>NC_044199.1:17128397-17459469 GCF_900880675.1 Sparus aurata
TCTGGGGCCTGCATGTGCTTCCAGCCGGGCATCCCTAAAATAAAACAGATCATTATCACTGACTCCAACCATCCAACCAAGATGGCAGGCAGGAAAACATGCGCTATTTCTCACACATTGAATACAAAGTATTTTTTTGTTTGTGTTCAATTTGCCTAATCCACCTCCCTGTCAGTCTCATTGGCTCCCAGCAGTGAGTGGGTTTGTTGCTCTTACAGTTCTGGTGTTGTGTTCATTCTAATGTGCACGCCTCCTCTTCTCCTATTTGCCACTGTACAACACTGGTCTGCAGCCTGGCACTAACAATACCCCACTACCCTTTTCAAATGGATTATTATTAGAAACCATAGTGTACAACATATTCTGCTCCAGTTGCACACCGTACAGTACCTAAGTCTGCCTGCAAAGACGAGGGAACACATTAGGCTTACACATCAAGACCTATTGATATCTAACTATATACATGTTTAGATTGCCACATTTATTTATTGATATCATATATTTTTGTCACAAATGCAAGTCAGGAAATTTGCTTCAAGACTTGAATGTCATTCAAAACAACAGCAAAACCTAGACAGACATATCTAATAGCTACTTTACGAGCAAATTAATGAGAATAAGCGAAATCCCACAGACTAAATGTTACATTTTTACAACACATAGCTGCTTGTTTGTGCTGTTGACAAAATAGACACATGAAGCCAAGACTACCAATTAACTTGGCACTGACCCATTTCCTCACCAGTCTTGTTGATTTGTTGCCTTTTTTTTGTCTTGCTATGCCCAATCACTCAGCCATATGGTGAATGATTCTCTTCACTGTTTATCCCAGTGGACTGTTTAGGTTCAGAGATTGGATTAAAATCACTGGCTGCATGGTCGTGAAGAGCTCAATCCCTATTTCTCTAATCCTCGCTTTAACTCTATGATATGTTGTGAGGTTATGATCAAATCAAGGGTATTATCTTCTACCTTCTGCTTTAAATCCTTCTGTTATTTAAATGTTAAACCTTCAGAAACATTTCTGGGGCTTCTCTGTCAACTGATAAAGGGGTGTACAGTGCAGTGACTCTGAGACAATAAGATGAATGTATTTTTAAACAGCTGAAATAGAAATAGAAATAAGCAGCTCTGCATAAAAGCACTGCTTTAGTTACACAGTAATGTTATCATGCTAACATGCCCACAACGACAACACTAACATGTTAATGCTTAGCAATCAAGGGTTTGCCATGTTCAACATCTCAGTTTAGCATATCAGCGTTCTAACTATTGCTAATTACCACTACATGCTAATCTTAACACGGTAAAAGGTCCACAATTATAATGTTAACATCAAAGTGTAAGTGTAAGGTTTACCATGTTCAAGATCTTAGTTTAGTGTGTAACCATTCTTACATAATGCTCATTAGCTCATTAACAACAATGTTAACATACTAAAGGTTTGCAATTGTAATGTTCACCATGTTTACCATCTTAACATTTGCTAATTAGCCCTAACCTGTACAAAATTACCCATAGGTCTATGAACAGTATATTGATTTATCTAACTTAACAATATCTTAATAATGTAGTGCAGTGGTTGTGAAAAAACAAAGAGAGTAAGTGCACTAGAGTTTGCTTATACTGTGAATAAAATGTGAGTACTGTACTCATTATTAAACACAGAAACCAGAGCAAGGCCTATAAATACCCCACACCACACATATAGTGACAACCACTTGTCAGGTTGAGGACCTGGGCTCAACAAAAGCAAAACCGCTTATTTTCACTGGTAACTACGGTAGAGTTGTAATCAGAAGAAAACAAAAAATAGTTGTGCAATTTGTAATCATGGTGGGATTCTTGGAGAGTTGTGTTTTCTTAATATAAAGCATTATGTTACAGACGTTCAAAATAATATCTGTACATTCAGTTAATGCTTTCTGTATATTAATGTTATCCTCTTCACTTCAGCTCCTCTGTTTAGTTCAGTTTGGGTAGCAGCTCATTTACAGCGTAATATATGCACTGTATAGTGTATGGATTCAACAAGAAGCCACTGTACAGTGGGGAATAATAATATCCATTAATCTTAACTACAATGAGACAGATTCCCCAAAGGAAACTTTTATGGCTCTTATTAACAAAATACACTCAAGTACTCTGATTATATTCAAACAATAAAATATATTTCTGATAATGTCTCAAAGGTGACCAATAACGGCAGGTTCATCTTAATCTGTGACTCACAAGGAATAGGGGTGCTTTGCTGCCTAGGTCAGACTGCTGAATAATTCACACCACGTTATGAGGTAGAAATGGAGGAACAGTAGTCTAACGTACATCCTGAGACCTTCATTTTATTAGATCATCTTTGAATCTTTCTCTCTGCCCATAAATTCTGAACGGAACGTGAGACAAAGTCACAATTCAAGTTTAATGAGTCGACATGTCTCCAGAATAAAGAAATGGAGAAATCGTGTTCCCTTTGAGAGTAATTCCTTGCCATTAGAGGGAGGAAAGTGCTGTGTCTGCTTTAACATAGGCTATGTGGCATAAGCTTTCCACTGCAGGTTTTTTGTAACCACAACTGATAGTCTACTCCTCTTAAACTGTTGATGTTCCACCAATAAGAAAGGAGGCACAGCTGCATTTTCTCCTCAAATTTCTTGTGCTACATTAGATTATCCTACTGGAGCTACCGCTAAGGGAGAACTTGGTATTTCTGCATCTACAAGCTGGGACAACCCTTCAAAACCCTCATACAGTATGTCATCAGTTGTCATTAATGGTGTTTATGTAAACAGACACAACTGTACATTTGCAATATGCTTTCTTCATCTGTGTTGCCCTTGTGTTAAAGATGCAATCCTGGTATTATCACAATGCCATTAGCGATTTATCTGACAGAGAAAAACATAATGCTCACAATTCGTCACAACTTTTTAAAAATCAAGTAATCAAATTAAATAGAAAAAAACTGCTTTATTACCTGGCCACTAGCTGTGCTGGAGTGGCTAACATTAACAAACCGTGCTACTACCCTGCCAGTCTGCACTGATATTAGACGAGCTTCATCAACCTGCGCAGAGCAGATCCAGGAATTGGAACAGAGTGTCTGCGCTGGACATGTGTCAATGTAACATCATGCTTTCTATGTTTGGCCAATTATCTATGGTATCAAACTGAACAAAAAGCACTGAATCATGTGTTTCTAGTTTCAAAGTAGTTCTTTTGCATGTTGTTTGATTACTGGAGTGCCACTCTACTCGTGAGAGGCATTCACAAACTATATGTCAGATGCAGTGGTCCTAATCTACATTACAGTCCTTTATGGAATGGACGACTAACTAAATGCCTGGAAGAACCCTGGTTAACAAGGCTGAAAAACACTAATTCTCCCTTATTGGTTTCCATAATCACCCTGCCTCATAAGGTAGCAAGCAACTGAGTAGACAGAACAGAGCTCCTTGATGGCCCACCTTAGTGGATCTATATATTGATTCCCCCCATTGATTACTTTGCATCTCACGGCTCAATGCACTGCTGTCTACTCCTGATTGAGTGGACAGCAGGGTCATCCAGAGGTAATTCTGGGATTTTAGGACTTTTGATTTAAAGTAGCAGAATTCACAACTTGCATATTCTGAGTTGATTACAGTGATTCACAAAATGTTGTTCAATTTGTATGCACAGGGTATTCCTTTTCAGTTTCTACCTCCAGGAAGTTTGTACATATTTTCCTAATATATTGGAAAACCAATATGGGGATGTTCACTTCGTGTTATACAATATTCAATATTTGATTTAAGTGAGCCAACATGACATGCAGTTATTTTAGAGCAGCTTTGAGGTCTTGTTAGAAAAATCTAGCATAATGAGGCTTTCTGTGGCTTTTTGTTAATTTCTCTGTGAATTCACTGAACTGTCTAGAGACATTTAGCTACAAATGTTTTCCATAATTTGTTGCAATACAGAGTCAAGATGAGTTATGTATGTTCATGCTGGTGTTCATTTTATTGTGACTGTAATGCTATGCTAACCAGAGATATCCGGGAAGCAAGGGGGCTGGTCACCCATCATTCAAAGAGCAATAGTAAACATATTGGAGTTTGACTCAGCTGGTCCGTAACTGTCCAACATGGGGTGGCAGTGTTGCTTAGTAACCACAGCACATGACTGACCTTATCGGTACGGTCATAAAAATGTATGAAGTCCTTTTATTCATTTTCCTTCTCTCCTGTGACCCCCCTCCCCCCAACACACACATAGATACACACAATTTAGATGAACACATTCACATCCTATGCATTGTTCTTCTGGGTGTGTGTGTGTGTGTGTGTGTGTTTGAGTGAGTAAGAGAGCGAGGGAGAGCAGCAGGGTGGTAATGAAGGACTCTACCTGACACATGCCACAGACTGCATCAAGCAGCATGAAGAGGGTGAGGTGGGGGAGACTATCCAGTGACAGGAAAATCAGCAGCCAGGAGTCACACAGGAACACAGGAGAGGATTCCAATGAAACACTTTTATCATGCCACTAAAGATATAAACATGCAAGGATGCAGATTTAACAAACAGAATGATATTTGGATTACATGTTGTGTAACCTATGATCTGGGATGTTTTCTGTATCACATCACTGTGATCTACTTAGTTGACGTAAATCTGTCTAGTTTACTGTGTCTTAATCTGAGTTTAATCCCCAGAACATATTTATGGAACTGACAAAGTATTATGCAGTGGTGGCACTGAGCACGATGGGAGGGACGAGGAAGCCAAGGAGCAGTGCTGATGATTCCACACAGGACGTTAAGCACTACGTCTGTCAGCTCATTGACACAGTATCACAGCGACTGGCTTTCTTGCAAAGTGCTGCTCCGTTGTTCCCACAGGGAGCACAGATGTTAGCGTTGCTGTCGCCGCCTTCGCCATCTTTTTGCCCCGACAACATCTGCACAGCTGTGTTGTCGGCTGCCACGTACAGGCGGGAACTCCACAACCCGCTCTTGAACTGTTGACAGCTAGGGGCAGGTCGGCACAGATGGCAGAAGGGGGTGTCAGGGGACTGCCACTGGGTTGAGGGGGGTGGCAGGTACAGACCGGGGCTCCCATCTGGCCTCAGTGCTGGCACTCTGCCCCAGGGCATCTTCAACGTTTACTCGACAGAAAGCCTGTCAGGAGTTGGAAGTCACCTTGCGCAAAATGTTGTACTCTCTGGGCGGTTTCACTGGAGTTGAAGAGGGGATGAGGGTGGTGGTGGTGGGAGGATGCAGCAGTCTGAGCTAATTTCACAAGACAGTGGAAGGAAAAGAACAGGAACTGACTAATTGATCCCAAGGCAAAGCTTGCCCAAGTTCTCATCTGATTCTGGTTAGGTTATCAACAATCGTGGGGGTTTCATCTAGTTAGCTGTGTTTTGTCAAATCATACTCAGGCAGACACCAAAGAAGTTGAATATTTAATAATTCAAAGTGTCTTTTGCTCTCTATATAAATGTATAAAGAGAATCCATTCCAGTATTCATGGAATAATGGCTCCATATTGTCCTTGAGCCCATGTTTCTCCTGTATATTGTCTTCTTTACTGTAAATTGTTGCTATCCATAATGTGCCTTGGGATTCAAGGTAGGAATGGGAATAAAAATCAATCTGTGCTGTTCAACAAACAGACAGAAAAAAGGTTTTGTGGTGCTCCTGTTGCACAGGGGCCATGGTGAACTCTGTACTGCATTATGTTGACAGCCAAATATCACCAAATAGCATTCCAGAAAATGGCTGGATTGTATATTGCAGGACAAATTTGAAGGCATTACCAGATAAAACTGTAACAAGTTGCTCCCACACAGGGTGTTTAACCTTTGACCAAAATGTTTACCATTTATATTTAGTGACTGCGGTGATAATTATTTATGTTAGAATGATATGTGAGTCTATGTCGTGAATTTTATTCAAGAAATGTGTTAAAATGCAGTTTTCACATCAACAGCTGTCAACACTGACCAGTTTTCCTGTCAAATGCATTCACCCTCAATTTAACACTTGTGTTTTGTTGACCATGGCTTTGGTTACTCATTTACTGGGGTCCAACAGATCTGAATACTGTATTTAGAGCTGCAACCAATTAGTTGATTAATCTATTAACCAAAAAAATGTTTGCCAGCTATCTAAAATTGTTTTTAGATTGTTTTTAAAATGTAAACATTTCAATACATAATTTTGCCATTAACAATGCAAGATTCCCAGGTCTCAGCATCTCAAACGTGAGAGATGCTCTTCTTCGCCTATTACAATAGTAAACATAATATTTTTGAGTTGGAATGTTGTTTAAATGAAAGCTACTGAATAAATCACCTTGGCTGTAAGGAAATAATAACTGCATTTTTTAAATTATTTGAAGCAAAATAATTAATCAAGAAAATATTTCATAGATAAATTAATGATGAAGTTTTTCTTTTCTTTTCTTATGATGTTAATAAAAATCCAACATGTAGAAAAGTATTCAATTGGTAACTTCCCATTGTCTTCTTCAAACTTTGATTTCACATAGTTTCACATAATGTAATTATAACTGTTATTAATAATAAAAGTTAGTTTAGTATGTAATGTAAAGTATATGTTTTTTAAGGGTGTCACGATTTCAATTCTGAATAAAAAATTTGTAGAAATTAGTTTTCAATTTCAAATATCAACTTCAAAGGCAGTATCAGCCATTTATCCTGTGTGCACAAAGACAAATAACTGACAAAGTTTGAGTTGATCAAAGATCCTTTATTAATTTGCTGCCGAAGGTGTACTCATGACAGTTTTGAGAAACTGAGCTATGTAACTGATAAATTCCCTTATTTAATATATAAATATATTTATTTATTTTTTGTTGAATCACTGAAGGGTGGTGTTTTCTCTTTTAAACTTGCCAAACACTGACCAACAAAAATTCACCAGGATAAAGTTAAGATGTAGTTGCAAAATATCTCTTCTTTTTAAAGAAGAATTTGAAGATGTACATGACAACTGTCAACCAGTGATCTGTTGATCTACAAGTCTAGGTGCACGTCTCTAAATAGCACAGCTGTCCGTGTAAAACTGAAATCAAATTAAACGGAATCGTGAATATGGGTAATCATGACACCCCAAGTAAAACTGTTTTTAGGCTTGTCCTCTAACTTTATGGCTGCCAAGTGACGTTACAGTTGACGCTGAGTAAAGAATTAGGGTGCAGACCTCCCAGTAACCTCCGCAAACAGCATCATTAGCCTGGAGAGGCCGACTGGGCAGACCTGCAGATCACAATGCCTGTTGACTGCAGCATGGGGCATTGCCCAGTGGGGGCTCTGGCTTTGACCTGGACTGGCTGTCCAGGGCACAAGGCCAACACAGAAGAAAAGCGCTTTACGGATGGAGCATGTGGTCAGGTCATCTCTACTCCTTCTCTTCACCCCCTTCACACGGCTCCCCCTTAATCCCAGCCTGAAGCTCCTTCCCCTCTCCCTTCCTCCCTCCCCCTCCTCACCTCGACCCCACCCCGTGTATACAGCATATCGCGAGGAAATGCCAACAGATGCCCAGTGTCTAAGACAGGCATTATGTTCTTAGTGGATGTCCTGGTAATTCTGGTTTTTGCCGGGCTGCTGATTATTACCACACTGTCTAGAAGTGGTGAAGAGAGGCAGCACAGAGGGCAACAGGTAGCCATCTTTGCTGGCTGGGTCACGTGATGCTGCAGTCTATGCACAACAACATCTTCATGACCCAGAGGGGACATATGTCTGTTTGTAGTATATGACACAGTGATGAGATTAACATTCAAAGAATAAACACATGCAGCTTGTTTGATAATTATAATATTAAAATCATATTTATTAGTAATGTTATCAGTGGTACTGAGGGGATATCTAAATGGTATTCAGGGATTTCTAAATGAGAACGCACCAACAGGAGCGTTTAGTGTTGTATTTTATAACATGTTACTCATCAAGAATTTAAAACCGGAGGAGCAGGACTTCATTTGCTATAAGAAAATGTGTCAATCATGGGGACTCGGGGAGAAAGTGGTTTGTCAGACCCTGAGGGGGCCACACTGACCTAAATACAAAATTGTCAACAGCAATCCTACACTGACCAACCAAAAGAGAACGCTGGGGACACAAACATTTAACTCTGCAAAGATGGCATCAGATAAAATACCTCAACTGAGAATCTCCAAAGGCAATTTTAATGTTTCATAGGACAAATTCAACACCATGGTGAACTGCAACAGTACAGAAATAAGGTTGATTTTTTGTGAATGCAAAATACAAGTATTCATCTTCAGTAAATCAGACGGCCATGTTTTTAATGTACAAGGAGATCAGGTTATTGGTAACTAGCTGACTTATTAGTAAATCCCTTTGTTGTTCTTCTTATTTACTTGTCTGAGGGGTTCACGCAGATGTTTTTTCCTTATTGTTATTGACGCATGTTTTTTTACATGAATGGTGTAAAAAGATTGTTAAGATTAAAGTTGAAGCCTTCCAGTAAAGAGGATTTATCTCCATTGAGCTCATCAGTGGCGTTGAGTTCATGGATGAGTCAGTGAGGGCTGATGCCACCATGTGGTCATGGCTGGTGTTGCTGCTGAAAAGCAATTTAAATCCTGCTACATCAGGACTGTGGTAATCAAGCTGCATGTTTGCTGTGTCTTTATATTTGGTTATTTCTCAAGTTCTAGTTTGTAGTATTACAATATTTCTATGCAATACTGACAGGAGTTTATGTTTATTTTCAATGTCCTCGAGTGGACAAAGCTAGGAATGTATTCTTTAAATTGTGTTTCTTTTTCTATGAAAGATACTTAATCACCACAAAACATATTGAAACCTATTTTTAAAAAAGGCATATATTCAAGTACTGTACCTCAGTACCATAATTCAACTGACCACGATCCAAAACAGAAACACATTTGAAATTACAAAGATAATTTCCACGTTTAAAAAGCTGGGTCAAGAAAATGTTGGCATTCCTGCTCTACAACTATTTTAATAATTACTCAATTGTATGTCAGTAGACTCAAATAAGCTTTCTGTTCAAGGAGCTACAGCATTCAAATTCTGCTAACACATTAATGCATCAGTAATATATAGTAAGAGCAATTTTGTGCTAATATTGACTTTTAATTAAGTATTTCTATAACTCTTCCACTACTGATAATAGATTAACATATGATATAATGAACAGTGAGTAAATGTGAATATGATAAATTTGACTGTGGATAAACTGTGATCTTGTGTGATAATCATTCGACAGGGATCCACATATAATAACTAAAAATGTATAATTCCCTATGGGGGCACTGATTTTTTTTTTCCTTGAAAGATCTGATTTTACTTGTTTACAGTGAAATTAGAGAAATTAGACTTGCAGATTATTGACAAAAAGAAATCAATGGAGATTTTCCCTCACCAACTCTAGCCAATATTCTGGACTTTTGTGGGTAGAATTTCCTATATGACCTTTGCTCTGAGTGTAAAAGCTGTGCACACAAGTACATGTGTTGTGAGCTGGGCTGCACCCGTAGCTCAATACTGGTTGACCTACAAAACCAGTGAGAGTGCTGATGTTCATCACAACCGCAGGACCCTGGTGTGTCGTAAAGACTCATGCTGATCTGAGAGTCTATGAGGCTTGACGCGTGACATCGACCTCACGAAAGAACAGGGGGGGAAAATAAACACATAACTGCCCAGTAACAAGGGCTCTCTCCTCATTGGCTGCTCAAGAATGTTGCATTGATCATACTATTTGTGCAAAAATGACACATGTGGTTTTGATCCACGTACACACAGGCAGGATTAAAGTGAAATTCTCATACACAGTATCTTGTGAGTGTACATGCATGGTCTGAGGCTTAGACGTGCACAAACACACACACACACAAATACACGCAATTACCCTCACACACTTGCATGCAATTACACATACACACATCTCACATTCACACACTGACAAAGTACTGGTGAGAACTAGGGCAGAACCACACCAGTAAGCCTCTTTTTGACTTAAATATTCTCTGAGAATTCAGTTTTTTTTCCCCACCCAAGATTAGCACTTAGCCCTAGTAACAGTGCTGTCATTGTGTTGTTACACATCACCCACCATGGTTCATACTTTATGTAAACAGTTTCCTTGTCTGTAATTGGCTGCCTTTTACAGCAACACATATTTTATGCTTTTAACCAAGAACATTGATTTTGGCTTACATTTTCAATGACATGAACAATTCACTGTCAATCTCAACTAAAAATGTTGTTGACCATGACTGGGTAAAAGATCAAAGAGTATTCAGAGGTTAGTTTTCAATTTTGAAAAAATATTTTTCAATGCAAGGTATTCAGGAACCACATTCAGGAAAATTATGATTTCAGATTAGGAATATTTCTTGTCCACAACATCAGGCAGAATGTAGGGTTATCAACCATATATTCACATTAATCCTTTATATTATCATTTTTTATAAATGCCTATTGCAACTTTCCAAAGTTGTTATCTGTCAGTGACTAATAAGTTAATCGATTAATGGTTTCAGCCCTGAAGAAATCACTTCCATTAATCTAATTTAAGATACGATATTTAATTTAAGAGCTTTAATGTTTAATCATCTTTGTTTCTTCTATATTACCTAAAGTATATCACACATTGTATTTTTGGGACATGTGACAGTAAACAGAAAGCCATGATACACAGTGATGAATGACTATTTTGGTACGGCCGTACTACACAATGTGGATCTACTGTTTATACCATTGCAATGACTATAATGCAGTTTTGATGTTGAACAGACATCATTTGAAAAAATATGCTCAATGTGTATGCTTTTGTCCTGCGGTGATAATCTATGAAGTTTAGATACAAAATATCTTGAAAATTGTACAAAGCTTATGTAATTAAAAAATGCAAACTAAGCTGGGACTGTAATATTATCCCCAACTTCATGTATGCATTATTAAGGCAATTAGAACCAGAAACAGGACATGATGAAGGTCTCCATTTTAGGTCACAATGTCCTGATTTGCTTAAATTTTTTTCAATTTGATGGTGATCATAAAATGTTAAATTGATTGGCCTTTTTTTTTCAATCTAATGCATATCATTTTAAACATACTTCACAAACATACATTTGCTAATAGAAACTATTATAAATGTATATTACCTTTAACCCATACTAGAGATGTTAAGTTATTGTGAGTTCACTGTGATATTTGTGCACAAGACTGTTTTCACATTCATCCGCTAAATAGGGAACATATAGCTGCACTCATTATATCTCACTTTAACATATCAGTTACAGGCATTTTGTGACATCAAAACTAGTCTGAAAGCCAATAATGATCCAGTACACAACTTACACAAGTGTGATGTGGAAACTTAAAAACTTTCAAGTGTGTAAACAAGTGTTTACACAAACACTAGAAATGGACTTTACAGTGAATTAGGAAACATCTTAATTTTAAAATGAACAATATGTAAATTATTGGACCCTGGACAAAATACTATATTCTGGAGAAAGTGCATGTTACTTTGAGACATTTTCAATAGTTCATCAGATTTTTCTTAGTAATGGAATTACTTGATTATAAGGATGCATGGCAATGTGCACATTCTGTATTAATGCAGGGACGGAGCATAATCGGTAGATTGCTGCCTATGTAGATTGTTGATTTTGTGACTTTGCTGGGAACCACAAACTAGATGTGAGACACGCTTCTGCCTCAGAATAATTACTAACCACTTTAACTGTTTCACCTGATGCCTTATATAATACAAGAAGCATCCAACTCTGAGAGATGTACATGCAGCTTAGTCATGTTTGTGATGCCTGCCTAGGAAGTGTCCTGTCTTTGAGCCCTTATGTGAAATTCATAGTTTTGTAGATATCAGCACAGTTGTGATGCAGTGCAGACTGATGTATGCACGTTTCTGTAATGTTTATATACTGAGGTTGGTCATACACATACTGATATTGAAAAGATGCAGTTTTTATAAAGTAGACTGTTTTAGTCTGATTGTTAAAATGACATTCTAAATAAAAAGGGACTTTGGATTTTTCTTACTGCTGTTTTTGAAAGATTAAAAAGTAGCCATGTGCAGTGATAGATAAAACTGTGGTTCATTAGAATCGTGATCAAATGGAAACCTCGCCCAGTTAAGACTCACACCTGTATTTGTTTGTGTAATAAAAAAACAAAAAACAAAACATAGTTACCTGGATGTAACTCTAACTGCTTCACTGTGGGCTATAACCTAAGGTCAAGGCCGTAGGGATGAGATGTACTTGGAACTGAGGCCAAACCAAACACCACAAGCTAAACACAGAAAATAACAGCCATCCACAGGCCAAGTGCCACTCGCCTAAGGGTGTCAGTTGGACTGCACCAATCTGGCAGAGCTGGGTGCTAGAATAAAACACCTCACTTTGGCCCGGACAAAGTCCCCTCAGTCAATGCACCAAGCACCGAATGAGATATGCAACCAGCTGTCACATCTCTGAGATATGACTGCACCAAGGTCGAAGTGGTAGGCCCATAAGGCCATCTGGAGATCCCACTGAGGAACAACATGCCGCGTGGGGGGCCTCAACCTGTGGGCCCCCTGTAAAAAGTTCTTCACGTGCAGGTGACACCTAGCTATGAACCTGTCGAGGCCTTCATAACCTACAGCACATGATGAAAAATCCTAAAATCCTTTTCTTGGGGTGGCTGAGTGACAAAGTGAGATAAGCAAAAGTAAAACATGAGGAAAAATTACATGGTTCTTGTTTTCCATGACTAATCTTTAGGAGAAGTCTGTCTTATATTGCATATGAAGTCCGATCATGGGAGTTTGTTGCATGTGAGTGACAGGCAGGATGGTAGCTGGAATCTTTAAAATGCACTTTCCAGGTAAAATTACCCCCATCATTAACCCAGCAAAATCAATTACAATCAATATGTGGTGACAATGTTGATATCGTGGCAGGTCACCACCAAAAAAGAAATGTATGGTAAATCCTGAAAAATCATACAATTATGTAATTAAACACCATGCAGACAAAATGCATCTCAACTATATATCAATACTGTAATTATTGTTATTTTTTTAACCAAAAAAAACTTTTTTCACTAACTTTCATATTCCTCACATCCTCAGGAGGATGGCTCTCGGCCTAGAATTGACCAGAACAGAACCTATGAACCTGCAGTGCACGGATCTAGGATTTTATTTTGCATGTCATTTTTGTAAAATTTTCAGGGAATAATGTATGGCCCTTCATGAAAAAAAAAAATCTGATGGATTTAGTATCTATGAGTGAGTACAATTTGATGCAAATTCTAGATCTGGTGAGTTTAAATTATGGCTAATTAGTTATGGCTCTTCAGTTTGATATTGGATGTGGCTTGATTGAATTGAAGAGGGCCTTTGCAGAGGTATGCACTCTAGTCCCATGAGTCCACTGGTTTGATCAGCCAGTCTTCAGCTATAACAAAACAAATCTAACAAATATTCCTTTCTATGCCTTAAACCATTAGGGATCTTTGTAGGTTAAGGAAAAACATGAGGTTACAGTGACAAACAATGTTTAAGTAGACTTGTAGCAATGGTCTCCTTCTTAAGTGTGGATTCCTCTTGAGTAAACACATGACCATGGCTCATGTTCCAGACATAACACTAAGCACATTACATAATGCACATAATGAGGCTTCTCTGGCACCTTAAAGACAACTTATGTAAATGCAGTAATTGACCCCACACATACAACACCAGATCAAACTGGGGCTGTCCCACACTTAACAGGAACCTTCGGACCACCTCTGTCTACAGGCTTTTGGAGCACAGATGTATCTGCTGAGCTTGGGGAGACTGCATACTCAGAACAATATGCAGACCAACCAACAGAAGTTCAACACGCCAGAAGTGGGTCAAATGCGTTAATGTAAGACTACTTAGCACCTCCCCTTTCATGTGTATTTTGCATGCAACTCTACAGCTTATCCCTTAGCTGCAACAGAATCTGGAGAGCTAATTTGGGGATCTGGTGAAAGGACTGTTTGCTTAACACACCGGGGTTCCCTGGCCTTCCCACGCCTCATTTGAGAGGCAACAAGAAAAAAGGCAAATGGATGAAAGGCGGTCCCCACAGTTGGAGATGATGCACCAAGGGTCCTCTCGCTAAGCATGCAGCTATTCAAATGAGTGGCTAATTGTGGCATCTGTTAACCCACTGAAGAGGTGTCACTGCAGTATCATGGGCCTGTTAATTGGTACAAACAGGTAGCAGATGTAGGCTCTGAGATTGAGCATCTGCCATTTAGTGAGCCAACCACCACGAGCAGTGATTAGACAGCCATGCTGATGGAAAGAGATCAAAGAGGAGAGGAGAGGAAACATTGATAGAGGCAAACGAGAAAGACAAACCACCGACTGAATCCTCTATCAAGAAGAGTACAAAAGGCACTTTCCAGGTTATTTGTGTCCCTTCATTTGAAAGTTGAAAAAAATTGGGCAATACTCGTAGAACAGAACTCCCTGCTTAACAAAATATTTGTTCTATGCTAATGTTGGTTCAGTAATATTTGGTATGAGTTGTATGATGTCTTTATATTATGACTAGCCTGTATGTAGTCTCAAAATGGCTTCACATAAAGACAACATTTGATATTACATTTGACATTTACAGCAAAATTATGTAACCTTTTCACCTTAAAATAACAGCTTCAGAATTATTGCAATGTAGGCTACAGTGTATTGTAATTTTGCAATTGTAAAAACTCATGAGCTTTGTTTGTAGTAAGCACCTACATTACATCTGACAAATTTTTACAGACCTGGGATTTGTGTTTACTACGTGGTGTTGCACTTGGGAACAAAATGCCAATTTCTACATCATGTTGCTTGAAGATTGGCTTGAGACTGTTGTTAGCTTCATGCTTATTAGCTTTTAACCATTAACAGGTATTGGTTCTCAGTATTTGGGCATGTACAAAAATGTATCCTCTCCTGTCATACATATAACAAAGGTACCTGGCTCACTCAGTTCATCCTGGAACTGCTCTGACATTCCTTTGTGTCAATGACACTCTAGGTTTGCGTCTCCTGGATGGACCACTGCAGGGATCTTCCTCTTGGTTGGCTTGTCAAAAGGAGCACTGATAATAAAAATGAAGTCATACAGCCTTAATTTTGTACTTACTCTTTGATTGTTTTTCTGCAAAATGTTAAAAATCAAGTGTTAACTTTCATAGCATGCAATGCATTTTCTCTATCGATTTCACACACAGACCTTAAAGCCCCTTCAATCCCATGTTTCAACCAAACAGATGTTAAGAATTTGCCTGATTAAATATCTTATTTAGGGCAATGGAAGCATGTTCGAAATGTGCAAAAAGAAACAGTTCACCCAAAATGTTAAATGTTGTCATTATGTACTCAGTTCCATGCTAGTGGAAAGACAGGTTTGGAGTCCACAAAACATTTCTGGAGCTTCACAGCAATATAGTGTCACAGCATTCTCCTAACTGAAGCAGAGGGGGACTTGTCTTAAAATGTAAAAATACACTGGAAAAAAACAACAAAGAAAAATGGCTCCTGACAGCTGGTCCTGTATAGTCTAAGTCTCTTAATGCCTAGAGATCCCAAACTGATTTAAATTTTATTCACACACTTTTTAAAGACGAAATCTTGCAGGTCGAGGTTGCAAATTACGTCTTTTCATATCAATTTGGGATGTATGGTTTCCAGAGACTAAAATGACAGCAGACAAGTTGTATAGAGTCATTCTTTCTTGTTGTTTTTTTACTTTTCTTTTTTTACATCTTTAAAACAAGTCCCCTGATGCGTCAGTTGTTTCGGATAGTGATGCAATGTCGCTTTGCTGTGAAGCCCCAAAATGTTTTGTGGACTAAGACAACTTCACCTGACTTAACATCAACATGATTACATTTTCAGCTTTGGGTGTACTCATCCTTTAAATGGCATCGGCTTTATTCACTAGCTACATCCAATAAGATGGGATACCTTTCAAACAGATTTATCATCACAGAGGACATTTTTAAAAGACTCGCATCCGCAGTATTCCGCTTGTTAAGGCATGTGAGCACACTGACTCTGTGTCCTGTTGAGACAAGCTCATGAGGCAGCCTTAACAGTGCCAAACAACTGAAACTTGTACAGCTAAATGGAACAGGGCCCTCGTCAGTGTTGTTAGTTACACCTGTGCTTTTGCATGTTTCTGAATGTCTGAAGAAGGCAGTATGTTGACACAGAGGAGGATAGACCCTTTTCACGGCAGACATTTTGACTCCTCAAAGCAGAAAAACTCCAGGCTGTGACCAGTTAAGAACAAGACACAACAACTTCAATGAATAATGTTTAATGGAAGTACTTACCACAGCCATGAGCCACTGCTAGTACTGAACCACTGAGGCTACCTACGTGTTTGTGTTTCACTAGCTTGCTCACATACACATTCAAAAACTCTGTGCCTAGAAAACTCACACAGTAAAGACATACGGCAACAAAAGCAAAGCAACTTCCATTTTTCTAACACAGTACTGGCAGTTTACATCACCAGATCACCTGTTAAATGTGAAAATCATGTTTTAGTTTGACTGCAGTGACTTTCTACCTCTCCTTCTGGGCTCACGTCCTCAGTTTTAGTAGACCGCGGACACACCTGCCTCACTCAGTCCGCTCATGCCGCTCACAGAACGACAGTGACACCTGCTGGTGAGTTGACGCTACTGCTATATGAGAACAGCATTGGTGATCCCTACATAAGGAAATGACCTACATCTAACACTCTTCAGTTTGAAACTCGTTGAAATTCATATCTTGCATTTACATATATATTATTCAAATTCAGGACAGGGGAAATTAGTAATAAAACGTATTGTTTATGAGTGTAAAAAAACCTGGACTGCTGACAGGACTGACATAGGTTTAAGGAGGGGGTGATCATTATGGTTATTTGGTCGAACTGTAAAATAAAAATAAAAACCTTCATCCTGATGACAGTTTTATTGCAAGGTTTGAATATAAATGTTGACCATTAGGGGACTGTTGGTTGACTGATTTTATCAGAACATGCACAGCACAACATACCCATGTGAGGTACTTGTTACTGACTGTCATTACTTTTGCAGGTATTTGGTATAAAGTAATAAAGTAAAATACTGGACACACTAACATTTACACCTGTTGAGGGTGCCTCACCAAAGTTATGACAATGCGTTTATTATAGTACAGTTAATCTAAAGGGGGACACGATCATCTCTAAACTTCAAGTAAAGTCATTACCTGTTTGTTGAGATATTAACTACCAAAAGAGTCAACCAGCTGATACAACACATTCCGATATACTTTATTGTCCTCGTAGGGAGATTTGTCTTGGACTCACACATAAATGCCTCCAAGTTAGAGGAAAATAAACTGCATAAAACAAAACAGCACCAGCTGTGTAAGTCACAACAATAAGTGACAGATACCAAATATTGCACCCACTCCATGGTAAAACACAGACATTGCCATAACGAAAGCCCTTCAGATAGCTTGGCCTATGGTTGTAAAAATTGCTATACAATTATTTAAAAGTTGAGAGAAAAAACAATTTTCCCTCAATCAACTCTTTTAACAACTGTTGAATTGATTTTTCTGTCAGGTTGGTAATTTTATATATGTGTGTGTGTGTGTGTGTGTATATATATATATGGATGTTGAGCGAATCTTGGGTCAGGTTGACATTAGGCATCATGTAGCGCTGACCGGAAAAATCAACCACTAAGATGACTTATAAAACTGTAGGGACATACTCATCAACTTTCCCGGTAAAGACTTGCTCCTTGTAATAAAATTCCAAGAAAATTAGTTTCTGTCCTTTCCTTGTTCACAGTTGATCTCAGAAGTTTCACACATCACTACTGAGCTAAGTCTCCTTGCTCGAAATTTTAGGCTGAAATAGGAGCTCTGGGTTAGGTAAATTAGGAGCAGGAAGAAGACAATCCGCTGGAAATGTCCCCAGTTACCCACGAGGGCTGTAGTTTTATCATTCATGGTCTAAGGCTAAGAATCTAACACCTTCCTGCGAATGTCTCTTATCTAGAGTTTGTCTGTGATCTCTCTTTCCAATTTCTTTCCTATTAGACAGTAATGTAGGCTTTAAGAAGTACTTCTGTGCTTGTCTTTTCACTCAAAAATGGCCTTTCTTTGTTTCTGTCTCGTTTCCAGCAGCAATTCAAGGCAGCGTTCATGTTCTGGATCAGAGGCACCAGTTCATAAAATCTGAAAGGTATATTGAAATAATACTATTTTTATATACTTCCCTATGTTCTTGCTTGTTTATACATGTTTTTACAGCTATAAGAACTACGTCTACCACTGCTTAAATGACTGCATATTAATATAAATATAAGAGTTTTGCTTTAATTAACCATAATTGATGCCAGCCAGGATCTGAGGTAGGTAAGGAGGTAAGCAGTCGTATCGTCACCATACTTAATCAACATTATAGAATATAGCAACATGCATATTATTAGTATATATTAATATCGATATATTTTAGTATCTACTTTGGATACATATGGATATTACTATATATATATACACATATATATATATATATATATATATATATATATATGTATATATACATACATATATATATATATATATATATATACATACATATATATATATATATATACATATATATATGCCTTCCAGGCAGGGTCACTGGAGATATCTTCTAGAGAAATGTCATCCTGTCTAACCAGGTGGCAGGGCTGGTGGTAGGATTACTGGTGACAGTGTTAGTCCAGAGTTCCTTCACCTCTACTTCAATCATAGTGAGCCTTGACTCACTAAAATTATTAGCCAGCTACTGCGTTGACATTTTTGCACAAGAACAGGAAATGTTTTTGATTTCAATTTGCAAACCACAACGAAGTAAATAAACTAGAGAAAAGGAATTATCCCCCAAAAATGTAAGCTATTAAATGCATTTTGTATAATTAGTCTACATCAAACAGTTATCTGTTACACACCTTTTGCACAATTTAACGAAGGGAAAGTGCCAAGGGACAGAAGATTAACAACATGTCAGACAGCAGAACAAAGCAGCTTCGGATGTAGAGCCGCTCAGTGTTTGACATTATGCACACCTTATTAAGGAAAGGTGAATCCTGTATCGTGTTATAGTTTATGGCAAAACAAACTGTCTATGCCCAAATTTTACAAACAAAAAATAATGATCTTATACAGAACCGGCAAGTAGTATTACCATCCCTTCATTTAATGTGTAACCTCTCTGTGGAAGCTTGACAGGAGCAATAAACTGGGATTCTAACACTTATATTTATGTCATAACATGGTACTGCCGTACCAGTCTTCATAGTTATTATATTAGGTGCAACCATAAACATGCTCCAAGCACATAGGCCTAATTGTTTGCCGCTTAGACTGCAGAACCATCAAACTTGCTGGTTGCGTTATGACACCATTTTACCTCTTCCTGGTTTGCTCTTCCTGAGAGATTAATATTCAACTTGGTGTTTTGTTCCCAGGTTGGACTTGGAGGCAAATCAATGGCTCATTAAGATCAATCGAGCACATTACTGTCAACCCTGAGAGCAAAGTCAGAAGAGTGGGAAGGAGAGATTGATAAGAGCTTGCAGAGACAATCAGAACTGGAATAACCTGGATGTCGTGTTCTACAATTCAATCAGGAAAACAATATAAACTACACAGCAACCAACATGTCTTCAGAGAACAATAATTCTAACTTGACTAGGCTTTAAAAAGAATGTTAAAAAATGAAAATAATTACTCTTAGTTCAAAATTGCAACTCATGGGTTCAAACTTATTTAAATCTCTGTTGGTGAAAAGTTTGCAAATGCACGTATGTGTTCTTACTGGCTCAGGTCTTACAGTAAATTAAACTATCATCTATTATCTGTCACGTTGGCTATCTTAAACATACTGCGGGTGCTGCCTAGATACATTCCAGTTTGTAGCTTGTTTACCGACACACAAACTCGTATGATCAGAGAAATGTTGAGGTATATATACAACACACACAGAAGGTGAGTCACTCATGGAGCTTTGAGAGTTTTAAAGCAGGCATGAGGCTCAGACGGATACAAAAAAAAGAAAAAAAAAAACAACTGGTTTTTAGCCGTCAGTTTGACAGATGGTTTAATCTCACGCACAGCAACAAGTATTGCCCATGAGAAAGTTTTGTGACTGAGATGTTGGTTAGTTATTTGTGGTATGGTGATGCTTTTCAATGTAAAAATCTGGGCAATGAAGTACACTGAGAGATACAGAGCATTTCTTCGCGTGTCTTTTGCACAAATTAAACACGTCTTATCTTCAGACAGGTTTGCAATGTGCTCACAATGCAGGTAAATTAATAATATAGCCATAGCATGCCTCCATACTTGCATGTAGGTACTGGAAGCGTTTACTTTTGAAAATGTGAAGGGTATCCCCTTAAAAACCACACTTTAATAAGAAGAAGAAACAAAATTTGCTCTTTCGGCTAGTTTGACAGATGCTGAAGATGTATCATTCACAGGTTTTTTAAGGCAGAACATCACAGCACGTCTGCGCTGAAACGGAAACTCGTACCTCAGGTGACCTACTTTGTTTATTTAGCTTTCAGTGGTCTGCAGACGTGCCTCAAAACGCTGTGAGCACGGGCTATTTCTACATGTGTTTTTTTATTTTTTTTTAAATAACCTTGTGGCTTGGCACTCTGCTTTAACTTCGATATATCTATAGTTTTAAAGAACAAGTTACAACTGTTTTCAATAATATAAGAACAAAGCCAGCGTATGAAGGGTAACAATTCAATCAGTTTGCGAGAGCCTGTACATTTCATATGCCATTCCAGAAAAAGACGGTTGCCGACTGTACACGCATATCCTTTTAAGACATGTACAGAGCAAAGAATGGTTTATATAACCTCGAGTATGCTACCAACACAATTCAGCACAGTGTTTACAGGAGCCATGCGCTATTTGAATTAATGTCAGTGAAACTACGTTACTGCTGAATTTAAAACTGATAGAAGAGGTTCACATACAGAAACCAAGAGTGGCATGATTTGTGCTTGACTATTCATACAGTAGTTTTTCAAATGGGAACATACTAGTATAGTGATAGCTTAAAAACCTACATACACTATAACACAGTTTCGCAGAGCTGCTAAGATCGAAATCACCAGAGATCCACAAATTGGTGTTTTGATGTTCAGTACATTTATAACTGACAAGTTGTGAGCGACAACACAGTAACCTCTTCCTTGATGATCTGCCACATAGCAAGTCAACAAAAAGAGAGGACGATAAGCCAGCCTTCTGTCACTGGTACATTTTTGGGTGAGTCTTAAACAACCACCAAGAAGACATCGCACCATTGTGAAGGCCGTGAGACATATTTTTCATTTTATCTTGTGATTTTATAGTTTGTCGAGGGTCAAATTTATTCCCCCCTTTTTTAGAACTGTCTGGATTATAAAAACAGATACATGCTATTCATATTGTTTATGCTAGCTTTAATTGAAACTAAGAATTAATCTGGATTTCCATACGGTATACATGTAAAATTGAAGTAGATATAAAATGTATCATTTTAACTTGCGTTTGTGTGTTACAACAGAAAAACAATGACTTCCATCTTCATGATCTTCACTTTAGCAACAACAGCTCTGGCAAAAGGTACATTTGTGTATAGAAGTATGTTACTACAGTCAACAGTATTGTGTATAGACAGTAATTCATAATAATCCAGAAGTAAGCCAGATAACATTACAAAGACAATCCCTGAATTGAGAAATGCTGTCAATAAATTAATAATTTTTTTGTATAGATGTATGAAGTATGAATTCAGAAGCAAAATAAAAAACAATGATCAAGGACACAAAATACAGATTTGTGCTCAGTTGTATTTTACATCAAGCATTGCGTGTTTACGTTTTTTTGGTTTTTCTAGGAGCTATTGAATGCAATTTCTCTGAACCTACTGGACCTCAACGGTGTTTTGGAGAAGTGGGACAGCCGCTGATTTTTCATCTGCCAAATCCAGTAGCTCCAGATATCATATTGAAAAAGGATAACAACCGTCTGATTTTAAAACTTAGAGATCATAGTTTGACCGTGCATGAGGAGTATGAGTCATTCACCAATGGAATATTAAAACTGGGGAAAGCAACGAAAAGACACTCCGGAGATTACCTGTTGGACGAATTCGGATCTGATGGAAATTTACTGAAACAAATCAACGTGCATCTAGAAATATTCGGTGGGTGAAAAAAAAATAAAATTGGATTACAATAAAATCTATTCTATATCTGTAAACAGGAATTAGAGAGGGTTTGGCTTAATATAGGTATGAATATATACCCTGTATAACAATAAGATTTTTATGGAAACCTGTGAGTATAGAATGACGCACAAGAATATAGCATTAAACTGAATATTGTCATGTACAAACAGCAAAGCACTTTATGCTTCATCTTAGACTTTATATGGATTTTTATTTTATGTCTATTAATAAGTCTTGTCTTTGATAACCAAACTTAACTTAACTTAATTTAACAATCTCAAACTCAGATTTTCTAAGTGAAATCATCATTGATATGCACACAATGCCCCTTTCTGATAAACAAAAGAAAGAAAAGGAAAGGTTATTAAATATTAGTTGAATATTTCAAACTTTTTTTGGTTTTAAACAGTCTAATAGGGAATTGGAATAATGATCCCTAAGTTAACAGTTTGAAGTTGATTTAACTTGTAACTTATTTAGTTTATTTAGTCTATTCTATTCTATCTGACTTGTTTGTGTCCGTGTACAACTACTCCACATTGTCCCCTGGGGACAAATAAAGATTTTATTAATTAATTCATTTTTGCATTTTGTACTTTAGATACTGAACTACATGTTACCCTGTGTTTGTCTTCCAGCTTTAGTCTCAAAGCCAGCTGTTTCTCAGATGTGTTTGTCACCAGAACAGATGAACATCAGCTGCTCCTCAGAGGGAGACGAAGTCGAATTCACTCTGACCTTGGACGGTCACTTACTGCTGCAGACCAAAGGCCGCAACCTGTCGCAGAGCAGCTGGACAATAAACAGTCAAACTGAAGACAAATCCAGCGTTTCAAATGTCACCATCAGCTTATACGGTCAGCTGACAGGACACTTGGTGTGTCATGTTCGGAACAATGTCAGCAGAGATGAAACCATCGTTCACCTGACAAGCTGCAAAGGTACAGTACATAAAGAAAACATGTTTGCTTTCATGTTTGCTTTTATTCACTTCCTTTTCCGAATTTACTAATTTAGCACAACTCTCAGATTTTATATCTTAAACGCCATATGGAGACTAAATAATTAAGGAACTATTTGTAAGAAAAAATCTCACTCCCAACTTGTCATAAAATAATGAATGCTTTGGGAGGGTGGTTCACTGGACCTACAATCCCAAAGCGTCTTTTTTGACGAATTGAGAATGACACTCAAATTCCCCTTTACTTCCAAATAGGTCCTTTAAGAAAAGTCTTAGTCGCTTTTTAAATTGAAATGTCAGTGATCTATAATTTGGTTTGATATTGTTTTCTAGGTGTTTCTTCCTTCGCTGTTGTGACTGTGGCTGTGACAGCTAGTGTTGTCACGCTCATCCTCCTCATGCTGCTGTGTCTTCTTATAACAACTGTTGATGAGGGTAAGTGAAAACGTTCTCCTACGTCTCCATCTGTCTCATTAAGAACCGTACAGACATTAAGTTAATATTCCAAAGTTGTATTAAAAAGATAAAATAAAAAAACATATGTATGTACATTCTTGTCAGACAGTTATCACAAAAATACTTTTGTAAAGCCTATAAAGAAGACATGATAGGTTCTCACTCCAGAACACATCTTACATTTGTTCTACTTTTTTTCAGGCAAGTTTAAAGACGGGATTTTTGTCACAGAGGTTGTCTACACAGTACAAAAACTGACAGACTGACAGACCCAACTTAAACCAGAATGCAATACAGCTGTTTTCCTAAAACATGAATCGGCAGCAGACCTGTTTTGTTTCCCGAGTGTTACCATTGCTGGACATTATCTAACCCCTGAGATAGATAACATGTGATCAGGGATCATTATCTCTGTGTCTTGAAAAAAAAAGGTGAAAACAATTTCCAGTGAAGGTTTTTTTCTGTGATTAATGACCAAATCTATGTTGCACTGAGGCCTATTTTCACTGCAAACTAAATGTTGGTTTCTCTTGATTTTCATGTTTCATGCAGTAGCTTCTCAAAAATAACCATGCTTTCATGTGATTTTAGATTCTCTCATTTGTCTTTTAATCGCGTGAACCTGCAGACAAGTTTTGTACAGTTAGTCAAAATATTGGATTTTTTCAGTTTCTATTGATTTTTTTTTCTCGTTCTTGGTATCGAGTCTTTGTGTGATCAGGATATTTCTTACTATATTTAGTGTATATTATACTATAAACTTTTTCAAGCTGTTTCATCTCTGTTTAAGTGCTTCCTAATTTTTAGAAAGTCGCCTTTTAAACCATTTATTTACTCTTCTTAAAGGCAACAGTGCTTTAATCAGTGGCATAATTTCCAGTAATTTGTTTGATTTGCAGGCTTGTGAACCATTTTTAAACTTTATCATTATATATTTTTTTCAAAAAGATTTTTTTTTTGTATGTATTTTTGAAAAAATATTCTGATAAAGAAATGAAACACACTGTTTTAGGTTTCTTACACACTGTTTATAGACAGACTTGATGATTTGTAATTACTATCTGATGTGATTGTGACTTGTGATGTGACAATAAATAGTGAAGCTCATGGATGTATACTGTTCCTTCAATTAACAGCAGAGAGCTTGACGTAAAAGCAATAGGCAGGGTAAGGATCATTATTCCACAAGGTGGAGCCACAACAGTGACAGTCCACATTGGCCACACGTGAACTCTATTCTTTGAGCAGTCAAGACCCAAAGCCTCAATTAGTGCACTTTATTCTAGTTTCTACTCTAGTAACTATCATTTGCATTAATAATTAATTTTCAAACTTTACATTGTTGTCTTTATAGCAGAGGTAAAGTCAGTCTCTCCTGTGAGAGTTATGAGCCTGTTCACACAGTCTATTGTTAATGGTGAAGTGGATCTCTTAGCATATTTTGATAATTTGGCATCTGCAGGGTCAAGCAGTGTTAATTCTTCTACCAGATCATTCAGTTTACCGCAGCAAGACCAAAAGTCTTTCCAATCTACATATAGTACATATGCATTTGTCTGCCACTGTGGCTGTGGCTGACGCAAAGACGGAGAATGGAAATTGCTGTGGTCAACACCTTCTTCTGTTCTTGTTGCGTGGTCAACCCTAAACATGAGTTGTCTTGGTATTACTTCCTTTGAGTTTCTTATGACAAGCGTTGTTGATGCACACTACTATGAATTATGTTGAGTGTACAGTTTAAGAATAAGAATAAATAAGATTTTTTAAGAATTTAAGAATAAATACAGTGAGGCTCTCTCATCCTCACAGCTTTAATGCTTACAATCAAGTTAAGTGAATGATAAAAGTGGTGTTTCTATACATGTGGCAGAAACACTCAGATTTAAACATAAAATGGAGGGTAAATACATGCCTTCATAATGTATGTTTAATGATAATATAATCATGTAAATAATTAATATCTAACATTACATGACTTTTATGTTCTAATGTGATTCACACTTTTCTTTCATTAGAAAGGTCCATGAAGCGACAACTCAGAAGGCAAAAGGACAATCTCTGTTTTTTTTTTCTTTCCTGTTATTGACTTATCAACTGCGAGCACACTGCAGGTGCTGTGGGCTTTACAGAGCGAACTGCAATGCGATGATGTGGGTGAATATTAAAGCTCACGATTAATCAACCAAATGTGTATCGGTATAAATAGAAGTTAACATAATTATCAACAAACTTTAACATTATACTCAAGGGAATAAAGCAAGAGAAGGGAACAAAGGAAACTCGTGTCCACACAGTCAATTACTGCCAACAAACAAAGGTTCTCAGTGTTCTGTCATGCCAGATCACCATCCTCTTGAATAAGCTGCTCATCAACCAGTCCAGTAGTTCCAATAATGGAACGGTGATTGGTTGGGGTTTGGCACGAGGTATCTTTCACCATCACTGATTGGTTAGTCACCACCCGCAAGGGGAGATGGGATAACAATGGCAGCGTCAACAACACGAGCAGAACATGCTGCTGCATGCGACTTGCCTGAAGACCCCCCGCTGCGTAAAGCCACTTTTGACGGTTGGAGATACAAACATTACTTTGAATTTGTTGAACATAAGGAAAATAACTTGACTGTAAGGTGCACACTTTGCCCGTGTTGGAAACTTCTCTCCACCGCTGCTAACACTACCTCAAACTTAACGAAGCACCTACAGAGACAGCACGCACACACAAAGCTTGTTGCTAAGGAACCGTGGAGCAACATGAATGTAACTAGTAATGTAACTAATTACTTTCTTCAGGGAGTAATCATGCAATGTAAGGCATTACTATATTTGAGAGTAATGTGTAATGTGTAATATATTACTTTTTTGAGTAACGAGCCCCAGAACTGGTCACAATATTATGGCTATAATATCAAAATGTCCAACAACCATTTACAACAACAATTTTATTCAGTGAAGTCTTCAGTCTTTACATCATTCATTTGGTAAATGACAATTGTATCTGGAAATGGCAGATTATTTTAATGTAATATCTACATAAATGTAGAGGGGACCATTTTCAGCAGCCTTTACTCCTCTGGTCCATCACTCTAATCCAAGTTCAAAGGTTAACTGATCATTAGAAAATCCTGAAAACGCTCACCCTGATTAAAGTGAAACTCTCTCCAAAAAGCAACCTAGGCTTTATTTGTGATTGAATACGAGTCAAACCTTCGTGTAAAAGCATAATTACGACACTTTTAAGATTTACTATAGTTTCGTTTTCGGGCAAGCTAATTTTCATTGGAGAGCTTGTAGGCTAGCATCAAAATCGCTTTTTTCAAACACTAAGAAGGCTTGACACAACATGAAACTTTGCTCGTAGTATCACCAGGGTCTCTGCACATGAACACGAGCATTGAGAACATTGTTTGTGTACACAGAGTTTACTAAAAAGAAGTTTTTCACATTAGCTGCTGTATCTCCGGCGCACTGCTGTCATGGCAGACAAAAAGTGTCGATCCCCGAGTGCGACCTAACAGGAAGGCTTGAGGAGCGTTCCACCATACTCGGAGATCGACACATAACCGTTTTGGAGTGCAGCAAAAGGAGAGCTTCATTAGAATCAATGACATGGCATGAATACAAGGCCTGCTTATTCTCCCATCCAGTTTGGCATCTAGGATCTGATAGATCTTAGATCTTAGAACATTTTAGAGTGGCCTTTTTTGTGGCCAGTTCTTGCATGGCCAGCATCTTCACCGGACATGTCACCCATTAAGCATATTTGGGATGCTCTGGATACGACACGTATACGATACATATACAACAGCATGTTCAAGCTCCTGCCAATATCCAGCAACTTCGCACAGCCATTGAAGAGGAGTGGACCAACATTCCACATGCCACAATCAACAACCTGATCAACTCTATGCGAAGGAGATGTGAGGCAAATGGTGGTCACACCAGATACTGACTGGTTTTCTGACCCTCCCAGACCCCCCCAATAATGGCCAGCCTAAGGCACACCTGTGCAATAATCATGCCGTCTAATCAGCATTTTGATATGCCACACTTGTGAGGTGGGATGGATTATCTCGGCAAAGGAGAAGTGCTCACTAACACAGATTTAGACAGATTTGTGAACAATATTTGAGAGAAATGGATCTTTTGTGTATATAGAAAGAGTTTTAGATCTTTGAGTTAAGCTCATGAAAATGGAAGCAAAAACAAAAGTGTTACGTTTATATTTTTGTTCAGTGTATATAATCATATTGTTGTATACACTGGCTGCCTACATACAGGTTCTGTATCTGTTCTTATATCTGTCCTTTTGCTGCTGCTGTAACACCAGAATTTATGTTGAGGCAACTTTGCATGACCAGTGTTAAAAGATACTCAGGTTATAGGTTTATGGGTAATATAAACCCTTATCAAAGATGGTTTTCCTGAAACAAATAAAACAGGAACTCCTTTGAGTTACACATCACATGCAGACATTGATAGTGCAGATTAATGCGTGCTGAAATGTTTATCGTCAGTGACACAGTAGCTTACAACAATTATTGCTGTTTTAGTGCAATTCCACAATACTGATAATTGTCTCAAAAGGTGTGCCATTGCCATTAAGCTATAAATATGACGCAAAACAAGTGTTTTATATCGAGGCAGGACTGCGTTAACAGAGGCTGATGAGGAAGTTTGTTGACTTTGAAGCAATAGTTAGAAAAAAAAGTCTCACTGAATTATTTCCCCCCCATGCCCCTCTTTTTTTCATATACTCAGGACATTATTTGTTGATGCACTTAGGTGAATATGTGTTTTTTTTATTAGTATCTCATGCATAATTAACACAGCTAAAGGTTTACATGTTACTCATTTGAATATTAGGAGCTTACCTTCTAAAATTGATCTCCTAAGAGCCTGGCTTATCCATAATAAACCTAATATAATTACACTTTCTGAAACATGGTTGAATAGTAATATCTCTGATAATGAAATTAAACTTGAAAACTATGTTGTGTACAGAGCTGATAGGGGTGCTATATGAGGAGGAGTGGCTGTTTCTTCAAATTGTCTTTAGAGCTTGTTATACCAAAAGAGAACCCAATGTATTTTGAATGCCTCTTTGTTAAAATAATTTTCCTTGAAAACAAACAATTGACAATAGGAAATATATATAGGCCGCCAAATGCTCCCTCAGAATCTACAAAGTGTATTTTGTCCACTATTAACTCCTTAGATCGTCCAATTGAAATGATTATATTAGGTGACTTTAACGGTAATTGGCTAAATCGCTCATCTCTTAATGATCGAAATTTACTTGGCAGTATAAACCTAACTCACCTCATAAGTGAGCCTACTAGAGTTGATTACAGGTCTAAGTCTCTGTTGGACTGGATTTTTGTCACCCATCCAGATAGAATTATAAAATCTGGTGTATTATCTGACTGTTTTTAGTGACCATTCCATTATTTTTTGTGTCTGGATGATTAAAATATCCCGTCTTCCACCAACATGCATCAAGGTAAGATGATGCAAAAATATTAATACTGAACTTTTTATACATGACTTAACTTCTATAAATTGGGACAGGTTTTAGTTAATACCTTTTGTTGAAGATGCATGGCATTTTTTTTACACTGAGTTTATTAATGTTATCGATAGACATGCGCCTTGGACATCAATTAAGGTTAAGGGTAGACATTTACCTTGGATTAATGGTGATCTCATAAGTCTCTTTAAAAAGAGAGATAAGGCTTGGGGAAAATACCGCCTTACAAAGGATTCTGCTGATTGGAATGCATCTAAACATTTAAGGAATATATGTACAACCAAAACAAGAAATGCTAAATCTTATTATTATAAAGACTGTCTAGTCAATGATTTTAAAGCCCCTGTACGGAGTTTTTAACTGGATATGCAAAAGTCTCTGGTTTCTGCTGATGTGTCTCTGTTACCTACAACAGCAAATGAGCCCATCAGCGTGAAGATACGCTATTTCTAAGTAGTCTAATTCTATACCTCTGAAAGGCATTGGTCGGGTCGGACCACTGACGAAACGATTTACGGCAGTCAGACCGGAACTGACAACATTCAGGATACGGCATAGCTGTTTTGTGGCTACGCTAGCCAGTGCTAACCGAGCTAAAACTTTTGTCATGGCTGATAATGAGACAAAGAAAAGAAGAAGAATTCAAACCGAAGACCAACGAAAGGCCAAGAGGGAATCCGATCGAGCTAGGGCTAAAACACGGATAAACATTGGCGATTCCTTCCAGAGATGGAGAGAGTTGCGGGGCTTGAAGGGATGGTCGGATCCAGAATTCGCCTGATTTCTCCTAGACAGGTTTGTAAATTTTATTTAATTTATGAAATGTATTGCGGGACGTAGTTTACAGCAATACATGAATTTATGTTGTTACAACAAAGCTGGCTAACGTTACCACTAGATTAGCTCTAGATATTACACTCGTGAAAACGACAACAAACGTCTTAGATCATGCATCCATTTCAGCTGTGTATATGCTTCAGCCCAGCCGACCTGCAACGATGCATCGGTAATATCCTCTGTCATTATAAATGATTCAGTTTCTTACTTAGAACAAAACATCCATCACAATCACTGTGACTTTGCTGTAACACTAGCTCTGTAGCACCGTGGGTAATATATTTAGCTGGGAAATTGCAGCGCAACAGCAGCATTACTTTGTTTCACCGGTGGCATATTATATTAAGTAGAAATACAAATAGACACATTACCTCGTCCATATGCACGCTGCAGATAGCTGCTAAAAAAAAAAAAAAAAAAGTTTTCAAAGCAAGTCCCATCGTCTTTCCGACGTTTCCAAAACTAATCTACACGCGCCGGCCAGACAAACGTTGTGGGCGCTAGAGCTCATGGAAAATGCGGTCTTCATTCCGGCAAAACACTACCGCTTTCGTCCAGCGGGGCCGCCAAAATCAACACTAAATGAAAAGTCTGTACAGGGGCTTTAATAACCCTTAACAGTTTTAGAACAGAATCAATAGTAAAATCAATAAACCCACTAATAGCGCTACTACTCATAATACGAGTTAACAATGAGGTTGTTAGTGAACCTTCTATAATTGCTAATGCCTTCAACCATCAATTCTCCTCTGTCTGCAGTTTACAATTGTCTGATTTCCCCTACTCTGATGTTCCATTGAATAACTCTCTATGTGGCAGCTCCTTCTCTTTCAAAAGAATTCACCCAATTGATGTTCAGCAGGTTATTTGTGATTTAAGCTCTGGCAGCAATGCTGACCCTGATGGCTTGGAGATTAAGTTCATCAAACTTGCTTCTCGTGTTCTGGCATATCCTCTGTCTGATTTATTTAATTTGTCTTTTTCTAAATTCCATCAATTTGGAAATGCGCCATCAATGAAGTGCCACGGGCACTTTTACCCTAGCATCAAAATCGCTATTTTTAAAACACTAAGAAGGCTCGACAACATGAAACTTTGCTCGTAGGATCACCAGGGTTCTACACATAAACACGAGCATTGAGATCATTGTTTGTGTACACAAAGTTTACTAAAAAGAACGTTTTTGAACAACTCACATTAGTAGCTGGATCTCCGGCGCGCTGCCGTCATGGCAAACAAAAAGTGTCAATCCCCGAGTGCGATCTAACAGGCAGGAGAGTAATGGTGGACCGCCCCTCAAGCCTTCCTGTTAGGTCGCACTCGGGGATCGAGACTTTTTGTCTGCCATGACGGTGGCACGCCGGAGATCTTACTGCTTACATGAGTTGTTCAAAAACCTTCTTTTTATTAAACCCTGTGTACACAAACAATGTTCTCAATGCTTGTGTTCATGTGTAGAGACCCTGGTGATACTACGTGCAAAGTTTCATGTTGTGTCAAGCCTTCTTAGTATTTTAAAAATACTAGCGTAAAAGTGCCCCCACACTGCATTGAAAATTAACTTGCCTGAAAACGAAATTACGGTAAATATTAAAAGTGGCTCTTTCGTCGTAATTATGCTTTTACACGAAGGTTTGATTCATATTCAATCACAAATAAAGCCTCGGTTGCTTTCTGGCGAGAGTTTCACATTAATGTATGAGTCACTAAACTGGTTAAAACCTAAATCTAGATAACATTCTCACTGGTTGCAATTTATCTTTAAATGTATTTTCTTTTACTATCCTTCCTACCTAAAACAATTGCTAATTCCATATAGGTCATCGCATAGTCTAAGGCATACTGACCATCTTCATTTCTTTGTTCCTAGAATTTTTAAGGAAACTGGGCGACGTGCCTTTAAATTTAAAGCTCCATCTGATTGGAACAACTTGCCCAGCTCACTTAGATCCATTACCTCATTTCATTTCTTTAAAACATTTGTTTTCACTTATCTTCAAACAACCTGTTCTTGCTTCTAATCATATTTGAGATATGGATGTATTCCATCTCAAATGTGTATCTGCATAGCTATGTATGGGGATATGTACATTTATGAACATCTATGTAAACTGTATGCAATTTTGGCATTATGGGGGAATCAGTAGGTGTGGAAGTGGCTAGGTTTAGGAGAGCTATTTTGCTTTATGTGCTGTATTTTCTGTATATTTGTGTTAAGGACCCCCTTGAAACTGAGATGGTTCATCTCAAGGGGTTTATCCTTCTGATAAACTTGTGATTTCAATCACATTCCCCAGTCTTCCTTAGCATATGGAATTCATCCAGTTGTCATCATGTGAATATGTGAACACGATGGTTGCCGCACTGTCGCAAATTTCCCACCAGCTAATAAGCCCATGCCAACACCAGTAATAACACAAGATACACCGGCTTTTTTCCAAGAAAAGAAGCCCACTATCTGTAGAGCTATTTTTTTATTTACTGCTAATGCTAACTGAACATTTCCTAATGCTTTTGCTTAAAAGCACTTAACTGGTAAAATGGTGGTTGCCCAGTATTTTCTAGGTAGGCCAGTCACATGAAATGTGATGTGTTGAGTGAGTTTAGCACCACTTTCTCATCAAAATGCGTCTACAGACGTCTACAGACAGGAGTAACGGAACAAGAAAGATTTCCAACTCCTCAGCAAGGTAAACAAACACCCTATTCCCTCATTAATGTTATCAGGTATCAGCATTAGGTCCAAGTTCAGATAATGCATAAGAAATAGGTGCAATTGAAGCGTCTGTCATCCAAGCACGTAGGCCTATTGATCAAAAAATTATAATAGGATGACGGGGCCAGTGGGCAAGTAATGTAATTGATGTAGGTATGCAGTCGTGTAACTCCCGTAACACTGATTACCACGGCAAGCCTAGTGGACGCATGAACTAAAGTGGGATTTCACCTTCTTGCAAAAAGAGATTTGCATATGTGTCGCAGTAGTGCTAAGTCTGCGGTAGGAGTCAGACCTGAGCAGAGCAAAATGATGAATTGAAACTCTGTGCAAAATTTGTTTTTATTAAAACAAATAAATAACTTGATTTTGTTTAAATATAAACATTTAATCTGTACTAATAGGTAGTGTATAAAAAAATATCTTCATCTTTTGGTTTTGTTTCTTCAGAAAACCTTCCGGATCAACCATCAAGTGCAAAAGTGAGTGTGTTTGAGTAAGTACTGCTGATTAATGAAAGGAGGAGGATTGTCTTCAGGTTCACCCAGAACACTGTCACTCATTCTGTGAAGATGAACAAAAAAAAAAAAAAAACATAATTAAAATCTGCAGCTGGAATCATTACATGTCACTCATGCCTAACCCACAACATTCAGATAGGGTCACCTAAACTATTTAATTTAGTTTTCTAAGATTTTAGAACTCTTTATTCTCTATCCGTTGCTTGCTGCAATATTAAATGTGCATTTGTCCGATAAAAAAGTCAAAAAGTTGAGAAGAGAGAAGAGAAGAGCGATGTCTTTGTAAAAATCTTATCACATTTGTGCATAATACAAACAAAAAGATGTCTACGTTGTAGTTACTGTACCTGCATTTGCTCATACACCCAGTTGATAAAGTAGGCTACATTGCCGTAGACTCCAGGCTTGTTTATCGAAGCACATCCAAACCCCCAGCTAGTGTCCCCTGCCAGCCACCATACATTCCCTTGTTTGACCACCAGAGGCCCTCCACTGTCACCCTGCAACACACAGGAGAAATAAGGTGAGGCTGAATCCAAATGTCCACCGTATGGACATGCTGACGGAGCCCCTCGAGGACTTTAGCCGAATACTGTACATACTGTGACATGATCGCTGTCATCACATCATTTCCACGAGGACATGAGCCTGCAAGCTGCTTTTTTTTTTTTTTACTTCTATAGCCTAAACTTACAGACTTACTTATGTCTGTTCATGATGTGGTTAATTATTTCTTGCCTACATGTTTCAAGGAATGTTTTAATAAAGTCATTGTTTGACACATTCATACAGGTTTTTTTTGTTTTTTTTGGGGTTTTTTTCCCAGCATTTGGAAAATCTCATGTGTCATGTCATATCTCTATTGCAATGAATTCTGGGAAATAACATCAGTGAGGTCTGATGAAGTCTCCATCAAGCCTCAAGGACAACCGCAAGGCTTTGAGACAATTTACAAAGTGGCCAATCTGTGTAATTACAACATTATGGGATGCACAGAGGCCCAAAACTACTTTTCCCATAAGCTTACACTGTGAAATAAGATGCAATACAATGGTGGCTACATGTTTGTGAGCATCACAACTCCCACAAAGAGACTCGTTTCACCATGATAATCAAATCCGTTTGGTCTGAAAGTCACGTTTTTTGGGGCCCACAATGCATATGTCCAAGAAGTAAAACTTTTTTTGGCGTCATGCTTCACAGGAATGAATGGGGCTCTACCTCTGAGGCTGTATCCAGATCTCATAATGCGTCTATTGTCTGCATTCCAGGTGGACTCTCTGTAAGTCTGCAGAAAGCCCGCTTGAGGCCCATTGTGGACTGGATCTGGATGAATTGTGGGTTTGGATAGCCCTCAGCATATCGCCATGCACACATCCCAACAACATGCTGGCAAGGTCCACAAGAGAGGGGAAGTCCAGGCAATCAGGGGCAGCCTTAGAGTGTGTGTTTCTGACATAGGCTTCTTTCTGGGACAAATTCCAGACTAAATAACCCTCACCCAGGTTGGTATGTCCAACTGGGGACAAGAACCATGTGTTTAATTGGGAAAAAGCTAATCGGTGGGTCAGGGGTCAAGGTTCGAATAGGGGAGTAGAACCAGATAACACCAAAATGACATTAGCGGGATGGTCCCTTCCCCAGTAGCCTTTACCTCCCTAGCACAGGCAGGGTGGTCCCAATATCCATAATAGCTTTGTGGTCGGTTATGATAGTCTACAGGGATGACGATGTTTCTTTCCCTGGTGTACAACTGTGTGTGTGTGTGTGTGTGTGTGTGTGTGAGCATGATGACAGAGAGAAAAGACTAACCTGACATGAGTCGACTCCTCCCTGCAGCTTGCCTGCACAGATCATGGTCTCTGTGATGGCTCCGTTTAACACCTGAGGGCTGTTGCACGTCTCTCTGCTGTAGATGGTCACTTGGGCCTGGTTGAGCCTGTCAGGGGATGGTCCTGAGAGAAAAATTAATGGTTGTACGTCCACAGCTAGCTCAGTGAAGCATTAAAAAGCAGAGTCCCCTAACTTGTACTTTAAACCTTTAAAAAGCAGGTGACCCCCGAAACATTTCAACAAATAATCTACAGAGAGGAATGAGAGGTACGTGCTCAGTAAGCATGGTAGATATTTTAGACACTCACCAGATACATGCAAGGCTCCCCATCCTGTAATCCAGGCTTGTTGTCCAGCAGAGAAATCCACTCCAAAGTTGGCAAGACACACAGGCTTCACTGTTCCTGAGACATAAAGATGTATGTTACTCTCAGTGTAGAAGTGACACTTACAGCATATGATCATGCAATTAATGAAATATAAATGTTACTGGTAAGTACTTACCTGTGTATGTCAAAGGTGTATCGAGCTTTAGAAGAGCAATGTCGTTGTCATTAGTATATGTGTCATATCCTTTATGACTTATGATTTTGTTAACGCTTGTGCCGGAGACAAAGCTAAATGCCGACAAGCGCACATTGCCAGAGTATACCGTCCACATTGTCGGGTCAGAGTACCTGCCAGGAGATGAAACAGTGAAACACAGGGAATGTCTATCAAAAGCAAATGAAAAAATGGTCTACAAGGGTCTAAAATGAAAATTCAACATGTAAAACAAGTATCCAGCTGCTTCAGTTGTTCAGGAGAATGCTGTGTGCGTGAAGTTTTGTGGACTACAAAACTCTACCTGACTTCCCATCAGCAGTGTGGTGAGTAGATAATGATTGAATTCTCAATTTTCTGTGAACTTATCCTTTAATGGTTTAACGACTAAGTACTCACGTTTGGAAGCAGTGTGCAGCAGATAGGATCCACTGACGGCTGATAATGGAGCCTCCACAAATGTGTTGACCTTGAATTTGGAGACTGACCTGCCACGGCCAGGCCCCATTCACTGCCGCTGTACCACCAACGATACGAGTGCTGGGGGCTGCCGAACTTTCTCCACACTCTGAGGATGGAAGAAAAGAGAATCTCATTTTCAGGACGGCACTGCACATATCTCTTAAAATCATACATATTTTCAGTGGTGTAGATGTGTCCAAACCGGTAGCTTACCAATACAATGAAGTTTGACCGCTCTGGCTGAGCAGACTGGGCTGTAAAAGAAAAGGATGAGGAAATAAGGCATTCGGGGGGTAAGTGAGAAATGAGATTGACTCAGCTCTGTGCGGAATGCAATCACTGCTGTACTGTGTTAAAGGTCCCATATTGTACTGTTTTTCATCAATTTCACACAGCTATCAGAGGTCCAACAACACTGTAAATGAAATGCATTGCCCCAAACCCATCCATGGTCCTGAATTTTAGCTGTCTAAAAGTCGCTGAAGTGAGCTCTACTGAGCTCTCCTGAGAGCAGGCTGTTTCTGTGCCTGCACCTTTAAATGTTAATGAGCTCCATCTGTCAATGCCTGCCTTGCCTGCTACACGCCCCTCTCAGGGTAAGATGCCGCTTATGCTAGCGGTAGCATGTGCTAATGTTATGGTGGATGTATCGCTATGGTTCGCCGTGCTGTCATTCAACCGAACCAGTTTGACCCAGAATCGGACCCAGAAGGAGAGGCTCCTGAAGAAATACAGACTCTGCGGCTGCAGCAGTAGGTTTCAGAATGGTTAGTGTGTCCGAATAATGTTAGTTTGTTTGTATGTGTTGTTACAGTTACTACCATGTAGCTAATGGCTAACAGCTAGCGAAAGCTGTGTTTGTCGCCAGCACAGTCTCCAAACTCTTGGACACTGTTTGCATCGTATCTGTCTCCAGTCTGCACATGTTTCCAGACTTTTTACTGTGACAACCAAGCTTCATCGTAATATTATTAACATTAAACTTGCTTCAAATGTCATTGCATAGCGGACCGAAGTGGTGCTAATTAGTTAGCCAATTTCCAGCGGACTTCATCATACTCGTAGGCAACTGTAAATACTATCAAAACGTGGCGACACTTAGTTGTGGCTCGGGTGCAGTTGCTGGGTCCGGTATGGGTGGGACTGATCCTTTTACAAGGGTCAGTGTCGAGGCAAAGCCAGCTTTGTACTGACCCTCATTACTGAAGCAGTCCGATGTGAATGGGTTAGCACACACAAACTTACACAAACCGTATCCGGCACATTGTCGTTAAAAATGAAACGCAACCACTGTCTCTTCTGTAGCTGGGACAGAATATAGGCACTGATGTTGATTTTTACAACCAACAATAGAGCAATTGGCGTGTCTAACTCTGAGCGACAACATTGCGAAACACTGCTATCTTACTGCTGGACACACTAAACTTCACCTTGGGGATGGACGCCCCGCTCTCGGATATCTCCTATCATCGCACAGAGGAGGCTGGCCTATGTAAATCTCTCTTTATGGGACCTTTAATCTAAGTGTTAATCCAGTGATACAGTGGGTGGGCTGCCCTACCTGTAAGTGAGCTGTGACTGTATGCTTGATCCATGGTTGCTTCCATCCTTTAACTTCATGTATCCTTTCGAGGCAATAGAACCTGCATTGGCTTCACTATAGGACACGTAATCCTGCCTGTTGGATTGACAGACATGCAAAACAGAGAGGTCACTGCAATATACCGTACACCAACGGGACTGAATCTCTAAAAAAGGATTGGATATCAGCCAGCAAATGTTGTCAGTTAACGTTCCTGCAAAACAAGGAAACATTAAAATGCGTGTGTCATATGTAGCATATCGACATTTCTACAAAGAGTGTTATATCACATTGTATTACATCTATATAAGCTACATGTAAGCGGCAAGGCTGCCATGCCAGTTACCACAGTCTCAATATTTGCAAGTGCCAAACCACTGGATATTTTTTAAGAAGACCTTGGGATAATTCCCAGCCGTATTTGTGGCAACAAAAAGCAGATATTTTGGACAAATGTTGGGACATCAGCTGTGTGTGGGGACAAAATCAGGTACTTTAAGCCGAAACATTAAGAAAAGGTGAAATAAATTCTAAAAAGTATTAATTATTATAATTGTGACCAGAAAATAAGCACATCATTGTCATAACATAAAATTAAAAACTGAACCTTAAAGCCCCTGTACAGACTTTTCATTTAGTGTTGATTTTGGCGGCCCCGCTGGACGAAAGCAGTAGTGTTTTGCCGGAATGAAGACCGCATTTCCCATGAGCTCTAGCGCCCACTGTCGTGAAGACGTTTGTCTGGCCGGCGCGTGTAGATTTGTTTTGGAAACGTCGGAAAGACGACGGGACTTGCTTTGAAAACTTTTTTTTTTTTTTTTAGCAGCTATCTGCAGCGTGCATATGGACGAGGTAATGTGTCTATTTGTATTTCTACTTAATATAATATGCGGCCGGTGAATCAAAGTAATGCTGCTGTTGCGCTGCAATTTCCCAGCTATATATATTACCCACGGTGCTACAGAGCTTGCGTTACAGCAAAGTCACAGTGATTGTGATGGTTGTTTTGTTCTAAGTAAGAAACTGAATCATTTATAATGACAGAGGATATTACCGATGCATCGTTGCAGGTCGGCTGGGCTGAAGCATATACACAGCTGAAATGGATGCGTGATCTAAGACGTTTGTTGTCGTTTTCACGAGTGTAGTATCTAGAGCTAATCTAGTGGTAACGTTAGCCAGCTTTGTTGTAACAACATAAATTCATGTATTGCTGTAAACTACGTCCCGCAATACATTTTATAAATTAAATAAAATTTACGAACCTGTATAGGAGGAATTGGGCGAATTCCGGATCCGACCCTCCCTTCAAGCCCCGCAACTCTCTCCATCTCTGGAAGGAATCGCCAATGTTTATCCATGTTTAGCCCTAGCTCGATCGGATTCCCTCTTGGCCTTTCGTTGGTCTTCGGTTCGAATTCTTTTTCTTTTCTTTGTCTCAGTATCAGCCATGACAAAAGTTTTAGCTCGGTTAGCACTGGCTAGCGTAGCAACAAAACAGCTATGCCGTATCCTGAATATCGTCAGTTCCGGTCTGACTGCCTTAAATCGTTTCGTCAGTGGTCCGACCCGACCAATGCCTTTCAGAGGTATAGAATTAGACTACTTAGAAATAGCGTATCTTCACGCTGATGGGCCCATTTGCTGTTGTAGGTAACAGAGACACATCAGCAGAAACCAGAGACTTTTGCATATCCAGTTAAAAACTCCGTACAGGGGCTTTAAGGAACAGATAATTGTAAAAGCATATCCATGTTTTGCATGGATATGTCGGGATTTAGTCTGCTGATTAAATTGCTGTCCACCATTCAATGTCCTCCCTGATTACAGCTCACAAATCTGTATGTAAATCTGCATTATGTGAAAATGTTTTTTTTCGCCCTCCCGTGGGCTCACCACTCGCGGGAGGGTTCAGAAGGGGCCGGTGCAGAGGGATATGGGTGGCGGTCGTGGGCGGGGGCCCCGGCGGCCCAATCCCCGGATGGTGACTCTAGCCATGGGGACATGGAATGTCACCTCACTGGGGGGGAAAGAGCCTGAGCTGGTGCGGGAGGTTGAGCGGTACCGGCTAGAAATAGTCGGGCTCACCTCCACGCACAGCCTGGGCTCTGGAACCCAACTCCTTGAGAGAGGCTGGACTCTCTTCTACTCTGGAGTTGCCCGCGGCGAGAGGCGGCGAGCTGGTGTGGGCTTGCTTATAGCCCCCCAGCTCAGCCGCCATGTGTTGGAGTTCTCCCCGGTGAACGAGAGGGTCGTTTCCCTGCGCCTTCGGGTCGGGGATAGGACTCTCACCGTTGTCTCGGCTTATGGGCCGAACAGCGGTGCAGAGTACCCGGCCTTCTTGGAGTCCCTGGGAGGGGTACTGGAGAGTGCTCCAACCGGGGACTCCGTCGTTCTCCTGGGGGACTTCAACGCCCACGTGGGCGATGACAGTGTTACCTGGAGGGGTGTGATTGGGAGGAACGGCCTCCCCGATCTGAACCCGAGTGGTGTTTTGTTACTGGACTTCTGTGCTAGTCACAGTTTGTCCATAACGAACACCATGTTCAAGCATAAGGGTGTCCATATGTGCACGTGGCACCAGGACACCCTAGGCCGGAGATCAATGATCGACTTTGTGGTCGTGTCATCTGACCTCCGGCCGTATGTCTTGGACACTCGGGTGAAGAGAGGGGCTGAGCTGTCAACTGATCACCACCTGGTGGTGAGTTGGATCCGCTGGCGGGGGAGGAAGCTGGACAGACCTGGCAGACCCAAACGTATCGTGAGGGTCTGCTGGGAACGTCTGGCAGAACCCTCTGCCAGGGAGATCTTTAACTCCCACCTCCGGGAGAGCTTTGACCAGATCCCGAGGGAGGCTGGGGACATTGAGTCCGAATGGACCATGTTCTCCACCTCCATTGTTGACGCGGCTGTCCGGAGCTGTGGCCGTAAGGTCTCCGGTGCCTGTCGCGGCGGCAATCCCCGAACCCGGTGGTGGACCCCGGAAGTAAGGGTTGCTGTCAAGCTGAAGAAGGAGTCCTACCGGGCCTGGCTGGCCCGGGGGACTCCTGAGGCAGCTGACGGGTACCGGCAGGCCAAGCGTGCGGCAGCACGGGCAGTCTCGGAAGCAAAAACTCGGGTCTGGGAAGAGTTCGGGGAGGCCATGGAGGAGGACTACCGGTCGGCCTCGAAGAAATTCTGGCAAACCATCCGGCGCCTCAGGAGGGGGAAGCAGTCCTCCACCAACACTGTTTACAGTGGAGGTGGGGAGCTGTTGACCTCAACTGGGGACATCGTCGGGCGGTGGAAGGAATACTTCGAGGATCTCCTCAATCCCGCTGACACGCCTTCCATAGAGGAAGCAGAGGCTGGGGACTCAGAGGTTGACCCATCCATCACCCAAGCCGAAGTCACAGAGGTAGTACGTAAGCTCCTCAGTGGCAAAGCACCGGGGGTGGATGAGATCCGCCCTGAGTACCTCAAGTCTCTGGATGTTGTGGGGCTGTCTTGGCTGACACGTCTCTGCAGCATCGCGTGGCAGTCGGGGACAGTGCCTCTGGACTGGCAGACCGGGGTGGTGGTCCCCCTATTTAAAAAGGGGGACCGGAGGGTGTGTTCCAACTATCGGGGGATCACACTCCTCAGCCTCCCCGGGAAAGTCTATTCCAGGGTACTGGAGAGGAGAATTCGGCCGATAGTCGAACCTCGGATCCAGGAGGAACAATGCGGTTTTCGTCCTGGCCGTGGAACACTGGACCAGCTCTATACCCTCCGCAGGGTGCTCGAGGGTTCATGGGAGTTTGCCCAACCAGTCCACATGTGTTTTGTGGACTTGGAGAAGGCATTCGACCGTGTCCCTCGTGGCATACTGTGGGGGGTGCTCCGGGAGTACGGGGTCGGGGGCCCTCTGTTAAGGGCCGTACTGTACTGCCGGAGCAGGAGCTTGGTTCGCATTGCCGGCAGTAAGTCAGACCTGTTCCCAGTACATGTTGGACTCCGGCAGGGCTGCCCTTTGTCACCGGTTCTGTTCATTACTTTTATGGACAGAATTTCTAGGCGCAGCCACGGGCCGGAGGGGATCTGGTTCGGGAGCCAATGGATCTCATCTCTGCTTTTCGCGGATGATGTGGTCTTGTTGGCTCCTTCGAGCCGGGACCTCCAGCATGTCCTGGGGCGGTTTGCAGCCGAGTGCAAAGCGGCTGGGATGAGAATCAGCACCTCCAAATCCGAGGCCATGGTTCTCGACCGGAAAAAGGTGGCCTGCTCCCTCCAGGTGGGAGGAGAGTTCCTGCCTCAAGTGGAGGAGTTTAAGTATCTTGGGGTCTTGTTCACGAGTGAGGGAAGGATGGAGCGTGAGATTGACAGACGGATCGGTGCAGCGGCCGCAGTAATGCGGTCTTTGTATCGGTCCGTCGTGGTGAAGAGAGAGCTGAGCCGAAAGGCGAAGCTCTCGATTTACCAGTCAATCTACGTTCCGACCCTCACCTATGGCCATGAACTTTGGGTCATGACCGAAAGAATAAGATCCCGGATACAAGCGGCCGAAATGAGTTTCCTCCGCAGGGTGGCAGGGCGCTCCCTTAGAGATAGGGTGAAGAGCTCTGTCACCCGGGAGGAGCTCAGAGTAGAGCCGCTGCTCCTCCACATCGAGAGGAGCCAGCTGAGGTGGCTCGGGCATCTGTTTCGGATGCCCCCGGGACGCCTCCCTCGGGAGGTGTTCCTGGCATGTCCCTCCGGGAGGAGACCCCGAGGAAGACCCAGGACACGCTGGTGTGACTATGTCGCCCAGCTGGCCTGGGAACGCCTTGGGGTCCTCCCGGAAGAGCTGGAGGCGGTATCCGGGGAGAGGGAAGTCTGGGTGTCCCTGCTCAGGCAGCTGCCCCCGCGACCCGGCCCCGGATAAGCGGATGAAAATGGATGGATGGATGGATGTTTTTTTTCATTATTATTAATTAGTTTTGCAGTTCAATCAATTTATCTATTAAGTATCCCCTAAAACTACATGAGTTGTGGGACTACCAGGTTTACTTAATGTTCCCGCTAATCTTCAACTTATCGCAGCTTTTCAATAAGTTTAAGCAACATATCAAAGTCTACATGCAGTTTTAGAGGCTTTGACGCTCTGAACATAATTATAACATAATAATAATAAACATAATAATAACATTACAGGGAATACACTGTGTACTTGAAGGTATCAGTAAAAACATAAGCTCCAGCTTTCAGAAACCCATTGATCATCCTGTATGTTTCAACTTTTATACAGCAGTTAGAAAACACAGAAATGGGGGGTGAACAATAGCCTATTCGATGCCTCCGCGTTGATGTTGTTTCTTGAACATCATTTCAATTTACCACAGAGTGAGAAAATCTGCATCTGGAGCCAGCTGTTCGACTTCAGGTTTCTGCTGCTGTTTGGCTGTTTGTTTAGGCAACAAATATACCTGGTTAGGTTTAGGCAACAAAACACTTGGTTAGGGTTAGGCAAACATGGTTTGGGTTAAAATAGATCCTTCCACAATGTTATGTAGACTGATTTCTCCCATGAGTGTATCCAATCTTTTTCTCTGAGGTGCAAATCTATGACATAACCAAACATGGTTGGACAGTTGCAATGATGGTGCTCAGCCACATTTCTTATGATGTTCCAGGAACAACACCAACATTGTGCAGTGAATGGTAGTGAAGAATACAATCAGTACCTGCTGTATCCCATTTGCTCACACACAGCTCTCCCATAGTTGTTGTCCCAGTTCTCAGCACACACCGGCATCCATCTCTGGCTGTCATTTGAGTAGGCTTCCAGGATGTAGTTTGTCCCATGGAGGCGAACTGTGGAACGGAGAAAACATTGCTACCAAGCCACCATGCTGCTCATGATGTGATGTACAAGGCACATTCACATGTTTGGAAGACTGGGTGTAGGTGTGTATGTCTTACTGCACTGAGCTTCATCCTCTCCGTGAGAACAGTCCTCAACACCGTCACACCACTGGGAGGGGCTGAGACACTTCCCACCCATCCTGCATGACTTCCCCAGTAAACACTGGTAGTATACTGCAAACACACACATACATGCGGTATACAGCACACATACGAGAGCACACAGGATCAGCAAACTAAATTGATGTAATGACAAAAATAATTTTATGATGCTACGAAGATTCTCAACCTCACTTACAGAAGTACCAGAGCAAGAGGCCGATAACTGCCAGTATAGCAAGCACAAACAGGGACCCACACAGTATGTAACTCCAGGGACATTTCTTTTTTCCTGCAAGGCAACACAATAATAAAGTCATTCATATTGCTGGATTACATCTATATGCATGGCCTTGGTAAATAAGGTTATGTAAAACTAAAATGCATATTGCTTGCTGTTCAAGATTTACATAGTATCATACAGGCAAATATCAGGCTTGGCAGATATTTGCATGTTCAGTTTGATATTCTATTGCAGACATTACAAAAAACTAAACACACTGTTGAGATAAAACACAGCAGAGAACTAGTATTATGTTTATCAAGAATTCAAATCTTAATGGTCTTTTACATTTGTCTCACCACAAATTTACAGTTAATTTAAACCTTTTACTATTCCATGTCTGTCATAAACATAAACTCTAATGTGAAAGTTCATTTTGAAAACAAATGTTCTACTTACAAATTACGATAAGGCACACCATATCATATGTTTTTAGGATCAAATTAGCTTTACCAATTCAACAAATCAAACACTTGACACATGTGTCAAAATAATGTACTTGACTTTATCCCAGGGGAAGATCCACTGTAAAACAGTGAACCATAAGGTACGACTGCCATCCTTACCCCAGTCATCTCCATACAATCCCATTCTAGGCGCTGTGTATTAGGTCACCAATAAAGTCATAATGTGCTCGAAACATGGCCATAATGGGGAATGAAGCGGAGGCTTAAAAGTAGTTTTCTCTCAAATGATTTACTTGTTTTCCGACCGTTTATGCTGACATTTGAATCTCTGTGGTAAAGTGCCAGTGAGCAGTGTATACGCAGTTTAAAGCAAGACTGTGCAACCTTTTCTGAAGAATTGGATTAACAGTACCAACAGTCAACAAATAATTTACCTAAAACATTGACTTAAGTATTTTTACTCCATGTAAATATCTGTCTAATTATATAACATAACTTCAATTTAGAAGGTCACATTTAATGCAAAGTTAAATGTTAAGTCAGTGTTTATAAATTAGATGTGTGATTTATTACAGGAGACATAACTCATTTGAAATGCAATACTATTATGTAGAAAACTGAATAATAAACCCTTGAAAAATACATTAAGTTGAAGTAGAAGTTCCCTTTAACTTTATATGTAATAATTGAACGCAAGGTTTATGAATAAGTCTGCATTAATGTGATTTAAGTTAATCGGACTAAGTTCATACATTTATACACAATCACTCAATATGACCAATTAAAGTGGTACTTTACATTAAAGAATTACAATTAGATGGAAAATGTACATGTACTTAAAATAAATATTCTCCATTTCAGGCAAATTACTTCTTGAGTTAACAAAGTAAATTGTAAAAGAGTAGCACAGTAACAGTAGCACAGCTTTATGGGTTCATTGAGGAAATGCACTCTTGTGTAAGCACACAGCAAAATCTGTGAAATGTTTTCTAACATTTGCTTAAATTAACTGTGAGTCATGTTCAGCCAAATAAGACTGCTGCAACAAAACTTCGGACTGTATTTAATCTGACCAAGGGTGTGTTTTACTCCTTATGAATACGTTTCATTTGTAAGAGGAAGAATATTTTATTTATTTCCAAAATTGCATAGTCAAGTAAGACTTAATTTCAAAATACATTTTTAAATGATTTTGTGAAACCAGATGTTTCCGTTCATGTGACTGTATATTTCCTTGTGACTGACTGGAAGTCAATGTTTACTCACCTCTTTATTCCACACAGTATCACCTATCAACAGGGTGGTGACAACACGTTCATCAAATATTACTGTACCTTTCTTTTGCTCTGTGTTATTTGGTGTTTCAGGAGTGGTGGTCCCATGGGTGTTGATGGTTTGGGGAAGGACAGCAACATAGCTGGGGGTCTCCTGTGGGATGTAAGGGTATACACCCTGTGTTTGGGAGTATGGAGGGGGTCTTCCTTCCTCATGCTGAAACCCTGCGTTGTCATAGATGGGACCATTTGTCTGGAACTACAGAAAAGAGAGGAATCAGTGTTGTATAAAGTACCCAAAACTCATACTTGTGTAAAAAGTATAAAAGTCTTTAAATGTTGGATATTAAATGTACTTAAAATGCATTACAGGATTATTATTTTTGATACTCAACAAGCAATCAATGTTTTTTTTGTTTTGTTTCTTTCCTTTAATTTATCATTTTAAAGTAAATGCTGATGTCACAGTGTTATGGCTATAGAAAAATGACATTATCAGCATGTAGATTCGTTCCTAAATAAAACTTGCTATTACTATGTTATTCAACCTGCCCACAAGCTGGATTTTTCCCGCAAAAAAGGAATTACAGCACAAAGGAAGTGCGTCTGTCATCACGCATCCAAAACAGGAAAAGACATCATTGTCCACAGTCACTGTCTGCAGGCAACGGTTGAACAGCTGGAATTAACTGTGGAAACTCAACACTGCAAAAGAAAAAGAACCCCACTGATGGAGGAGGCAAAGAGGGTGAAGCGGGAGAGTGATGTAAACTGAAGTAAGACAAGAGTGGATGGACAGGTATTCAGTCGATCGAGAGCACACTGGTGTTGTGTCAAAGTCTGCTACCCAGCTGATATGTGTCTCCCCTTATTAACAGAACATGAGACAGTTCAAAACTGTCATTCTTTCCACCAGAACTGTAAGAAACAAAACCTGCCACCTCATTTTAAAAAAACCAAGGGTTCTTCTTTGTCTTTTCACCAAACTGACAACAGAGTTTCATTAGCCAGGCTGTTAGAGGTAGCCATGTTGCTAACGCTGTGCACCAACAGGAATACCACAGGGAAACTCTAGGAGGCGGGGAAGTTAAAAAGTCATCTGTTCCCACTTTAAGTATCAAATGGAAATTATTATTGATTATTGGAATCACAAAAAGTTACAAAATATTAAAATATATAAGTTATATGAAGTTAAATAATTTCCCCCTGGGATTATTCAAGTATTTCTGATTCTGATTCTGATTAAAAGTACAGTAGTTCATCCAAAATGCAAAGGTATAAAGAGGTACAAAAAATGGAAAAGTCAACCCTAAACTTATACTAAAGTACAGTTGTTGAGTAAATGTACTTATCTTAATGTAATCTAGCTTTACTCAAATAAAGCATTAACTACATGTATTAGCATATGTGGTAAGCAGTGAGCGAGTTAACTCTTAAACGATAGGAAAAATGTACGTGTGGATCCAGACATCTAAATGTTGCCTTTTACCATGAAACTGAACTTACCTGATTATTATTCATGCTGAAACCGGTTCCACTGCCTGAGGAGGTAGGCCAACAAAGAAGCGAAAGGGATTATACAGGGATTTTTTTTCATTATCAAGATAAATAAAGTACTGCTCATAAATTAAGTATATGATACACTGTATGAGGGATTGATTAAAGCAATATTCATAAATAGATACATAAAAAAATGATTCAGCAACTTGTTTATTAACATGTACAAGAAGAAAAATAAAAACTACAATGGCACAGTTGCTTCATACACATGAGAAGCACTCTAACCAAACACAGAGAATATGTAAATCACAAGCTCATTTGACTGTTCCACATTTCAAAAGTACAACACATGGTCAAACATTACCTAAGTTGGCTGACTTACTTTGACTTTACAAAAACATTGATCCACATTTGTCACTAGATTTCCACCGACCTTGAAATTCCCACAAATTACCTCAGCGCTCTGGTTGTGTCCGTCCTTCCACTCCCCGTTTCTCTCTGTTTCTCACATTCATGCAATCCCTCCATGTAATCAACAGCCATGACCACACCTTTTCCAAGGCTGTGTGCAACTTGCTTTAAATGCCACTTGACATGGACAAACACGAGTTATTGACGATACTCATTACCCTCCGTTTCCAGCCAGGATTTCAGATAAGGTGAATGAAGTGAAAACAGTGAGCCCAGGGCTGCATCGATCCAGCCACCCGCTGATTTGTGATAGGGGACACCTAACGTAGGAATTTAATTCAGCAGTTAAACATATGTGTACTATGATTAATATGCATCATTGATCCGTCTATTTTATTGTTTAGGTTTGAGGTAACTTTGTGAACCAATCGTTGCATGCCCCATCCTCAAAAGCAGATGTCTGAGCAGCAAACATCTGTACGATCTAAGTGTGATCTAGTAAAAATCAAATTTTTCTTCATGAAGCCTTGCAGACTTCCTCTTCAAATTGTAGACATTCAAAAACAACACTTCTGTATCATTGTGCAAAAAGCACATCAGCATAAATGTACCATAAATAAAGAGGCATTTTCTTGTCATTTCTTAACCCCTCCTGTTACAATCATGTGAGTCAGAGAAGGAATGAGAGGAGTCAACAGGTGGTAAGTGGTTTCTGTTAGTTTCACACACCAAAAACCTGTCATTCAGACACAGCTTTATAGGATAAAAAAAGATTTACGTCAAAGGAAAAGGCATAATAGACTCGGGTCTTAGATTACGTATGCTATTGTTTGTCTTCCTGAAGAGAAGGACCTGCCGTGTTCAATCAGTAACGTTCAAACAAATGAGCGAGTTGGCTTAAAAAAATACTGACAGCTAAAGGACTTTTAAACCCTGTTAATATTTAACTCAATGTTTGACCATGTTAACCGGCAGGAAAAGGAAGGAATGAAAGAGGAGAGTCACCCAGAAAGAGATTGCGAGGAACAAAATGTCCTCCTGAGTCACATCAGCCTAACCTTTGTGTAACATGATTCAACTTTTACACCGTTACAACGATATTAAATGACTTAGTGGACACACCAAAGACATGTCCCGGCATGGAATGTACCGACTGACAATCAACCATTTTTCAGGTGTGTCACTAGCATCCCAATCTCTTCATTATGAAACAGCATGATCCCCTTAGTCCTATGCTGATGAAAAGTCAGCTGAAGGTTCACAGGAAAACATCAACTGAAGTAGATGGGGACTTAAAGAACACAATATATAAAATGGATCCAATATCATCAAATCAATATTGGATCTTGGGGGCTGCTGCAGACTTGGATAACACAGGACGAGCTGTATGGAGCCATCTTCATTTTGTTTTTTCAGTAGTATTTTTTACATTTCAAAACCCCATCAATTTCAATAGGTAAGGAGAATGCTGCAACACTGTTTTGCTGTGAAGCTCCAGAAATGTTTTATGGACTACAAAACTTCAGCTGAAAAAACAAAAAACCCTACGAAAGTAACAAATATTGCTGATGTGTCTCTTTATTATTTTAAAAGGTCATTTAGGGTTTAAAAGTCTCATCTCGGCCCTGTCTCAGTCTCTGATGAAGAGGACTCTGAATTTCATTTGTAGACCAGTCATGACCATGACTACAGGGATATGAGTATAATATTGTTTGATACGTTCTCAATGATGGTGTCTAGGAAGACAAGTCAACTAGAAAACCTGATGCTTGAACGAAAACTTTTATTGTATTATATGGATGGTAAATGATGGAAAAGAAGTGTTGATACAAATGGTTAAGTTAATTTCAGCTCCTAGTGTCTGATTATATTTGTTGCTCAGAGAAGAAAGAAAATTTCATCAATCAGTTGCGACAAAGAGGTGTAACACAGAGTTTCACAATATCTAATAATATCTAATATTGTCTAAAATTATATCAGAGCACTGAAACAGTGAACTTCACTGCAAATTTAAGAATTAAAAATCACCCCAAGAATATTGCTCTGCGTCATACTGTACAACCAAGAGGTTTCATATCAGCAGATATCGGAAAACATATCCACTGATAGTATTAACCAACCAATACATGAACATGCAGCATGAACGACTGTCCTTAGCATTACAAGGAAAATTGCAGCATCCACTGGCCAATTTTGAAATTACAGTGACCGTGTTACAGTAATCTGTACCCGTTCTAAAACTTGCATTGCTGTCCCGTCAGTGAAACCGTTTGTGACCATCAACTCCATAGTCAAGAACAAACCAATTACACCACACTTGTTTCGTAAAAACTATTTATTCAACTCTTCGCTTCAGATTTAATATGACTTTTTTTGCAGAAAAGGTTTGATCAAACAAAGGAGTGTTTCAATCACTGGAGTCATGAGGTCAAGTGAGTAGATTCCTACTTTGCTGTTTGAGTAAGGCCACTGTCATGTAAGTTGAAACACATTCTTCACAGTAACCATTTGGAGTCAACAAGTAGTGAACACAGATCAACTTAGAGTGTGGAGGAGAGAGAAGCTTCCCATCAAGCTGCCTACAGTTTCTGGATCAGGATAGATGAAGCTCCACCACCTCCGTTGCAGATGCCTGCCAGCCCGTACTGGCCCGACTTCAGGTTGTGAACCATGTGACCCACGATTCTCGCTCCGGACATCCTGACAGGAGAAGAGAAAGAAAATATAAATACAAAGTAATCTATAATATTTTTGTACATAAATTAGTATTTTGCCAAATCGAGTTATTTAACTTTTTCTAAAATAATGCTACTGAATACATATTTTCAGGGAAAATGCACAGGAATAGATACATTTGATGTGTTCTGCAGTGCCTCTAGTTTTGTTTGGAACAAAAAAAAGCTCCCCAAAGCACCTCACCTGTCCTCAGTGATGCAGAAGCTGATTTTTGAGGCTGCCAAGTGGTTGCTAGTTTAGTATTAGGGCCACTAAAAGGTATGGGCTGAAAGTCCAAAACGAACTTCACTTTAGCTAGCTTCCTCAGTCCTAATCCATTCTATAAATTTACATCTGAAACTCCCACTCAAAGTCCAAAAGATGATTGAAATCTGTAAAGTAATACAAATAAAGCAATGTTTTTCATAACCGAAAACTACTTCCTGAAAAGCTTAAAGCAAGTGACAGCAGTTTAAAAAATTCTACTGAACTTCTTGATTATCTTATGATCTGATGATCTGTAATCCATTTCAGTATTTGTTTCAGGCCTGAAATTTAAAATATACTTCCTTGATGATACTGAAACTCTTTCTGCAGCACAGAGGACAGGAGGTGATAGGGGAAAAAAAGAGGCTATATTTCTGGAGAGACGGGACACACCATGTTCCTAATCTCGGCTCATTTTTTCCCTGGATCTAAGATAAGTGGCAGTTTCTTTGTTCTTTTCTCTTCATTCCAGGTCCAATGTCAGAACTCCTCCTTATGTCTGTGTGAGTCACTCTCAGCTACTTACCCAATGGGGTGTCCCAGTGACACAGCTCCCCCATTGACATTGACTTTTGTAGGGTCAATGTCCAACATCTTGATGTTGGCCAGCACAACCACGCTGAAGGCCTCGTTGATCTCCCACATGGTGATATCCTCCTTCTTCAGTCCCGCTCTATCCAGGACCTGACAGACACACACCAAGGAAATGTTTTCAGAACTGCATGCATAAACTATATGTGTGTGGTTCAGAATAAAGCACAGATTTTCACATTTTGCTGACGTCTCTTTCAGCCTTTTGGGCTTGCAACCAAACCATATTTGCATCAGTTTATTGTGTATAACTACTGAGTGAGTTTTATTTTGTATGCATGTTTTACTGCAATACACAGATATAAAATGACAAGTTAATACTGAGGCAGAGACCTGAAAGCAGTTCAACTACTGAGGATGTCCTGAGCTGATTCTAAGTATCAGTCTCCAGGCAGATCCAGGCATACATTAAACTGTGAGCAATCCCCTTCAGTGCAAATGTGAAAAATGAGAGACACACATTAGGCAAAATACAGTGATTAATTAAACTCAGATATGTGTTATCTCTCCTCTCTCTTATCAGCAAATAGCTGTATACAAAGCAAGACAGCTTCATGCTAACCTGGCACTGACCACTACTTCCACCAATTTAATTGATAAATGTCACAGCAGATCATATCAGCTGTCAATAATTAATATCATTTCTGTAAGTAATAAAGTTATATCTGTGAGTAATCGATCAAAGCCCAACATTGAACTTGGCTGTTGTTGGTTTTATGGGCCACAGTCCATCGCTCCACTCTGCCAATGGAGTGATACATCCTTTCTCCATAAGACTGCTTCACATCAGTTGACTGAAGTGACCTTCTCCCATTTAAATTTTCATCTATCATCAAGTTAAGCCTATTAACAATTGTGTGGATCAAGATCTGTTGAGGTGTTCGAAGAATCGGATTTATTAAACATTTGGTTATCAGCATGAGATCGGGAAAGTATCAACAAATACCAAATATTTAAGGACTTGGACTGGGGACAAAAATCTCAGTTTGGACAACCCTACTAATTACATACTCGTGCCCATTACATGCCCATACTCACTTTCGGTACAGCAAATGCAGGGGCAATGGGGAAATCAATGGGTGCAACAGCAGCATCAGCAAAAGCTGTGAAAAACAAAAAGAAAATATAACACAGCAATCAGACAAGCTATGTCAATTGTGAAAGGTTTTAAATACACAATTTTTTGCTGATTTGGTAACAAAAATCTAACAAATAAAAAATCCATAGGAATGCCTTACAAGCTCACAGCTTGTTGAGAAAACTGTCACACTGAAACATCTAAGAGTATTTTATCTATTCTTAATTTTTCAGTTTTAACCCGATGATGGCTTTTACACTGCACCTGTTCCCTGTGACTTTATAGGAGTGCAGTATTTTTTTGTTATAAAAAAAACATAAATCTAACATAGCCAAAAAATAATAATTACTACAACTGGAATACTGATTGTATATACTTTTTATTTGCATCGCTGTCATGTTTTATAAATTAAATACCAGTTAAGCTAGAGGTAAGCACAGTATAGCCTGTGTGCGTGTTTTTGTAAAGCTTACAAACAATTCTGGCCAGTGGAGTGACGTTGAGTCTCTTTGCAGCATCTGCTGTCATTAAAACAAGTGCTGCTGCTCCATCGTTCAGTGTGCTGGCATTGGCTGCCGTCACCGTTCCTAAACAAACAAAAAAAAGCAAGTGACCAATCACAACAAAATATATTACAACATAGATTTAAGTATGATGCATGGATGTTTTACTCTTCTGTTCTGTACAATTCTGTCCAATTAGAAAATAGTGGCCTAATGTTATCACCATGATGAATTATCTAATATAAGTAATGGCAGCTACATCATTACCATTCTCTTTTTGGAAAACTGCCTTCAGTTTGGGAACTTTGCTGAAGTCGACTCGTCTCCACTCCTCATCTTCAGACACGACCAAGTCAGGTTTACCTACAAAATCACAACAACATCAAATATGTTGTGCTATGTAAAGTAAATGAAGAAGGTCACTGACCGATGAGCAATTTTCTCTACCTCTCTGGGGAATGCTAACGGGTACGATCTCCTTAGCCAGGATGCCGGACTCGTATGCTGCTTTGCTGCGGCTGTATGAGCCGATAGCGTAGGTGTCCTGCTCCTCTCTGGTGATGCTGCTGTTCTTGGCTGTGTTCTCTGCACAGTTCCCCTGTTTAAGACAGAAGACGAGGTCAAATATGAGACTGATAAAATGACAAGGAGACATTTATAGGTCCTGTTATAGGTCTAATGCATGAAAATGCATGATACAAAATGCACATTGTGTTTCACACACATAACTGTCGCAGCTATATGTTAATGTGTGTTTAAGCCAAACATGTAAACCTTCGTTTCAAAATCTATATCTCGCAGTTAAACACAAAAATAAATTAAAATAACATACCATTTATCATTCTTATGTTGTAAAATAAAATAAAAATATTACTTTTAGAAATATCAGAACAATATTTTCTCATGGAATGTTTTGAAAAATGCTTCCAAATCAATTAAATGAAATAACATAAAAATAAAATGTATTTCCTTAACCTATACCTTTATTATGTTGGATTTGTCACCATGATCAGCTTCTGCACTAGGTCAAACCCCAATTCTTTCAAAAAGGAAATCTATCCAATTACAGATACAATAGGAACTTAAAATATAATTTTACCAAGAATTAAATCCTGACCTTCTTACATCAGCTTTTCAAATATTTCCAAATGCACTCAGATGTAATCTCCACTACTAGAATCATGAAAATATACACGAGATATATATTAACAAACTTCAAAACAGGCAGTTGATAGTCACCATGTGGAATTTGTTGTAGACATCAGTGAGTCCATCTTTGACAATGAGGTCTTCCATCCTCACTCCTCCGTAGGCTGGGGTCTCTCTGGACATCACATACGGTACGTTGGACATGCTCTCCATGCCTCCAGCCACCATCACATCCTAAAATCACACACAGACAGCCATCCATTTATCTGTAGTGACAACTAGAGTCTATTGTTTGTCTGACACTTAAAGGTCACTTTTCATATTCAGGTATATTCATATTCACAAGGCAGCCATTTTCCTCCGACATGGTGGTCAGGGTTTGAAGCTCCAGTGTCATACCGCTTCCTTCCAGGTTGCAAGTTGTATAAACGTAGGGAAACTGAAAAAGTGTTAACTTTTCACCGCTTCCAGATTTTCTGTTGTCTCATCAGTTGGTAATGAAATATGGAGCGACATTGGCCCATATTTCAAGGTAAAACAGTATATTTGATGACCCATTAACTTCAATTAGATAACAACTAATCCTAGGAAATCAACCAATTTCTAGTGAACAGTACGTCAGTATGTGAATACCGAGAATGCACAATCCGCCGCCCCCATACTTTGGCCCTTAGACTCAGTCTACCATTCAGCCCTGAGATTAATTCCCTGAGACAGCTACAATATTAACTGCATCTTCTTTGATAAGGTCAGAGACGTTATAATTACTGGCATCGGTTTATCTTTAAAGCCCCAATTCAAAAATTACCATCATATATTATATCTGTGTTACGCTATGGAACACTAGTCAATTTTTAACACACTCCAGTGACTGACTTCTGCTTCCGGTGCCTCATGCCAGGACTTATCTTGTGAAAACTGATTTTAGTGCAAGTGCAGCGGCCTCATGGAATTTCTTGCAACATGAGCTAAAACTGAATTATCTTGTATCATTGGCATGCTTTCTATCTTAAATAAATAACCGCCCACTATTGACCTGTAACTGTTTCAACTTACTATTACACTATTACATACTGTTGTTTTCTTGTATGTTTGCTTTTCGATTTTAATCTGGCTTGCTTTGGTGTTTGCTTGATGTCTCTGCACATGCTTAGCATCACTAACAATGAGAGCATCCCTCTCATTTAAAGGTTTAAATGATTGAATGATTTGAAAGGAAAGGCGTGAATTAATTCTAAATTGTCAACCTTAGCTAATGGTTAATGGTAATGGTTAATAAATATGCCGTTTTACCTTAAAATATGGCCCGATGCCCCTCCAGTTGTCATTATCCATCATCTTTTCAGTTGCTGATCAATCAGGAAGCAGTGAAATCATAACAATTTGTCGGATTCTTTAGTTTGACAACAGAGATATGTCTGACTATAGTGTACATACGATTTATAGTTTCAGTCTCTCTGTTACAACCATATTGTAATACTGAATAAGTTGTCAGTATATGGTAAACAAAGCTTATTTTAGTTTTTTCTTTATCTTGTCAGGGATCAGATTTGTGTTACACATGATACTTATGTACAGTGTTATACATTGTCACTGTACCTTCCAACGTCATCTAGCAAACAGATGAGCGACATGTGTGTTTGATTTTTAAGTTACCTGGTGTCCACACATCAGACTCTGAGCTGCCATCATGATCGACTTCATCCCCGAGGCACAGACTTTGTTGATGGTTGTTGCTGGAGTGCCGAGGGTCAAGCCTGAAGATACAATCAGAGACACACTGTACTTGTAAAACTAAACTGAAAATAAATCTCCTGCATCTCATAACTTAGTTATGCTTTTGTGTGTCATCCCAGTATGGGAGAACTGTATCTTTGAAAATCAACAGTGAACTGTTGTGAATGATATAAACCTTACTGTCAATCACAGCCGTTATGCTTCCAATGCATTTTCATATTGGTTTTATAAACTTCCTGGAAATTTTTCCAAATGAGACCAGAGGCCTTTTTGGAGACCAACCTTTGGAGTCAGCAACTGCAAGCTTTCGGTTTTCTTATCTTTAACCATTGTCACGCATGTATAAAGCGTGGCTTTCAGATAATGAATGCATACAAACACTAGCTGCTCTCAGACAACTTTTAAGTGGAAAAGATGGCAATCCTGCTCTTTGTAACTGGTTTAATCATTCCTGATTGGTCAAAACAGCAAGTGTGGTGCTGGATTCTGAAAATTCATGTTTTGGCGTGATGCCAATATGCAGATAGAGGATGAACATACTGTATACTAGTGTGGTCATACCTGCTCCCAACAAGGCTTGTCTTGTGGGGGCCTGTCCTTCTCCTGCCTGTAGCACATTGCCCATGTAGACTTCCTTTACCTCTTCGGGGGTGATTCCTAAACACAAAAACATCAAGACAACTCAGGAAACATACACATCCATCCACCACTCAAATGAAACAGAGTGGGAAATGGGTGCGCATCAAGCCCTAAATGGAGGGAAATAGTCTTCTCTAAACAAAGTGAACCATCCGAACACACCTGCTCTGTCGATGGCCCCCTTGATGGCAACAGAGCCCAGTTTGGTGGCTGGTACTGCTGCCAGGCTGCCTCTGAAGGAGCCCATTGGAGTGCGCACTGCGCTGACAATGACGACTTCCTGAAAACCATGCATTTAAAAAAGTCTACATGAGTGTGTGCAGTCCAAACACTTCGCTGTGATAACAACATGAAATTTCAGTTTCTGCAGTGTACTTACATTGAGCGAAGGGCGAGATGTGTATGTTCTTGACAGGTACTTGTGAGCCTACAGGGGCAGGATAATGATGTGAACAGCTCATCTTCCATACAAGACAGACACAATGTTTCCACCTGAAGCCCCTTAAATCAGTCTGGGCTCTAATCAATCGACTTTTAAGTTAGTGGAGGAGCTTTAGCAACACGTTAGCTAACGTAATGCTACCAAGAAGGGCAGACAGAAGGGTAGCAGCCTGGTGACGACATATGGGCTAATATTGTCATTTAAGGCAGCCTGGTGTCGTATCATTTATTCGTATGCCTTTGCCCCGTATATATGACCCTTGTCGGGTTTGATTTAAAGTTATGCTAGCCGTTGTTGTCGCTATTATTGTTTCTCCTCAGTTACTCTGTTGAGGAGCAGACCTTGCTGTTGCACCGCTCAGTCAGTGATATAAGACATCCTCACTAAAGCACCCGGGTCACCTGCAGCCGTTATCACATATGTTCAGGCTGCACTTTGGCCAAGGACGCTACGCAGACACACTAAGGTTAGCTGAGCTGCTCCAAGTTAACCCAGGCCCCTCTGTTTACAGCCATTCAGACAAATGCTATAGCTAGCATTCCGATGCAACAACAATGACAGACAAACCTAAACTGACTGTGTTTCACACACTCTCACTTACCAGGCGTTTACAGATTTGTGCGTGCATGTTTAAAAGTCCACTGGATGACATTTTGGACTGGGCGACAGGGCTGACTCAATGACTGGGGACCGCTTCACCTTCAGCCATGCAGCGGAGGGATAAATACAGCGGCCAATCACAGTGAGAGGTGTGTTTCCCCCTACGTCACCGTTGGCTGTGCGTTATGGTTATTGTAGTTTTACCAATTAAATCATGATATAATCGATTACATAAGCTGCACCAGACATTTAACTTCGAACTACAAGCTTGTATACACAACTAGAGATGAAACAACTGTGTAAATAAGTAAACGTTCAAGAATAAATGTTTTGAATTGAACATTTTGAGAAATAATTCTACTAGACACTGGTGTTTTGCTTCAATCACAGCTCATCAGAGAAACTGTGCATTGTTTATTTATTTATTATTATTATTTTTTTTAGCTTTTTATTTGTTCCACACTTGTCGACTGTGTGACCTCTGACGACAGAGTAGACATCAAGGTTTTGAAGGTACCCTTATGTCTACAGGTCATGTTAGCATGTTACTAGCTGCTAAACCCATTGTATAAATGAAATGAGCAAGACATCTCGTTTATTAGCTCACACCACCTATAGTGCTCTTATCCAGTTCAGTTAAGACACTTACGGTGTGTGTGTGTGTGTGTGTGTATGTGTGTGTGTGTGTGTGTGTGTACTAATGGTCTATTTGCCTGGATTCCAACACACACTGAGAATTCAGGTTACCCTTGGACATGATAAAGGGGCATTCAAACTCATTCTTTATTTTATTTTCACTCTTCAAATTGAAGCATGTAAAAAAATTACATTGATAAAAGTTGTTGCAAACATGTTGGTTATCTTTAATTTCTATTGCAGGTTTCTACAGAAACTGAAATTTCAGGCCTGGTGGTGGTGGTGCAGGTCTGTGGTAGATAAGTTCCGCTGGGCCTTGTACAGTGGTGGTTCTAGACCAGTTTTAATAGGGGGGCCAGGTTGGGGCCGGCTTTTTTGTAAGGGGGCACATACAACCCAGAAAAAAGGACAAATCCCTCATTCAGACAAAGCAGTGTTTACAATTTCAGCAATTTTGATTGGGTAGTAAACCGCTGAGACACTTTATTTCTGCCTTTCCCTTCAGAACAAAATCATTGCAAGAAATATGTCTTTGTGTTATTAATGCAGACTCCCTGTCAGGGGGGCCACAGGGGGGTCCAGACTCAGAGTTACGGGGGCACTGGCCCCTGTTGGCCCGCCCCCTAGAACCGCCCCTGGCCTTGTATTGTGCATTTTGCTTCAGTGACAGTTCCTGTTGCTGTAAAAAAATCTAAATATGCGCCCACAATTTAGTTAACTGTGTACACTGTTTCTCTACATTCCACATTGTCCACTACATCAAAGTGAGAAGTCACGTCTTTCCCTCATTGGGGTTTGAAGGCTACAGATGTGAGCATGTCACTAGCTGATGAACAAGACACCATCTCTTTTATTGGTTTCTACCCCCTAAAGTGCTGTTGTGATTTTCTTTTTCTTTTTCGCAACACCTCCTCTGAAGTCATTGTGGCAGAAAGATACCTGCTTTCCGACTCAACATGTCTGGGTTCAAACAAACACCAGTCTCCAGATTTTCATTACATGTTTTATCAAAACATGTTTTATTGAAGCATGCCAGAAAAAAACCATGACAACATTTGACCTCTACAGGATTATTATGCATTTCTTTTTCAAATAGTGCATTTCTATCTAGAAGTCTACAGAAAAAGCCCCCAAAGATCCACAGGATTAGTTATTAGAACACACCATTGCTATAACTATGTGCTCACAGTTGTGTGCACGTGCTTATGTGGGTCATTTTTTTTCCTCATTTGCAATCCATCCATGCGTAGTTCAGCAGAGTGCGCCTTGCTTTTCTACGCTGGTAGTGGTACTCTGTCTGCCTGGATCCATAGGTGAAGTAAAGGTAACCTGAAAAGTAGGTTGCACCGCTGTTACCACCTCAAATAGGAACCCATAATGTCACTGCAGATGGACAGACCTCTGACTGTTACCTACCTCGGTTCGCGAAGGCAGCATCCACTCTGTAGCCAATCCCAGGGAGCTCTCTGTGAATGAATTTGGGGAACCCTCCGTCCATTCTGCCCCTCCTTTCATTGTAGCTATATGAGTAATATTGGGAGGTGTTCAGCGACATGTGGTATCTGTCTATATCTGAAATCAGTAAGTTTATGGCTACTGATATTACTCACCTCCAGTATTTGTTCTTCACAAAGATCAGGGTTCTGCCTATGAATGTCACATAGACAGCAGCGTCGACCTTGGTGACGGATGAAGGCAAGCCAAAGTCGCTGAGAGGTTTGGGATAACCAGGCAGCACCGTGTTTCCTCTGATCCCCCAGTAATGATCCCCTGTGATGTGAAAAAGGCGAGTTATGTTCCTGATGAGTCCCAGTATTCATTTAAAGCGTTTCTCTTTTGAAATTAAGGACAATTTATTTCCTGTATTATTAACTAAATCAAAGAAAGAAACCTTCAAAGAAAATGGCAGTGTCGCTTCTCTTGTACTCATAAGCAGCATCAACTTTGCTGATTCCAGGCCAAACAGACCGTACTGTCTTTGTAGTGATGCCGTCCCAGGAGCTGCTCCTCTTCCAGAAATATCTGAGAAAGACACACAAAGATCTGGGATAAGCTGACAGTGACCACACACTGTGGAAAAAAATCTGTACTGTACAGTATGCATATAACAGCTCTATCTAATGGAGTAGCATGCCTCTGTGAAACTTCAGTATGCATTACAAAAAATAGAATGCCTCACCCATCTTTAAAGAAGTAAAGATTCCTCTGGATGGTCGTTGCAGCATCAAAAATCAGGTTCCTGTTGCACCTGTCTGGAAGAGGTTCTGATGTGGGTTCAGGTGCGGGTTGTGGTTTTGGGTCAGGTTTAGGCTGTGGGTCTGGGTCAGGTTGAGGTGATGTTCCGCGGACTCCTTTGAGAGGCAAAAGAGAAGGAAATAGCGCTTGTAAAGGTCTCAGGGGGAGAGTTTGTCGATACTTTCATGAAAAGCGCTCCGTCTCTTGCTAAAAATCTGTGTGATTTAGTTTAGCTCTCACCGTAAAGAGCCTGCACTCCCTGTCTGTCATCATCTGGTAGCTTGTATCCTGCTGTGGGAACGTATTTGTAGGTGGGAAACATCAGGGCTGTCCTGAGCTTGGAGTGGTCTAATCCCAGTGCATGGCCAAACTCATGGGCTGCCACCAAGAACAGGTTGGCTCCTGCAGACACATTGATAAGGTTACTGTTGATACGTAATCAGCTATGATATTATATCACCCCAGTAATAATGCTTCCTTAATGTCAGCACCTGCTGAGGTCAGAGTCCAGGTTTCGTCTTCATCAAAATGGGTGTCACCTCCGTGGCCCTCTCCGGGGGAGAATGCATGGGCCAAAGTCCCCATTTCCCCATCGAATGGAGCAAAATCTCCATGGGCTGGTTTGTATAGGAGGAAAGTAAAGTTAATACTAAAATCAAACATTTTCTTGAAAGCAAAGAAGGCGCTTCATTACCTCGTCTGCTGAACATGATCATAATGTCAGCAGTGCCGAAGTAGATCCGCTTGAAATTCAGAGGGATTACATCACTGTAGAGTTTCAGAGCCTGGGCTATGGTGGCATCCACAACACTCCGACTCAAGTCGGGTGTGTAGTTATTTATCCTGTGGCGGTGTGAGAGTAAAACTGAGTGACAGAATCTCACAACAGGCATTTAAATGCGCTTGATGTTTGGGTGAGCTGCTTGCACAGACTTCTTGCTCTTTATTCTGACGTGGAAATCTTGCTCATTACCTGTATGTGATCACATTCTTCTCCCACTTTGGTCGACCAGCAAAATGACTATATCTGCTCACATCTGGGACACCACAGCGGGGTTGAGCCATTACCTCCAAGGTGTTGGAGTCTAACTGGCCAGTCACCTCCAGGCCAAAATACTCCTGCATTTTCCTGAGAGTTTCGTCATAGGAATCCAGAGAGCTGCGCCAGTGGCTGTTGGGGGCACTGACACCCACATCAGAGAAAAACCGAGACAGGTAGTCCTAGACAAAGACAGCAGGGATAAACATCATCATCATCATCATATACAGATGTAACCCCATTTACTGTATGATTTATTTGATTGATTTGAAATTTAGCTATTCAAATTTAAGTGCACAATGACTCAAAAATATGAGCGATAAAGATCATTTTTAAATCATAATCTCATTCAAATTCAAATCCTTGAGATTTGTATGAAATAAAATCAAATATTTATACTATTCATGTTTGGTATTTTTCTGATCTAGCCGGTCAGTGCATTACCCTCTGTAACTTCCTCACTTCAGTTCATTTTAGTGGTGGTGTCCGCCTTTCCTGCAATTTATCCAGAACTCTGCATGAACATGTCTGTAATTTTACCTCAAGGATATTTTGTCCCACTGTTTACTGTTCACTCTCCTACAGCTGTGTAAGAGCTGTATTAAGACAGTGCTAATGCTAAACCAACATTTCCGACAGCTGCTTCACATTAAAAGTGTTGCTGAAACACAGGGTGGCGCTAATTTTATTAATTTCTTTAATTATCAATGATGAGTAAATAAAATGCTTATGCACAAATATTACACCATATCTAATGAAAATGGCCATAGAAATGCACTGTGTTAAAACCCCTACATTAATCATTAAAAAATAATCTGCATCACAAAGTTGATGTCCTTGAGAAAGAAAAACGCCCACAAATTCCAATATGCAGATAAAACTACACATATGATTCATCTGACTGATGATTTTTAATGTCACAAAGCTCGGAAATGAATATCTCTAACAATTAGAGTTACATTTTTCTTTTTCATGTTGCAAAAATGATTTCTCTTTTCTCCTCAGCATCACCAGGTTATTTACCACCAACAAGCAATGCAGCACTTTGACACAGAGAAACACTTCATGTTTACCTGGGCTTTAGAGATCTCTTCTTGGCCGGTCGAAGCGGCGGGCACAGCTCCACAGTCTGCTACCACTAAAACTATCATCACAGTTTTAACAACCAGTGCAACTTCCATGATTCCTTTTTTCTACCTTAGAGCAGAGGGAACAAATTCTGAGTCTTCCGCCTAAGCTCTTCTCCGATGTAGAGTTATAGACTAGTTATGTACCAGTTGGTTGTTTCCTGAAACAGTCAATTTCAGTGTTTTGATAGTGAGGTAAAGTGCAGAGGGAGATGCATGACGGGGCAAAATAAAATTCCTGCAAGTGTCTTAACAGGCCCAATCACAACAACAAGTGAGACAATGGATGTAGTGATGGGAGAAGACATCGGGGGCGGGGGGAGAGGTACGATGAGGGCAACAGCTGGAGTAACTTGGGCCTGCACGAACATGATGTAGATTCCAAATAACACAATATAAGCATCAAAACATGTTTTTTTTTTAATCAGACCAAAGTTAGCGTTGGGTCCTGTATGTGTTTTCCTGAGTTTTGTTAGTGGCATAACTATTTTGTTTACTCCTGAGACATTTTGCTTCATTGCTTTCTCTGATAAGGATTTTTTTTTCTCACAAAAACTGAACAAAGAACATACAGTGGGTAGTGTTTTGCCTTTGAGTTAGAGGCTGCATTAGCCAGCTTTGCAATATTCCAATAAACAAAATACCTCTGTTATTGTTTTTTTAATCACAAACGGAATATTTATTTTGGGGTGAAATCTTCCTATAAAAGAGCACCCGTCATGTGGAAATAATGCAGCAGTGAATGTAGTTAGCAAAGACAACAAGAGAGGGATCCACACAAGCTTTAAATTAGGCCGATACAGTGGAGGCCACAGTGGCACTGACATACAGCGCTGTAGTTTCAGCCTGGATGTGATGGATGTTTTTTGTTTGTTTGTTTCTCTCCTTTTGTTACAATTAAAATTCACAGGGTTCATGCAAAATCTTTTGGTTCCCTTCATTTGATATACAGATTATGTCCGGATGGAATACCAACTTAAGGGACAGTTTCAGAAGAAACAAAATAACACTTTTACATTTGCAATACATTTTGTGTTTAATTATGTCCTTTACAGCTCCTTACTACAAATATGACTGGAAAAAGGGTAAATCACAGACATTTGATGGTGAACCCCTTCAGGACTTTATCTAGTTAAATACCCTTTACTGAATAATAACCATGAAAATGTGATGAAGATCTTGGTATGGAGGGCATTTTGGAGAAGAAATTGCTCAAAAATAACACAAGTAAAATCAGAGTTAGCAGAATAAAGTGGTTTGGTAGGGTAATCTACCAAAACATTTTTTTTTTTTTTTACGGAGGGTAAGCAGGTAATACCAAATCATGTAGTCGCATATTTAAATCGTCAGTATGTCAACTTTTTTGTTGCAAAAAATAAAACAGTTTCTGCGACACAGCAAAGTACTTATAATAAATCTTATGTTTTTTAAATTTTCATAGTCTTTTATTAAGTTTATCTTGTCTTTTGTAGTGGACCGGACAGAGGAATATACAAGGGAATGAAATTCTTTCATTAACATTTTGACGGTGTAATCAAAAGGCTCATTGTACCAATGACCTCTGACCTTAAGGAGGAAGGATGTCAAGACAGACAAGGAGCAGAACTAAGAAGACTTCCCCTCTCCCACTAACAACACTTAAGTGTATTTGATTATACACTATACACCATACACCAGTATGATTTACTTATACCTCTATTATTATTTATCATTTTTGATAGGCTCCACTGTTGAGTAAATCCTAAAATACAAATAAGAAAAGGTTTAATTGTTATGTGACTTGTTACTTGTTCCAGTTGAGTTTCCAATGTGCATACGTATATAATTCAAATACTATTTATAAATCAAATTGCTCTCCTTTAAGCTGAAGCCAGTTCTCTTTCCACACAAATGAATTTATTAGTAATCAGTTAAAGAGCCCAAAGAATCCTCTGTCTTCAAAAAGACCTCTAGATTATAAAACTTTACCACACGTGCTGGCTCTCTCTCCTATGACTTCTTTTGGTTCTTCTCTTGTTTCCTTTTGGCTCATCCTCCTATCCTGACTCTTGGCTTTTGCTCATCACCCTTTTTGGGCTCTATGTGGTGAAACCCCTCTACTTGGCCATGTGGCCAACAGGCATGTATGGGTGTTTCACTTTTTACTGAGAGTTAAGAAAAGCTCCAGAATGAACTCTGAACTGAGAAGAAACTCCTAAAAGCCACAAGCAAAGCCTGCCCATGCTATATAATTTGGTATAATCATTCATTTTTGTAATCCTCCTTTTTTTCTGTTGTTAACTTTTTGACTTTAGACGACTTTGGCTTCATGAATCTCAACTCCAGTTGACCAGAGAACACATGCTGTGTCTCTCTTCTGTGGCCTCAGATAGCAGCCTGGACTCATCATCCTGAAGAAGTGAGACCAGCTGTTTCACTTAACCTATTGTACAGAGGATATCATCTGGCTGCACTGTGGTCTTAGAGGAGCATGCGGTAGTGTAATTACACCATTTACAATTCATTCATGCTTTATCATTTATCCAGTATGGTTGTATATATGTATGTATGTGTATGTTTAGTGGTAATTCCTAATTCATCATCCATGTCCCATATTGGTTTAATAAATCTCTTTTATTAAGAGAATTAAGGCGCTGTATTTTTGATGCCTTAATGACAGAGATGGAGGTCAATCAGAAATTACTACTTTCAGATGTAAGATGAATTTGATGTGATATAAAGAAGCAATCACATTACACAAGCAAAGGGAAGAGGGTAATATTTTGCTGAGACACCTATTTGTTAGTTGAGGGTACTACGTTCTGGCACTTGTTACATTTTTACAGACGTACATATTGTATCCAGTATTTGGACTCTGACAACCATGATAATCGCCATTTTTTGCATTGATTTAGTATTTATTGTATTTATTTATAAGGCCTCAACACAAGGTTAATCATTCTAATATTGTCTAATTAAAGATGTGTTGATAAATTGCTTCATGTCATGTACTTTTTTGACATAGTGAATTTCTCACTAATCAGAAGCATTGCCAGAAAGTTCCCAATGTTAGAATCCCTTCAGATTTAAACTTTTATCCAATCTGTCCAATTCCCAGATTGGCTGAAAAGTCTCTTACACAGCATTAACACATACATATACATATGACAATATGTAGAATACAAAACTTATATCACATTTTATTTATAAATTTTGAATACTGTATGTTTACAACTGTAAATACATTTGATAGAATTTCATGTTGAAAATATAATATTAGGAATGATATACATATTTAAAAAGTATATTTCTAACAAACTGATGTACATTAATTCTCATTCAGACTGGCTTCATAAGCAGCTTAGCGAGTAAACTGTTCTAGAAGTTAGTGCAACGCAGAAAGTAACTGTTCCTCAGCACACGATACAACCTCCCTGTCCTTAGGTTGTACTCAAACATGTAGGGTCCACTGTAGATGTAGGTGAAACCTGCAATCCAGAAGCTCAGTGTTAGTTTCTCTACTAGCTTCAAAATTTTGGAAAGTACACATTCATTTTTTGGCGAGAGTGTTCAGCTTTAAATGTTACTCACCTCTGTACTGGAAAGCTGCAGTCACTTTGCCCGACAGGCCAAAGAAGGTCTGATCCACCCGCTTGGGGAATCCTCGGTCCATAGTCCTTCTGGCCTCATCATAACTGTGAGATACATTCAGTGAGGGTAAAGGGTAGAGAACAGCTCACTGGCCTACTGAAATGATAAATTACCATATACTCTAAACACACCTGAAGTAATAGTCGCCCACAAAGAACAGAGTCTTGCCAGATTCGACGTCATAAAGGGCTGCATCGATTTTCCTCACACCTCTTGGCAGACCAATTCTGTTAAGTTTTTTAGGATAGCCATGTATAGGTTCATAGCCAGAATAGGCCCATACTCTGCGACCTGCAGGAAGGAAAAAGCTCACAGTTGATTTAGGTAAGTTTTGAAATGGAGCCTCTGGGAGTTAAGGAGAACACAAACCTTTAAAGAGGAAGATTCTGTCTGACTGTCGGTTTTCATAAGCAGCGTCGATGTGGATGGGGGCATTGGGCCAGAAGTTTGTGATGAGACTCTGCTGAGGTGTATTGCTCTGAGGGTAGCTCCGCCAGAAGAAGCTGAACACAAACCGATATAGCAATTTTGTAAGATTCGGTTAGGTGACTTTGGAGTCCTATGTTTTAGCACTCTGCCGTATGTAAGTCTGTCTGATACCTGTCCTTGAGGAAGAGCATTTCTCCTCGCAGGGTGGTGACAGCATCCAGGACCATGGTTGAATCACAGGCATCGGGTGTGGTCGGGGGCTCAGGTCCAGGCTGACCAGGATCCTTATCAGGGTTTCGACCTGAAGGTGAAACAAACTGAGTCATTAAGTCTTTAGAAACTAGGTCAACTGCTGTTTGCGCACCCAATGAACTGAGAGGTAGTACTAACCATAGAGAGACTGGATGCCGTTGACATCATCCCGGGGCAGAACGAAGGTGTCAGGGTTTCTGTATGAGTACGTGGGGTACATGAGAGCACCAGGATCATCAGAGTGAGACAAACCCAGGGAGTGGCCAAACTCATGGGCGGCCACCATGAAGAGGACGTAGCCTATAGAAGATACAGAAACACTCAGGTTTACAGCCTGGCACATTAGAAAATAATTTCCCTCTTAATGGTAAAGTTACATGAGCTCCTCCACACTCAGCCTCTTTGACAAATTTTTAGGTCAGCTGAAATTTAGGTGAAGTTGGACACTGCCAAGATAGTAACAGCCGGAGCTACTTGTCAGAAACCTTTGTTACACCTAAATGTGTGTAAAGACACATATTGAAATTAAATGATAAATATATACAATTAGATGTACTATGTACGGTTATACGTTTCTTATAAAAACATGACTAACCAATTGCATTTGAATACCAAAATGGAAAGATAAGCTAAAAAAAAAGTACTAAATACACACATCACAATAATTGCGTGATTTTAAAAAAAAATATTTTTCATAATTAGGACTATGCAAATTACCACTTAAATAAGACAGTGTGCAAACAAACAAACTCACCTCTGTTTGAGCGTAAAGTGAACGTTTCATCATCGTCAAAATGAGCGTCTCCTCCAATGCCAGAGGATGGCGAGAAAGCATGAGCAAGAGTGCCATCAGGGCCATCAAATGGGTAGTAATCACCATGTGCTGTTAGCAAGAACATGTTAATGTCAGGAAACTAGACAAACAATGATTGCTCTGTACTTTCATAATGTTGTTCTTACCTGCACTTTCTGTATTTTTGCAAGAAAACAGCATATCAGAACTGGATTTCCCAAATATGGCATTGTTCCATTTGCTAAATGAAAACATAACCTTTTGAACACATTCCTTACCCTTAAAAATGGGAAAGGGGAAAAAACAAGCTCTGACATTTCTGCAAGCTGCTGCATGCCAACGCTGGAATGATTGTGTCTCTTTGTTATGTTGACTTATATACTGGACATTATGTAACTGCACTGTAACTATGCAGACGATCCGCTGCCAGACATTAAAGGATAAATGTCACTACAGTGTGTGCTACAGCAGAGATGTACCAAGCCCTCTAAGTAACTGTCATTCCAAACCAAACACATGCTGGAAAATAGATTCTTCACAATAAAGTGTTGTGAAAAGTAATCAAAAGATTTACTTGAGTAAAACTTATTGTGTTCAAAAATAACTTCACTAAATAACTGAAGAATGAAAGTGAACCATTCATATATAATTAATATATACTTTACTGTCAAAAGTATTTTTTCCAGCAATCAGTGTATGTAAAAGTACATTTTACATATATGTACATGTTTGTATACACTGTAGGCTATGGGTCAATTATTGGCCTGACATATCAGCACATTGAAGATCAATCAATTATCATGTTCTGTACTTAAGTAATTCAAGGTACTTGTACTTCACTTGATTACTTTTATTTTATACTTTTTCCAACTTCCAGTCCAAAGGCTTTCAGAAAGAAATGGTACTATTTACTCCATTACATTTTAAACACTTAGTGACAATACAGTGCTATCCTAGCTGATAATACTTGCACTTCACGGAAGTCACACTCAGTATGTAGGGCTTTTTTTTTTTGGAATAGACCACTAACAGTTCTTGTGTACTCACATAGGCGGCCGAAAGAGATCATGATGTCAGCGGTGCCGCTGTAGATTCTTGTGAATCTGAGAGGAGTGACTTTGGCCCAAACCTGCAGAGCTTTTTCTATGGAGTAATCCACCTCTGACACAGACATGTCCGGTGTGTAGTTCACTATTCTACAAAGCAGGGAAAAGTCAAGAATAGTATTAGCCTTATGACAATGGCACTTTCTCACTCTTTCTCTCTTGAGATCATTCACCTGTATGTCAGGCTGTTTTTCTCCCACTTGAGACCATTTCCAAATGTGGAGAAACGGGCGATCTTGCTGTCTGGAACGCCACAGCGGGGTTTCTTCATCATCTCCAAGGTGTCAGCGTCTAGCATTCCAGTGATCTGGAGACCAAAGAATCTCTGCATCTCACTCAGCTTTTTGGTCACCGGGCTGATCCCCCGTCTGATAGTTGAGCCGGTCTCCTCCGTTAGGTTGAAGAAATTCTTCAGGTAGCTCTGTTTAAGAGGGTGAGAATTGTTTACCTAGGAGTTGGTAGTGAGGTTTCCAAAACGCATATTAAGATGCAAAATGCATGAAAAAGCAAAGAAACAAAAACAAACAAACAAATAAATAAAACAAACAAACAAAAAACATTCATACCTCTGCAAAACCCTCATCTTGCACGGTAACTTGGGATACTGGCACGCAGTAAACTGCTACTGCCAAGCTCAGTGCAATGCACAGACTGCAAGACCTCATGCTTCCTTGTTGAACGAGATTTGTGTATCTGTGCTGGAATCAGCTGTTATATAGGCTGAGGAGTGGATGCATTGAGGAGGGGGCATGTTGAGCTACTATCTTCTTGAGTCACTGTCTAAAGAATTTTCCATATTTGGGTGACAGGAGAAGGTTGTCTTGATTGCGCAGCTGGCAACAACAACAATGACACACAAAAAAAAACCCCCAAAAGATGAAACAAAGATGGTATATAACATGATAAGTCCATTCAGGAACATATTTTAAAATTAAATATCAATAATTTTGGTGCTAAGAGGGAAATAAAGAAAATAATATGAGGGGCATGAACATATTCTCAGTTTTTTTCCCAGCTCTTATTTAAGATTATGTTGGTCGATTTTTTATTGTGACATTCTCTTTAGATTGGAATGCAGCTTAGATTCAGAGGTCTTGGCTAACAAACCTCTGTCCTCTCAGTGTTCTCTAACCCTCAGGCTACTGTTCCAACTGAAAAGACCCGTGTCTAGTGGGCAAGCACAGACAAGCTGCATCGTGTCGTGAACAAAAGTCCCCTCTGACATGTTATGGAGTATTTGTACATATATCATGTTGTCCAGTGTTACTCATCAAACACTTCAGCTAAACAGCTGTATCAGTTAAGTTTATGGTTGTGAGTAAACATGAATCATTTTAGCATCACTAGCTAAAAACATCAGGTGATCGTATGACAACATTATGGTATATTTATTCTGCATCAGATTTATGGCTGCTGTTCTGCAAACATAGGACCTCATTTTTTTTCAGCTGATACTGCTGAGGTTAAAAAAAAACAGTGGAAACCGAAAACAAACGCCAGTTACCATGATGCCCCACTTGCTCAGGGACCACACTGTTTATTACCACTGGGCTGGGAGCACCTTGAGGCACCACATGCATCTTAGAGGAGACAGAGCAGCAGAGTACAGCTCTTGGTTCTGCTCAAAGACGCCACTCGTAACAAAGACTTGATATTTACACTGGACTTTGCTGTGATAGTCATTTTATAGTAAAGTATGATAGATGAGCTTAAGCAGGATATCAGTTTGGGTTTTGTTATGTGTGTAATTTGCTGCTTTGTTATTTTGGAAAAGACGTGTTCATTAAGCATAAAGGCTAATGATAGAAGTTTACAAAATCGTCATTCACTTTTGATTAAGAAACAAAATCTTGGTTCATTTTTGAGAGTAAACTGTAAAATTGTCACACGTAATGTAGGTGCTAACAACACATCCAGGCCAGCTCATAACAATGTTAGGTATTGTAAACTTGTATATTGAAGTAAACATGTACAGTGTGTTACACTGCGATCCTACCCTTTCACTGAAGTTACATAGTGCAGATAAAAGTGATGGGGGGTTGGAGTGGCTGTGACAGAGACACCATTCACCCTATTACAAGACACTTCTCAAGCTGGCATTTTAAGATCTAAAAAAAGTTGCATAATGTTGCTTTAAATGTTTGTGCTTTCATTCTTCTACCTGGTTTGTTCACAGGGGACATGTGTATAACAGATATGGCTGTCATACAAGGTGTCACTGTATTCACTCACTGCAAATTAAGTCTATATGTCACCCAAATAGCATCAGACCGGTTGAGAAGGCACTTATTATGGTATACTTTAAGCAAGAATTTCAGCAATGGCAATGGCATTTGTTTGTTTAAAAAGCCATATATGAAATTATGTAGGCAGTGTGGGTGACCCTGAAAGCCATGACAGTAGTTGATTTTTGCATTGATGTATTATTTATTGTTTTATTTACAAGGCCTTTGTCAGAAGTTAATCCCTATATTGTCCAATTATACATATGTTGATGAATTGCTTTATAACTTAATTTATTATTTGACTGAGTGAATTCATCATTGATCAGAGGAAGTAGAACCCCCTCAGACTGGGCCTTTTATCCAATCTGTCCATTTTGCAGATTGGCTGAAAAGTCTCATACACAGCATCAATGTGGACATACACACATATGACAAATATGTAGACTATATAAACTGTATCACTTAATAGTTATGGACGCTGGAATAATAACTTTGTATTAATAGAAATACTGGTCTAGTAGTAGTAGTAGTAGTCATCGTCCGTAGAGTCACTCTCTTTCTTCAGGTCGTACTCAAACATCTTGGATCTACTGTAGAGGGTGATAACACCTGCAGAACAGAGGCTCAATGTTAGTTTCTGTGCTAGCTTAACGAATAGTACAACATTTTGTGAAGCACATTATTTTGGGCGAGATTGAGATGAGAGGATTGATACCACTCTCTCATCTGGCTGTTGAATAGGAAGCTGGAGCCAGGAGATGGTTATCTTGGCTTGACTTATCTTAGCTTAGTGTAGCTTAGCTTAGCTTGAAAGCAGGTCTAGCTCTGTCAAATGTTAACAAAATCTTCTGACTAGTACCTCTAGAACTCACTTATTAACATATAACCATCACTAACTATCAGTCAACTCTCAATAAGAAAGCCCATAACTGTATTTCCCTTAATGTTACAAATGTCACTGTCTTGAATTAGATCTCAAGTCAGCCTTAAATGTTACTCACCATCATACAGAACAGCTGCAGTCACCTTGCTGGTCAAGTCAGGGAAGGCCTGATCCACCTGCTGGGGGAATCCCCGGTCCATAGTCCTGCTGGCCTCATCATAACTGAAGAAACACAGACAATAATTAGATACATTCAACGAAGGTATAAGGTAAAGAACAGCTAATTGGCCTACTGAAATGAGAAATGAACATATACTCCGAACACACCTGTAGTAAGAGTTGCCCACAAAGAACAGAGTCTTGCCATATTCCTCGTCATGAAGGGCCGCATCAATTTTCCTCACACCTCGCAACCTAAACCTCTTTCTTATTCTTTTAGGATAGCCACGTACAAGGCTATTGTCAGAATAGGCCCACACTCTGCGACCTGCAGGAAGGAAGAGTTTTTTTAAAAAAAAAAGAAAAAAGCTCACAGTTGATTTAGGTACGTTTGAAAAGGAGCCTCTGGGAGTTGAGGAGAACACAGACCTTTAAAGAGAAAGATTCTGCCTGACTGTGGGTTTTCATAAGCAGCGTTGATGTTGATGGGGGCATTGGGCCAGGAGTCTGTGATGAGACTTTTCTCAAATGTATTGCTCTGAGGGTTCTTGGCACAGAAGAAGCTGAGAACACACACCAACATAGCCATTTTGTAAGTTACTGTAAGGTGACTTTGGATTCAGATGTGTTAGCGATCTACTGTATGTAAGTCTGTCTGATACCTGTCCTTGAAGAAGAGTATTTGTCCTCGCAGGGTGGTGACAGCGTCCCAGACCGTGGCTGGATCACAGACATCGGGGCTGGTGGTGGTGGTTTTGGTGGCGGTGTTGGTAGTGGTCGAAGAACTGGTGGTGGTTTTGGCGGCAGTGTTGGTGGTGGTCGGAGCGGTTGTGGTGGTTGGGGTGGTGGTGGTTGGGTTTGAACCTATAGGTTAAACAAAATGAGTCACAGAAAAACAGTTGAACAGCACCAACAGGGATCGTGCAAGAGTTTGTTCAAGTTTTAGGTCAGGTGCTGTTGGTACAAATATTCATAAGTGGACTGACAGGTCGTACTAACCATAGAGAGACTGGATGCCGTTGACGTCATCCTGGGGCAGAACGAAGGTGTCAGGGTTTCTGTATGAGTACGTAGGGAACATGAGAGCCCCACTAACCCGAGAGTGATCCAAACCCAGGGAGTGGCCAAATTCATGGGCAGCCACAATGAAGAGGTTGATGCCTATGGAGGATACAGAAACACTCCTAAAATCCTTAATTTTTCATGTCAAAATACACACAGTAGAGTTAATTTCAGCTCATTTCTGGCTGAAATATGAGGCCAAAGTGCCAAGACCTGCAATACCTTTTAATGGCTACTTGATGTTTACTTTAACCATAACTTATGCATACTAAAGGGCATGCTCGCTTTCAGTGACACTTGCTAGCTTGCCAATTCTGTGTCTGGCAGTTCATAGTTAAAACAGGACAGTTAATTGATTGATTGATTTACAGTACTGAGCTCCTAGTATTTGAAGCTGACTCGTGAGGCTCCACAACCTGCCATTGCTTTAAATAAAAAAAATGGTGCACTGGACTAAGCAGAAATGGCACGACTCCCTCTACTCAAGGGCTCTGGCTTTGATCACCACTCTCCACCTCTTTGCCCATTTTTGGACCATCTGGGACTTAGGTAGAGTTGGCAACTGCCAAGATGGCAACAGCCTGAGCTGCCATAGTGAGATTCACAATGGCTCTTCAGAAACCTATGGGTGATGTCACAGAGACCAAGTGCATGTTTTATACAATCTGTTGAGTTTGAAGAAAAACTAATTATATACAGTTTGCTAGTCTAGGCCTGTGTTTCATGAGGGTACTATATACGGTGGCCATAGATGTGATGAGTTATTGTGAGATGATTAATGGGAGAGGAAAGAAGAATATAGAGAGTTATGTTACACAAATGCGTGCTCATTTGGAAATGTTCTGCGATTTTGCTTTGTAATCCTTTTTGGATTAGATTGGTTCCCTATAACTCTTGCTTTTCTTATGCTATAGAGAGAGAAAGAGAGAGAGAGAATAATTACGATAAACAAATGTATGTAAAATGTACAATAACTCTCTCTGAAGTGGCAGAATAAAGTAGCACACAATGGCAATTCTCAAGTGCCTCAGTAACGCTTGGCTGATTGGTCTTAGTCACCACTGTTGTCCCATGTTGAGCATAAGTAACAAACTCACCTCTGTCTGAATCCATGTACAGTGTATATCATGTCAAAACATTAGTAACTAAAAGAGACACTATGCAGAGCGTTCATGACAAACTGACCATTATTTGAGCGGAAAGTAAAGGGCTCAGCATCGTCGAAATGAGCATCTCCTCCAATGCCGGGGGATGGGCCGAAGGCATGAGCAAGAGTGCCATCAGGGCCATCGAAGGGGTAACCATCACCATGTGCTGTTGGCAAAAACATATCAATGTCAGGGGCTAAAAACTAGCACAATTAAATTTACTTCCTTACATTGTTTTGCACAAACCTGAGCTAAGCTACTTTTATTTCATACTATAAGATGCAATACCAATATCAAAATTCAGCTTTATATATAATATAATACAATATAACAAGGACTACTTCTTTATGGAGGTCCACAGTTGTCACAGAAATATTAATAAAGAATTCAACTAATTGTACAATAAAAGGTATCAATGAATGAATGTATCAATTCAAGTTTTAATCTATTCATAAATAGACTTTATGACGAGGTAATTCCTTATTTGATATTTTAATGGGCAATGAAAAGAGAAATTATAAATAGAATTTACAAGTTGAATATAAATCCATCAATAAATAGCTCAAATTAAAAAGGAATTTACAAAAACAACATTTAAAATTTAAAAAGAGTTAAAAAGACATTAATGATTGAGTCCTCAATTGATGAGTTTATAACTATTAACAAAAACGAGTCTGTGTCTTACTCACTATTATAGGAATCGCTTAAAGCTTATCTGCGTGGTCAGATTATTTCTTATTCTGCTCATCGCAACAAAACCCGTAAAGCCAGGGTAGATGAACTCCGCTCTAAAATTATGGATATTGACAGACAAAATGCTACTAATCCATCCCAGACTTTAGTGAAACAGCGTCATGACCTACAGGTTGAATTGGACCTCCTTACAACAGCCGACGCAGAGCGACTTCTAGTACGTTCTCGTGCTACTTACTACGAGCATGGCGATAAACCGAGCAGGCTCCTAGCTCATCAATTGAAACGTCAAACTACCTCTCGATTAATTACACAAATTAAAGACAACCTTGCCTCCGACCCCACATCTATCAATGACATTTTTAAGAATTTCTATTCCTCCCTTTATAATTCGGAATCATCATCAGACATGACAGAAATGACTTCCTTTCTTCATAATCTTGAAATTCCCAAAGTTGATCCCCCTACTGCTGATGGGCTTGATGCACCTTTGACTCTGGAGGAAATTAAGTTTTCTATCAAAGCCATGCAAAATAACAAAGCACCTGGTCCAGACGGATTCACTGTCAAGTTTTATAAGAAATGTATTAATAAATTTGCCCCTCTCCTCCGCTTTATTTACAACGAATCCCTAGAGCGTGGTTCATTACCCGCAACTTTAACCCAGGCCTCCATATCCCTTCTCTTAAAGAAGGGTGAAGATCCTACATCTTGTACCTCTTATAGGTCTCTGTCGCTCCTTAATGCCGACGTTAAGATTTTGGCTAAAATATTAGCAACTCGTCTTGAAAAGGTTCTTCCTATAATTATATCAGAGGAACAGAATGGCTTCATTGGGGGGCATCAGTTGTTCTTTAATGTTAGAACCCTTTTGAATGTAATTTTCTCTGGACATTCTTCTTTAAACCCAGAAGTAGTTATTTCGATCGATGCAGAGAAAGCCTTCGATCGGGTAGAATGGCAATATCTTTTTGAGGTTCTACAACGGTTTGGTCTGGGATGCAAGTTTATTTCTTGGATTCGACTTTTATATACTTCCCCTCAGGCCAGCGTCCACACAAATAATTCTCGATTATTTCACGTTGTCACGCGGCACCAGACAGGGCTGTCCCCTCTCTCCCCTACTTTTCGCCCTGGCCATAGAGCCCCTCTCAATTGCACTAAAATCTCTTCCTCAATTTCGTGGTATTTCTCGCTCTGGCATGGAATTGAAATTGTCCCTGTATGCGGATGACCTTCTTTTATATATATATCTGACCCACTGACTACTATTCCACCAATTTTATCTTTGTTAGAGAGATTTGGCTCTTTCTCTGGCTATAAAGTTAATCTCCTTAAAAGTGAATGCTTTCCTATAAATTCCCTCGCTCTAACACTTAAACAGTCTGATATTCCTTTCAAGCTCAGCCCCTCAGGGTTTAAATATTTGGGGATCAATGTGACCCGCACCTTACCCTCTCTCTATTCTGCAAACTTTTCTCCATTGCTTGCCCAGGTTGGGGCAGATTTCAAGAGGTGGAACTCTCTCCCTTTGACGCTGATAGGTAGAATTAACGTGGTGAAAATGAATGTCTTGCCCAGATTTCTTTTTTTGTTTCAGTGCATTCCTTTATTTTTGCCCATACGTTTTTTGTAAATCTTTAGATCAGACAATCTAAAACCCCCAGAGTGAAGAAGTCCTTACTGCAAAAATGTACTTTTGAAGGTGGTCTTGCCTTACCAAACATTCTTTTATATTATTGGTCAGCACACATACACAAATTGACTTACTGGTTTCAATCTCCACCTCCACATCTCTTATGGTGTAAGCTTGAGACTCAATCCTGTGTATCCTCTTCACTTGCTGCTTTACTCACCTCTTCATTGCCTATCAGTCCTTCCAGTTTCACAAAGAATCCTTTGGTACTCTCTACCCTAAAGATCTGGATCCAGTTAAGGCGTCACTTTAAGTTTCTGTCTGCGTCCACTCTGATAATCATCTATTCCCCCCATCTCTTATGAATACTTCCTACAAGTTATGGCAAAGTCGAGGCATTAAGGTTTTCAGAGACCTCTTTAAAGACGGCATCTTTGCTACTTTTTTACACCTTTCCTCAGATTTCAACTTACCTACATCCCGTCTGTTTCTCTATTTTCAGATTAGACATTGTGCTTCTTCTCTTTTTCCTTGTTACCCCTCCCTACCTGTTAATCAACCATGGGACGACCTCCTGACATTGAAACCCCTCCAGAAATCGCTAATATCCAAAATTTACAACATGCTCATGGCTCTTGACACTCATTCAGTTATCAAAACCAAAAACGCTTGGGAGCGTGAGCTTACTACACATCTGACAGATCAATTTTGGAATAAGGCTGTACACTGTATAAGCTCAACTACTCCTTGTGCCAGGCTTCAGCTTATACAGTTCAAAGTATTGCACAGAATCCATTTCAGCAAATCCAGACTGTCTGAAATATACTCTAATGTTCTAGACCAGTGTGATAGATGCCATGCCTCTGCCTGTAATTTAAGTCATATGTTTTTTTTCTGTCCCACGTTATACAAATTCTGGGCAGATTTTTTTTTACGATTTTGACAAAGGCTCTAGGCACCCAAATAAAGACAGACCCCTTTATTGCTATATTTGGGGTCTCACCGGCACAACTTGGTATTAACCCCTTACAATCAGAAGTTTTATCCTTTACTTCTCTTTTGGCAAGATGACACATTTTACTTCTGAGTCAACATCTATATCTCTCTGGCTCAAGGATGTTATGTTCTTTCTCAAAGTGGAGAAGATGCGTTGTACAGTGAAAGGCTGTTCCAATATATTTTATTTTTTTCCTTTTTTTTTTTTTTTTTTAGCAGAGTGTACTTTAATCCTTTAATTACAACTGTGTCCACACGATAGTCCATTTGTATTGTCTTATTTCTTGGAAAATATTTACCATGTTTTTTTTTGTTTTTTTGTTTTAGACAGGTTATTTACTTTTCCTAATGCGGAGACAATGTTCAGTGTTCCTATTATGTTAAAAGAAAAAACAATAGGGCAACACCTGTATTTCTGTACTGTGCTATGTAATTTGTCCCTAATAAAAAATTTAAACAAAAAAAAAAGACATTAATGAATAGGGTTGTACAATTAATAAATTAATTTAAAATACTTCTGTACTTCACTGAAGTCACAATGAGACTGTAATGCTTTTACTGTAATACTTTTAGATCATGGTATTTCCATGTTAACTTTCACTTGAATATGAGTTCTTGTTCCACCACTGACAGTTATTGTGTACTCACCTCCGCTGCCGAAAGAGATCATGATGTCAGCGGTGCCGCTGTTGATTCTTGTGAATGTGAGAGGAGTGACTTTGGCCCAAACCTGCAGAGCTTTCTCTATGGAGTCATCCACCTCTGACCTGGAAATGTCAGGTGTGTAGTTCACTATCCTGTAGGACAGAAAAAAAGAATAAAGAATATGTTAGGCAGACTGCTGTTACTCTTTCTCACTCTTTTTCTCTGTGGATCATTCACCTGTAGGTGAGGCTGTTTTTCTGCCACTTTTCATCCTCTCCAAATACGGAGTAACTAGCTGGTTTGGTGTCTGGATTGCCACAGCGGGGCTTCTTCATCATCTTCAAGGTCTCAGCATCTGGTATCCCGGTGATCTGGAGACCAAAGAATTTCTGCATCTCTCTCAGCTTCTCAGTCATCGGGCTGATCCCCCGTCTGAGAGTAGCCTCGTCTGTTAGGTTGAAGAAATTCTTCAGGTAGCTCTGTTTAAGAAGGAGGGAATTGAATAGCTAGGATTCCATCCTTTTTTAAAATTATTTGATGAACAATGAAAGTTTACAAAGTACATACTGAGATGCAAAAAAAATAAGAGAACATATGCATGTCAAATCAAAGGAAAAAAAAATACATACATACCTTTGCAAAATTCTCATCTTTGTTTACTGGCATGCAGTAAACTGCAACTGCCAAGCTCAGTACCATGCATAGACTGCAAGACCTCATGGCTCCTCGCTGAACGAGATTTGTTTGTCTGTGCTGGAATAAGCTGTTATATAGGCTGGACAGTGGATGCATTGCGAATTGGGCATGTTGAGCAACTACCTTGAGTCACTGTCTCAAGAGTTATTCAATGTTTGGGTGACAGGAGAAGATTTGATTTCTCTTGCTTAAGATTATCTTGGGATTTATATTCTGACATTGTACTTAGATTTTAACACAGCCTGGATTCAGAGGTCTTGACTAACAAAGTGACTTCTCTCACCCTCAGGCAACTCTTGCAACTTAAAAGACAGACGTGTGTTGTGGGCGAGCACAGACAGTGTTACGTAGTAATTGAAGTAACACAGATCAGGTTGTACAATGTTACCAATCAAACACTTCAGCTGAATAGCTATATCAACTAAGTTTATGGATGTGAATAAATATGAGTCATTTTGGCATCATTAGGTTCAAATAAAATCAGGTTTTATTGATTATAGTGAATAAATTCTGCATCGTATCTATAAGTGCCATTTATACAAAGAACCTCATTGTTTCTCAGCTGATACAGAAGTTGTAAATGTTACTTTCGTCCGCTAGGTTGTTTTCTTATTTATCCATACAGATCTATTTCAGTGTGTATTTATATATCTATATGGTTATCATTTGTACACTATTGTAAGTGGAAATTCACTCTGGGGTTACTGTTTCTTAACCCGGACACAGGGAGGAGCAGCATTATCTTCCTTGTGCAACTTGTGCCTTAGGTAAATTGACCAACACTAGTAAGTGCAGACAGTGTGGATTAAAGTGCTGCAACAGAAAAGCCGCATCTACATCATTTGACATATACACTGTCAGAGGAAGCTTCACCAGCACCTATGTGAGCTTGTGAGACATCTCATTTTGAGGCTATAAAAGCTGCCACTCCTCTGTGAATGCTTTCCACAAGACTATGTTTTAAGTGTTTCCATGGGAATTTGTGTCCATTCGCACAAAAGAGCACTTGTGAGGTCAGGCACCAGTGAGAAGGCCTGATGCGAAATGTGTTTTAATAAGTTCCATAGGTGTTCAATAAGTTTATTCGAGCTCCTCCACACTGAACGCATCTAACCATGATTTATATGGACCTTGATTTCTGCACAGGGGCACAGTCATGCTGGAACAGCAAAAAGCCAACCTTAAACTGATGCCAAAAGTGTACTCAGCAAAAATGTCTTCATATTCTTTCTCATTAAAGAGACCTCTTACTGTAAATAAGGGCCTGGGCCCAAACCCTGAAAACAGCTGTGGGGATTTGGGAAGGAAGTCTGACACGCTAAGTGGCAACACTCACACACCCTACAGGGTCACATGATGTCTCATGATCACATGATTGAAATCAGGAAGTGATAAATGTTTGGGAGATGCCAGTCAGTCTCTCTTTGTTCTGCCAGCCAACTCTGCACAGCTGAGCTGGGTTCACCTCACATGCAGGTATGGGGGGTTATTTAGGTGTATGCCGGTTCAGTTACTAAAACATAGGTTTAATACTTATTTATTCCATTTTATCAGGATAGTCTAGTGTGTTTGCTCCTTGCGGAGAACACAGACCACTGCATGGCCTTTTCATATTGACGGGATCATCACATTGTGACTCCAGCTGTGGAGATATGGACATCAATATGCTGCACTTGCATAGTTCAACTACACCTGCATAGTTACTGCGATGTTGACAATTGAGAATACCTGCCAAAGAAAGGACCAGACCAGTCACTGTTTTGTTGTTAAATCATAGGTCTTTGTGAATTCAACTTGTTTTGGTTCTTTTTCTTTCTTTTGTTTTTGTGTGTTTCTGGGGCCAATTGTCAGTTGTAATTCTGAGTGAATTAATTTATATGCGCTGATGCTGGTTGTTCTCCTCTTACATGTGCTCTCTTCTTAGGCTGTCTCTGTATAAGGCCGGATTCGCACGGGTGTACTGCTCCTCTCCTCGGGGTGACCACACGGGTGAGACACTGTAGTGGTGTGTAGTATACCGATAACTGCAACCGGGTGTGATATACTGTAGTGGTGTATTGCTATTTTATGTGTTTAGTGTTTGCTGTGTTGCATGTGTGTCCCGGTGTTGGGTTTGCTGTCTCTTGTTTCTGGTCTCGCCAGGGGCCTCCTGAGGAAGAGGGATCTTTGCTCGTGCCTGTCCGACCTTTTCCTGAGTGAGGAGTTCCAACCAGTTATCTTTTAAAACATTCTATTCATAATATCCCAGACTTATTGCTTTTATACTGAATGTTTGGTATTTATACTAATTGTAATAAATTTGTTACTTTTTATACATATTTGCCTCATTGTCAACTGTCCCTGTTGCGGGGAAGATAACAGATAGCCACACTACATATAAAGGAAAACTGAGGGGTCCCCTCTGCCCACCATCAGGGGGTGGCGTTGTCAGACAGTTACGTGGTTGTGCTGCTTGCCAGGCACCACACAGCCTTGGAACATTAGCCCTTCTCCACCAAATATAAATTTTGGCGTAGGTAGTGTTCTCCTGGCAGTAGCCAAAGCCAGGTTTGTTCAACAGAGTGCCAGATAATATAGCAGGATAGAAGAATGTGTTTCCACTGCTCCAGAGTCAGAGAACAGTTCGCTTCACACCACTTCAGCAGGCACTTGCCATTGCACAAATGGCGATGTGAGGCTTTCGTGCAGCTGCTCTGTGAGCAAAACCCATTTCATGAAGCTCCAGATTCACAGTTCACTTGGTGCTGTTGCTTCCGGAAACAGTTTGGAAAGATGAGAACTGTTCTCATTCACTCATTGGCCTCATTCTGTGGGTTTGTGTGGTCTACCACTTTGTGTCTGAGCTGTCATTGCTCCTGATTTATGGCAGGGCAATCTACACTTTTGATAAGTGTTTTGCCCGACGGAAATGCAATAGCCATGCAATGTTTTCAATTCATGCATCAGTGAAAGATTTTGGTCTCGTCTATGGTAATCAGACATTATCCAGCTGCTATAGTGACTGCCCAATTGTATCGTGCAAAAAGATATGACGATATCTGCAACATAACAAAGTTCTCCAGGTGTGCAAAATGAAAGGTAAAGTACTGAGAATGACTTTTGCTGTCAGAGATAGGTCATTTCTGTTGAGCGACACTTATCAATACTGTCAAACACCCCATCATAAATCAGGCTTTACAGCTGTCTGGGCCGGATCTAGTAGGGCAGACATTTTATGAACTTGCAATGTTGACATCCTTTGACAGCATCACGTTTAAAGTTACTGACCTCTTCATGACCTTATGGAGATTTCTTGGCAATTAGCTGGATTGTATGCTCCTGTTAGCAGAGGAGGTGGCAGAAACACCTGAAATGACAATAATTAGTATAGGTGTCCACTGACTTCTGGACATATATTGTACATATTTGTTTACCGCTCAAAAATACAATTCTTAGCATTTGGCAGTAAAATGTCATGTTATGCGAGGTCGAGGTGAAGTCTCAACAAATGAGTCTTGAGTCTTTTGCGCAAGATGTGGAGTGATTCTTGACACTGGTCGGGAGGTCGTACCACCACTGAGGTGCCAAAAGAGAAGAGTTGCTACTTCACTGAGCGGGTTTTGTTTGCTCTCAGCGATGGGGGGCCCCAGCCAGCCAGCTGATGTAGAAGAACACACACACAATTTTTATAAATGAATAACAGTCTTGTGTGTATATATATGTTACCTCTTTTATTTTGTATATAATGTTGCTTGAAGTGAACATTCATGTCATGTTTGATGTCCCAGTAAAAGTTGTCTCTTTTGTCTTAAACTGTTTTTTCGTGTTTTATGACTGGCAGCATTGATGCTATCAGATCTAAATGAATTTGCAGTCGGATTAAAATTCCTCAATGTTCTTGTCTTGGGTAAGACAGCTTAATTATGTGCATGAATCAGCACGGCTGTTTCCTAAGGCACATTTCTAGCTGTTGGTGGTCGGAGAAACTTACAAGAGAGTGAGCAGACATTAGTGGAGCCCTCTAAACTCCCTTGGAGACTTTTCCTCCCTCTTTCTATTAACAAAGCTCTTAAGTGATTCTAGCTTCTCCAGTCAATATTTTCGGATCATTCTAGCAACATGGCTCCATTGAGGACAATGTTTGCCTGTTGCTCAGTCAGCTGGTCCAGATGGGAAATATCTCAACAATCAACAATTATTTGATTTTTGCATGAAATTTGGTACATTTTTTGTGGATGCATTGTAATAATTGCCATCACCAAGGAGGTTATGTTGTCACCTGTGAATGTGTTGGTCAGCAGGATTACACAACAACTACTGCATAAATGCTTTCAGTTTACTGACCTGCAGAAGATGAGTAGTAACTAGTTGGAAATTAAGCTACAATTGCTCAGTTCCATTCAATAACTTGCTGAGGGGAAGTTACTAGTTACTAGTTGGAAATTAAAATTGCATGATCATAAGTTAAGTAGAACCCAGTTGGAAGTTTGCTGGAAATGTTTTAAAGAAATGTCCAGGTATTTCTTTTAACTGCTTGTTGGTAAAATAGCAGAATACTATTGCTTAATCATTTTGGGGTATTTTTACAAACATTTTCAGTTAATTATTGGGGAGGTAATGCCAAATAAATTTCAGAAATGTTACTTTGTAATTATCTACTTACCATGATATTAACAGATGTTGTAGGAAATAATCATTAGCCTGTTTTTCTTCGCAGTTTTCCGCTAAAACAAGCACATTTGCTTGTTACACAGTTGAAAACGATGATATGACCCAGATATACAGCAGAAGCTGCACATCAGTGTCTGGTTGACAGTCAATAGTAAGCGTGGTGACAGTCAATAAAATAGACATTATTGTCTATCAGATGCAAACAATTGTTCCACAGGCAGCTCATAACCATAATCATTACCAAACAGCACCTTTGTTTGATGTGATGACTCACATGTTATAAGTGAGTTTGCATAATGAGCTAAAGTGATGTTTGTGGTCAATGCAATACAGTGCAGAAACAGACACATACTCACACACACACGCAATCTTACTTGCGTGACAACATGGACTCCCATTCATTTCCTGGAACCACAAACACTATGTGCCACACCCAACCCTTACACTTAAATTAAAGTGATTGCTTGAGTCTTTTTTCTTTATGGAGTTATTTGTTAATAGCCATTTTTTAGCCGTTTAAAATGCTGGGACAGTGGTGAAAGAGGTGGTTAGAGTAGCCAAAAATGTCCTCAAGCAAAAAAAAAAAGTAGGCCTATTAAAGTAGAAGTAAAGGTAGTGATCAAAATAACTAAGTTGAGCACAACATTAATTATTGAAGAAATGACTTGAGTCATGAGTAACGCACTTCTGCCTTTTGTTTGATGTGGATCTGTCTAATAGGATTATTTCAACCACAGATGGTCTTGTTCAGAGGTAAAAAGGGGGAACCACATGAACATGTCCTGGTTAGATAAAATACCACAAATACACCAGAACAATATTTCCAGTGTGTATCTCTCAAGTGTGAACAAAATATTTCAATATTATTATTGTATTAAATTACAATGATATTATTTGCTTGTTTTTGCTATATTATGATCTGAAAAAGTAGTTAAAACAAATAGTTTGTATGTGCTAAATAGATAGTTTGTTCAGCCAGAAAGAGTGTCAACATGTTACAGTGTCCTTGAACTTTGATAAATCCAGTATAGATGTACCAATTCCCAGTAGGACCACCCACCATATCTAGCTCCCGCCAATAGAGAGCCAGAGTCATGCCATTTTTTGAGTGAACATGAAGATTTATTGCCATGTGTACAAGGAGACTGAGAAAGTCTTTGGCTGCTAGTAGGAATAATAGTCAAATCAAAATCAAATCAAATCAATCTTTATTTGTATGGTGCTTTTCATACAGAAAAGTAGCTCAAAGTGCCTTACAGAGATAAAAAAAACAACAGAAGAAAAGAAACAGCAAATAAAATCAAGAGAAGAAAATTAAAAGAACCCAACCCTCCCACCCCCACAGACATGCACAAAGACATACACAAATACATACACACTCATAACCACACTCACACATACACACGCAGACACACACCCACACATACACTAGCTGTCACTAAAGAGACATGGCTGGGCAGCGAGACCTGAAGCGTGGAGGAAGCTACCTTTGGGGGCCAGCCACACTGAGAGAGATCCCGTATTTGTAGCTGTGAAGCATCCCGTAGATAGTAGTTGTGAAGCATGGCTGGTGTGCATACATTTAACTTATGCGTTTTAACACTGCAGACAGAGTACTGCTTTCTGTCATTCCGGGGCTCTGATGACTTCACAGCAGCAGCCTGCTGCACTGAGCACTGCTAACTCATCTTCAAATATGAGTGGTAAATTGAACTGTCATGTGGAGGAGTGGCTGTCAGTGGCGGTCCGAGCCTGCATGATGCCCTGGGCGAACCTCACCTTCAGCTGAACCTATATAACTACTAACCAGTAACTACTGATGGTTAACTACTGCGGTGTAAATGTCAGTTTTCAATGCCAACTCAAACAGGTGCTATCACATACTGTAGCTGCACATAGCTCTCTGATCAGAAAATTACAATTTGTGCACCTGGAGTTTAGTTCAGCGCAGCACTTAATGAGACGTAAGTAAGCAACCTGTGTGGCTTTATGACATGACTCTAGGTTCATGTTCTTTGTGTTGTGTCTTGTTGTGTCTTGTGTTTCGATTTCCATGCCCTCTTGTGTCCTTTAAAGCTCCTGTTTGTAAGATGGTAAAGCTGACGCTTTGGGTTTCCCAACTCGTCAGATACTGACGCTTTCAGACAGTGGACGACCCGACCCACAATCCTAAAGCGTCAGTATCTGACGAGTTGGGAAACCCAAAGCGTCAGCTTTACCATCTTACAAACAGGAGCTTTAAGTTTCTCCTCTATGATCTTCCCTCTGTCTTCTCCCCTTCCTCCTTGTGTTTGTCTCCCCCTGTCTGTCAGCATTGTTACCTCCATGCTTTCTCCTCTGTGCCTTCCCCTCGTTATCTCACCTGTCCTGTTCCCTCCTCTCTCTCCTCACCTGCTCCTCGTCCCCTCATCAGTGTCTTGTATAAAAGCCTGTGTTCCCCATTCACCCCTTGTCCGTTCATTGCTTCTGTTCCTGCGTCTGCTTCTGTCTGGTGTTCATGTTCTAGAGATGTTCCCAGTGTTTCCCCATATGTCTCCAGTCTCTCAGTGGTATGTGTTTTTTTTTTAGACTTTGATTCTTGCATTCTGCATTTTTGATTTGTACTTTGTCCTTTTGTTTAGCTGTCTTGGTTGCTACTTTGCTTTTGTCCCTTTTTGTCTAGTTTTTGGTCTTGCTCCCTTTTTGATCGGTGATTTTGGTTGGGAACAGATCGCCTATAGATATGTACTTTATATGACCCCACTTCAAAAATCGCTTTTAACCCACTGTGACACTTTACATGGATGGCAATGTCAGCAAGTAGGTCAGCTGCTCCTTTGACTGGACTACCATGAAATTTTCTACAGACAACCACGATCCAGATGAGGCCCACCAACTTTGGTGACCCTGTGACCTCTCTTGTACTGCCACCCAGCAGGCCTAATTGTCAGCTATCCAGTCAAAAACTATATAAACATCTACAGGATGAATTGATACAGAATTTTGTATAGATTTTCTTGATTTCCAGCCCTATAATCTGTGACTTGATCTCATGACAGTTCCTCTAGCCCCACCATGAGGTTCAAATTTGTTTTTCAGAGTGAAAGAGCTCAACAGCTATTATTGCCATGATGTTTGGTACAGCTGTTCCCGTTCCCTTTTTAATCTGGCACCATCATCTGGTCAAAGCTTTTATTTGTTCAGTACTTTGGTTCATGACTCAGCACCTGCAAAACTTAAGACATGCCCATCACTCTCTGCTTTGTTTTCCGTTTAGTTCTTATCAGCAACTATTGGAGTGCTATGTTGAACTAAGATGCTGAACATGGTAAACATTATACCTCTATAGTATAATAAAGCATCAGGGTGTGCTTGGTTCTGTGAAGCATTAATGGTAAAAAAAATTATCTTCTTAGGTTTCTTACATGGTGATGTTGTTCCTTCTAGTACAATTATTATAATGCATACATTTGTTTTTGTTTTTTCCTTATAAACTCTAACTGGAAAAAAATGGTGATGCGTAGTTCAAGTGTAAAACAATCAGTATTTTCATTGTCCATTTTTAAGAAGAGTTATCAGCCCATACAAACATTCCTGAGAGAGTAGCCTGAAGGATAATGGAGTTAAAATGCACAATGTAATTTAATACATTTTATATTAAATGACTTTAAATCATGTAATCTCAGAAAGCTTGATATGAATGTCATTCGAGTGGTGATGAGTGAGCAAAGCAATGTTTGGTAAAGGGCTTCCGATGGGAGAAAAAAACCTCTAATTGTAACATCTATTTAGTATTTTGATTATCGTGCAACCAGGTCGACAAGGGTGATTGCCACAAAATCTTCCGAAGGGCAATTGAAGAAGTCAGAGCAATAAAACAGCTTTTAATTGCTGCTGTTGTGACTTCATCTGGAGATCTACCAAAGATAGATATACAAGTTGGGACAGATTCTCTTTTCCAAAATTTCAGAAATTTATATTAAAAAGATGATCCTGAGGAGCAAGAACAGAAGAGGTGGGTCAGGTAACAGATGCTCTGGGAACATCTATTACATTTCTCATCCAGTCTGCCTGGGTGTATTTCAACGGGCAAGTCTGGCAGTGCTGAAATTAATTCTTTGCAATACGTTGATTTGTATAAGGCTGAGTTTTGCACAGCTGAAGGAAGAGTTTACGGCATCCAGAAGTCATTTGAAAAGGTAATATGCAGTTCGTTCTCCGACTGGGTTTAAATTTTGTTTATGGCAGAGCTGGAGATAAGATTGTTTTTCGGATTTTTATTTTCTTATTCATAATGCCAATCTCTTTTCACATTTTTGTTTTTTAATCATGAGCATACAAACATTCATACATTTTGTCACAGTGGTGTACACATCTATGTGGACATGTGCAATTAATTGTAACAATATGTGAAGTAATTTATGTAACATGTTCCAAATTCTCAGTTAAAATTCTTGATACACATATCAAAACAGTTATACAAAGGACAAAAGCAATAATCAAACAATGAATATTATGTAAATTCACTGATATTAAATAGGATTGTATTCAATGGCTAAAAAAGGTGCTGTTCTCAGGAAGGCCATATAACCAGTATATACCCCCTTGGTGTGTAATCATATATTATTAAATGTACTCTATATTATAGACATTTTAATGCTGGTGTCTTCATCTTATTCAAAATTCCTCCATGAGCAGCTTGGCTAGTAAACTGGTCTAGAAGTTAGTGCAGCGCAGGAAGTAGCTGTTCCCCAGCACACGGAACAGCCTCTTGCTCCTCAGGCTGTACTCAAACATGTAGGGTCCACTGTAGATGTAGGTGAAACCTGCAGAACATATGCTCATTGTTAGTTTCTGTGCAGACTTTTTTCTCATTTCAGTCGTCTTGACTTGTAAAAAAAAATGTTTAAATGTTACTCACCTCTGTACTGGAAAGCCGCAGTCACCTTGCTGGTCACGCCGGGGAAGGTCTGATCCACCGGCTTGGGGAATCCCTGGTCCATGGTCTTTCTGGCCTCATCATAACTGAAGAAACACAGACAGTACTTGGACTGATTCACCATCTTGTCAACCAACATCTTATTTATCATTATTATTATCAATATCAGATTCATGGTACATCACGTAATTTGAACACACCTGTAGTAATTGCTGCCAACGAAGAACAGAGTCTTGCGAGAGTGTCGATCATAGAGGGCCGCATCCACTTTCTTAACGGTTTGGGGCAGTCCAAGGCTGGAAAGCGGTTTAGGATAGCCACGTACAAGATCATAGCCACTGAAAGCCCACACTTTACGACCTGGATATAGATGAAAGGAAAATGTTTTTTAGTAAAGGCATGTTGAGGTAATATTGCAGTCAGATTTGGCGCTTTGGGTAAATGCAGAGAACAAACACATCACCTTTAAAGACTAAGACATTGTCTAGTTCTTGGTTTTCATAAGCAGCGTCAATGTTGATGGGGGCATTGGGCCAGAAGTTTGTGATGAGACTTTGCTGAGGTGTATTGCTCTGAGGGTAGCTACGCCAGAAGAAGCTGAGAACACACAGGAACAGATAGAAGTTTATAAACCAGCTCCAGATATTTCAGATATATTTGAGCATTCTATTGTATGTCTACCGTACCTGTCCTTGAAAAAGAGCATCTCTCCGCGCAGAGTGGTGACAGCATCCAGGACCATGGTTGAGTCACAGGCATCGGGGGTCGTGGGGGGCTTAGGTTCAGGCTTATCAGGATCCTCGTCAGGGTTTGGACCTGGAGGTTACACAAAGTGACATCATCAAAGATTGTGGAGGAGCTTTTTCAAGGGCTGTTTTTGCAATCAGGCATCAATGAACTGAAAGGTACTAACCATAGAGAGACTGGATGCCGTTTACATCATCCTGGGGCAGAACGAAGGTGTCAGGGTTTCTGTACGAGTACGTAGGGAACATGAGAGCCCCAGGATCATTAGAGTGAGACAAACCCAGGGAGTGGCCAAACTCATGGGCAGCCACAATGAAGAGGTTGATGCCTATGGAAGATACAGATACACTCCTTGAAGATTATCGAGATATTTCATTTACTTACAGTTCCTCTCGATGTACAGTGTATATCATGTCAAAACATACACTGACAGAATCATTAGTAACTAAAAGAGACACTATGCAGAGCATGAATAACAAACTCACCAGTATTTGAACGGAAAGTGAAGGTCTCATCTTCGTCGAAATGAGCATCTCCTCCAATGCCAGGGGCTGGGGCGAAGGCGTGAGCAAGAGTGCGACCAGGGCCGTCAAAGGGGTAGTAATCACCATGTGCTGTTGGTAAGAACATATTCATGTCAGGGGTTGAAACCAACAGAGATAGAAGACATTAACTGGAATTGTGTTAAAAAAGGCAAATCAGAGTTGGGTTTACAAAATTAATCTATGTTCTATGATTGGTAAGCTGTCCAACGAGATTCAAGGCACAGAAAACTCATGAAGGTAAAGCTGAGATGCCACAACCAGTAAAGTGAGGACAGGGAGAGTATATAACTGGGAAAGACAGGAAAAGTTATTGTGTACTCACATAGGCGGCTAAAGGAGATCATGATGTCAGCGGTGTCGCTGTAGATTCTTGTGAATCTGAGAGGAGTGACTTTGGCCCAAACCTGCAGAGCTTTCTCTATGGAGTAATCCACCTCTGACACAGACATGTCAGGTGTGTAGTTCTCTATCCTGCAGGACAGAACAATATACTACATTAATTACATGCATTACCTAAAGGAATTTTTTCTCACACGTTCTCTCTTGAGATCATTCACCTGTATGTCAGGATGTTTTTCTTCCACTTGAGGCCATTTCCAAATGTGGAGAACTCGCCGATGTGGCCGTCTGGAACGCCACAGCGTGGCTTTTTCATCGTTGCCAAGGTGTCACCATCCAGAGTCCCCGTGATCTGGAGACCAAAGAATTTCTGCATTTCACTCAACTTCCTGATCATCGGGCTCATCCCTCGTCTGATAGCCGGGCCGGTCTCGTCCGTTAGGTTGAAGAATTTTCTCAGGTAGCTCTGCAGGAAAGAACAATGAATACGTAACTATATGTCAGCTGTAGAACCCACATAATATGTAGGAAAAAGGGATTTGTTTGATAAATCACAGAGTTACAGCTGCAAAACAAGCCTACATACCTCTGCAAACTGTTCATCCTGAACAGTAACCTGCTGTATTGGCACGCAGTAAACTGCGACTGCCAGGCTTAGTAGAACGCTCAGATTGAAAGTCTTCATGTTTCGCCAAATGCGATTTGTGTGTCCGTGCTGCAGACAGCTGTTATATAGGCTGAGGACAGGATGTGTTTAGAAATGTCATCCTCAACTCAATTACTCAATAATCCTTTTATGGGTAAGAGAGGTAGTTGGGCTTTGATTGCTCATTCAACAAAAAAAAAAATTCCAAAATGAGACACTGTCATTATGATGACATGAAACAGGAGGGGGTTATTTTAGGTCACAGAGTATGATGGGAAGACTTTGAATACATCAAGATGAAAACAAAGTCATGAATCTACCTCTACCTCTACTAAATTATCATTACTTTTACGTATTTTTCAGTTTCACATGCAGATTTAGTTTAAGTTGTTTTGTATAATCGGTTTCAGTTGTATTTCTAATGGAAATATGTACTTCCTGTTTGGGCTATCTTAAATCTTCATTTCACAAAAATTAAATGAAAGGACAAATGTATTTAAAACCAGAAAAGATATGAACGTGTATATTTAAAAAAGTTTTTTTTAAAATTTATCTGGATATGGATCTGTTCAAAGATACTGAAACAGATAGACATGGATAGGTTACATGTAGTGAATTTTACAATATATGACCATTAATAAATGGTAAATGTTAATTACCAACAGTTTTAGTTAATTGACTTTTAGCTAGCCATACAATGCTTTATAAACCATTCATAAAGCAGTTGTAAAGGTTTAAAAATACAAGTTGTTACTTAAAAATTGACATCCAAATAATGTTTATAGATGAACTACACAATAGTTATTAACATTTACTTTGGAGGTATTATAAACATCAGTTGGAATGCGACAGAATCATTTCTTAATGCATGGCATATAAAGCATTTCATTGTTTGTTAACAGTCAAAAAACTATTAACTAAAGCTTGATAACTATAAATGTACCATTTATTAATGATGGTTTTGTAAAGTGTTACCCTTCAAACGACATCTATACATTCTTAGTCATGCAGATGGTTTTAGTGTCACCTCTCAGAGGCCTGACAGCATTGTTTGTCATATTGTCTCATATGACCTACAGATTTTTCCAAGTCTGTCATCAATAATCTGACATTGACTCATGAACCATCAAACTATTGTCGCGTCTGTGCCATGTGATGATTAACAAAAGTCCCGTAACTCTACATTTCAAATAGAGGTCAAGGAAATGTTGTATTGTACCTGACATATAGACTGTTGTGCAGATTATTGAAGGTTATGTAAGATCAAAGATCCCAGGAGTGAAGCTAATAGTCAGACATCTTTGCATACTGTTGGAATAATGAATCTCATACAGGGCATAACTGTGTGTATGTGGCAGAAAGCCCAATACAGACAGGCACAAGATGGACTACGACTTTTATACTGGTCAAACATCATTAATGGGAGAAGAAGAGCCTCTGAGTGCAAACTTTATTTTTTCCACACACATGACTAAATGAATACCAGTTATATTAAATCTTAGCATACTTAAGTATACTTGCCAGATGAATCTTTAGTATCCTTCAAGTATAGCAATGATTAGTTGACTTAAAACGTGCTATTTTGGAAGAACTAATTTAGCACTGAGTATAGGCCTATTTGGATTCTAATTCAATTGTAGAAAAGCACAGTCTGAAGTGTATTTAGTGTATTTTTTTATGTACTGAAGTGGAACAACTTCAAATATACTTTATACACTTTAACTATATTGCAATGTTCCACCACAGAAACCACAGGTTCTTGGAAATATACTCCTCCGGGGAGGTATGAGAGTAGATGACAAATGCTCTTGGTGATTGGCAGAGATAAGGAGAGTGACTGGGACAGTGCAATGGGTGACTGTTGCCAGCAGTTATTCAATCTCGCTCTGATGCAGTTATCAATGCAAATAGTCAGACTGATTAGCCCCTTAAGCGTGCTAGGCAGATCTTGTGTTGCTAACTCGTCCTGCAAACTGTCTGATAACCCCTTCCATAACAAGAGGACGAGCGCCTGCTCGTTCCACCCACTCTCTACCATGAGAAGAATAGAGAAGCTTGCGGCGGACTGTGTGACCTGTCGTTACCCCAAAAATGTTTAAGCAGCTTCTTAGCCTTGAACTGAGTGATTGAAAACCTTATGCATTTCATCTATGAAGGTAGATAGGTATAGGTAGAGATAACAGGTGAGTTTCCCTCCCCACTGAACTGCTCTAGCCCTTAACAAATTCATGATATAAACTGTGCAGGCTTTATACCTGGTATAATTAGAAGGCTGCAAGTTGAAAACATGAGAACACTCAGGAATAAATCTACCACTGGTGCCTCACTCATCGGGGAAATGCTCCAGAGGGGGATTAAAATTTTCTTTAGCAGGGGAGAGGGGAAATTGTTCAGAACTACAGGCAGGTGGGTTAGAGAGGGGCTGGGGTGCCGTCTAGTGAGTTGGTCAAGTTACATACTGAGTTGAGAAACACTACAGAGTCCTTGGAAGGAGGTCAAGATGTTTTGGAGCATGTTTTTGTGTCTTCCTATGAGGATCTCTTGAGCGTTGAGAGCATGAGGGATGGAGTTTGGGTTGTTGGAGTCTGGCCATGTTGGCCAGATGATTCTGTGAGAGGTGGACCCAAAAGTGAAGCCAAACAGGTAGTGACTTGAAAGATGAATTTATTAATCACAAGAATGATTTTGCTGGTTGGATGAGATGGTGGGCCGGAGCACAGGCAGAGGGCTCCCTGGGTGGTGCAGGTGGAGACTCCTGGTTTACACAGGAGGCTTGCTCAGGCAATTGAAGTTGTGAGGGGTGGCAGAGTTGCAGGAGGCCGGATGACGAGCTGGTTCTCAAGTGTGAACCAATCACACTGGAAGAGGAGAAAGGCAGGATTAAAGCCCTGCCGAGTGAACACAAAGAGGCTTTCTAAAAGTATAAACTCAAGAGATACTGAGAGTGTTCAAGTACCCCTGGAGCTGGCAACAATAACCTGGCACCATGCAGGGGGGTGGTCTGGGTATAATGCAGGTGCTGATTACCCTCATTGTGCTGTAGATGTGTGGACCGGTACAGCTCTGACCAGCAACAAAGCCATGCCCAACCTCACCAAGCACTAAACATGGACCACAAGCAGGCCACCACAAAGTCAAATTGTAACAACTAGACTAGAATTATTCTTTTCAAATGTAAACAAATTTACCTCCTTGGAATTCAGTATACTTTTTATAGGTATGCTGAAGTACAAAGGGACATAATAAGAATCATATTTGTCTAAAGTAAACTATATTACCAGTGTATGTAGCTATATGCAATTTAGTGTGCTTTTTAAAGTGCATAAGTACTTGAAATGCACAAACATTTAAATGCACTGTTCACGGTTTATCTATAATTAAGTAAAAGTACATTAAGTTCACTTCAAGAAGGCATACTGACAGTGTAATACAAACAACATGAAAATAAGTACACCTTCTGTCATCACACTAAATTATCACTATAAATATTTTCAATTTAGTATACTTTAAAAATAGCCTGAGTAAGGAAGGGCACTTAGAAATAACACTAAATTATAACTTGAATTACATGAAAACATCAGGATACTGAAATGTGTATGTCGAAGATACACTTTTGATTTTCACAAATATGTAAGAAAAACAAATTTCAAGTAAGTGCACCTTAGAAATTACACATCACTTTAACTTAAAGCATATTTTTCCGGTAATGTTTTTCTAGAAAGTGCACTATAGTACCATTACTTCAAAATGTGTTAAAGGTGTTGAATATAAAAATTGGTTCAGAGTATGATATTGGTAAATCTTTTAGATATTAAGAGATGGTGTATCACGCAGCTAGGCTTTAAATGAGGGGTGATTTCCACAGGAGCAAGATTTTCCAACAGGTAATTAAAGAGGCTGAAACTTAACATTAGTTTGAATTGCTGTTGCGGTGATTTCATCTGGAGGTCTACCAGAGTTATATGAGGGGAAGGACACTGTATTGTATCAAAAAATGGTTGCCAGATCAGATGCTACTCATTTGACCAGAACATGTGGGCCCTCCTCCAGTCAGCCCCGGGTAAAGTTAGGCAAGTCTAGCAGTGTTGTAATGGATTCTTTGCAGAACTTTAACGTTAGGTCAAAATTGCAGGTAGAATTAATGGCTCTCAGTAGTATTTCAAAAGGGTAATCTGCAGTTTGTTCTTCCAGGTGTAATTGTAATAATGACAGACAGAACAGATCAATATAAGAGATAAAACATTACCACAAAGTAGCTCACCACTACATTTTGAATGGTCAAGATATTTATTATTTATTTATACCATGGTCTGGGGGAATACTCGATTCTGATTGGCTGAAGGGTGTCCATTAACCCCTGATATATGGACACCTACTAAGTAGTTCCAGTCAAATTGACTGTTCACCGCTGTAAATTAATGCGCTAGCTGGTGTATCAAATCTGAATATTTTATTTCCAGTACTGAGTGCAGTCCGTCAGTCCTTCAGTGTCTTATCCTCTGAACACCACAGGGTGGCGACTGTAACACACAAGCTGCAGAAAGTACAATTCCCCTCTAAATTTACTGATACGCGAATAATCTCACATCCCGTTCGCTGTTCAACTCTCTGCCTCAGGCTGCGGCTACAGTAGCGTTACACACGCGGTGTCTGCGTCGGACGGTTCTTAGGCCTCGCGTCGTCCATTAACTCCTGTTTATGGACACCTCGTCGGGCATTATCCCTTACTTATTTATAAACTGTAAAAATATTGAAAAAAAGTGTGCTACATAATAACAAAACACACTAAAAAATGTGATTGAACAATGTTTATTTGCCATTTTAAACTGCCAATTATTTTGACATCTTCACATGTGCAATTGTAACAATGTTTGAATTAATGTATATAACATGTTCCAAATTCTCACAGCTTGTATAAGTAATACAAACAGCAATAATTTAACAATGAATATGACATAAAAAAATAGAATAAAATAACGTTTTAAAAACATAAGGTGCTGTTCTCAGGAAGGCCATATAACCAGTATATAACCCCTAAGTGTATAAACATCTTATCATATATTATTGAATATACTCTAATATATTATGGACATTTTAATGCTGGTGTCTTCCTCTTATTCAAAATTCCTTCATGAGCAGCTAGGCTAGTAAACTGGTCTAGAAGTTAGTGCAGCGCAGGAAGTAGCTGTTCCTCAGCACACGGAACAACCTCTTGCTCCTCAGGCTGTACTCATACATGTAGGATCCACTGTAGATGTAGGTGAAACCTGCAGAACAGACGCTCAGTGTTAGTTTCTGTGCAGACTTTTTTCTCATTTCAGTCGTCTTGACTTGTAAAAAAAAATGTTTAAATGTTACTCACCTCTGTACTGGAAAGCCGCAGTCACCTTGCCGGTCACGTCGGGGAAGGTCTGATCCACCGGCTTGGGGAATCCCTGGTCCATGGTCTTTCTGGCCTCATCATAACTGAAGAAACACAGACAGTACTTAGACTGATTCACCATCTTGTCAACCAACATCTTATTTATCATTATTATTATCAATATCAGATTTATAGTACATCAAGTAATTTGAACACACGTGTAGTAATTGCTGCCAACGAAGAACAGAGTCTTGCGAGAGTGTCGATCATAGAGGGCCGCATCCACTTTCTCTACGGTTTGGGGCAGTCCAAGGCTGGAAAGCGGTTTAGGATAGCCACGTACAAGATCATAGCCACTGAAAGCCCACACTTTACTACCTGGATATAGATGAAAGGAAAATGTTTTTTAGTAAAGGCATGTTAAGGTAATATTGCAGTCAGATTTGGCATTTCGGGTAAATACAGAGAACAAACACATCACCTTTAAAGACTAAGACATTGTCTAGTTCTTGGCTTTCATAAGCAGCGTCAATGTTGATGGGGGCATTGGGCCAGAAGTTTGTGATGAGACTTTGCTGAGGTGTATTGCTCTGAGGGTAGCTACGCCAGAAGAAGCTGAAAACATACAGGAACAGATAGAAGTTTATAAACCAGCTCCAGATATTTCAGATATATTTGAGCGTTCTATTGTATGTCTACAATACCTGTCCTTAAAGAAGAGCATTTCTCCGCGCAGGTTGGTGACAGCATCCAGGACCATGGTTGAGTCACAGGCATCGGGGGTCGTGGGGGGCGTAGGTTCAGGCTTATCAGGATCCTCGTCAGGGTTTGGACCTGGAGGTTACACAAAGTGACATCATCAAAGATTGTGGAGGAGTTCTTTGTTTCAAGGACTTAGGTCAAGTGCAGCTTTCTCAACCAGGCATCAATGAACTGAAAGGTAGTGCTTACCATAGAGAGACTGGATGCCATTGATATCATCCCGGGGCAGAGCGAAGGAGTCAGGGTTGTGGTATGAGTATATAGGGTACATGAGTGCACCAGGATCATCAGAGTGAGACAAACCCAGGGAGTGGCCAAACTCATGGGCAGCCACCATGAAGAGGACGTAGCCTACAGCAAAAAAACAAGGTCACTCACAGTTCCTCTCCATGTACAGTGTATATCATGTCAAAACATACACTGACAGATTCATTACCAAAAGAGACACTAGGCAGAGCATAAATAACAAACTCACCATTATTTGAGCGGAAAGTGAAGGTCTCATCCTCGTCGAAATGAGCATCTCCTCCAAGGCCAGGGGCTGGGGCGAAGGCGTGAGCAAGAGTGCCATCAGGGCCGTCAAATGGGTAGGAATCACCGTGTGCTGTTAGTAAGAACATATTCATTTCAGGGGAGGAAACCAAACAGCAATTAAAGACATTGACTCGAATTGTGTTAAAAGAAGCAAATCAGAGTTGGGTTTACAAAATAAATCTGTGTCCTTTGATTGATTAGCTGTCCAATGAGATTCAAGGCACAGAAAACTCATGAAGGTAAAGCTGAGATGCCACAACCAATAAAGTGAGCACAGGGAGAGTATATAACTGGGAAAGACAGGAAAAGTTATTGTGTACTCACATAGACGGCCGAAGGAGATCATGATGTCAGCGGTGTCGCTGTAGATTCTTGTGAATCTGAGAGGAGTGACTTTGGCCCAAACCTGCAGAGCTTTCTCAATGGAGTCATCAACCTCTGCCACAGACATGTCAGGTGTGTAGTTCTCTATCCTGCAGGACAGAACAATACTACATTAAATACATGCGTTACCTATTTTCTCTCACACGCTTTCTCTCTTGAGATCATTCACCTGTATGTCAGGCTGTTTTTCTTCCACTTGAGGCCATTTCCAAATGTGGAGAACTCGCCGATGTGGCCGTCTGGAACGCCACAGCGTGGCTTTTTCATCGTTGCCACGGTGTCACCATCCAGAGTCCCGGTGATCTGGAGACCAAAGAATTTCTGCATTTCACTCAGCTTCCTGATCAGCGGGCTCATCCCTCGTCTGATAGTCGGGCCGGTCTCGTCCGTTAGGTTGAAGAATTTTCTCAGGTAGCTCTGCAGGAAAGAACAATGAATACTTTAATATGTGTCAGTTGTAGAATGTACATGATATATGTAAGAAAAGGGTATTTGTTTGTTAAAATCACAGAGATAAAGCTACTGTAAAGCTGCAAAACAAGCCTACATACCTCTGCAAACTGTTCATCCTGAACAGTAACCTGCTGTATTGGCACGCAGTAAACTGCAACTGCCAGGCTTAGTAGAACGCTCAGATTGAAAGTCTTCATGTTTCGCCAAATGCGACTTGTGTTTCTATGCTGCAGACAGCTGTTATATAGGCTGAGGACGGGGCGTGTTCAGAAACATCCTCCTCGACTGGATGACTCAATGTTCCTTTTATGGGTAAGAGAGGAAGCTGGATCCGATTGCTCATTGTTTGCTCAAAGTTTTCCAAAATGAGACACTGTCATTATCATGACATGACACAGGAGAGGGTTGTTTCAGGTAACAGGATATGCTTGGGATGTTTGGACTTAATCAAGATGAAAACAATCTCATGAATCAAGTAACTTGCTAATAACTGTATTTTTTATTTTTTCCACAATCTGTTTTCTGTTGTATTTCTCAAATGAACTCTTGTCAAGTCAAAGTCGATTTCACAAAAAAGAATAAACATGATAATTAAGTTATAAACATTAAAAATGTCTCTGAGTCTAGATCTATCAGAAATTTTGAAAACAGTGACAGACCAGCACAGGATATCCATGGGTTCTAGCAATAGTTCTTATTAATTCCACCAAAAAAAAAAGGCAAAAGAAAGTGACTGATTTTGCTTATTCATTATTATTTGCAGAAACAAACAAACCAGCAAAAATAAATAATACTTTGTTCCTGGTGTGTGTGTGTGTGTGTGTGTAGGTGTGTGGGTGTGTGTGTGTGTGTGTGTGTGTGAGATATAAAATAATGTCATTAGCATGCCGACCCTTTAATCGTCTGTGCTTTACTTCATTCTCAGTTCTTTTCCTGTAATATATTTCTATATCTCTATAGTACAATTACTTCAAAATGTGTTAAAGGAGTTATTGTGAAAATGTGTTAGGTGGTTAGGTTAGGTTAAATTGAGTATGATGTTGGTATATTTTTGAGATATTAAGAGATGGTGTATCACGCAGCTAGGCTTTAAATGAGGGGTGATTTCCACAGAAGCAGGATTTTTCTAACAAAGGTCTAACAAAGTTATATGAGGGGAAGGACACTGTATTGTATCAAAAAATGGCTGCCAGATGCTAGACATTTGACCAGAACATAGGGGTTGGGCCATCTATTACAGCCCTCATCCAGTCTAAAGTTAGGCAAGTCTGGCAGTGCTGTAATTGATTGTGATAGAGTTGCTGTGCGACTTTAATTCTGATTCTGATACTGATTCTTTGCAGAACTTTATCACTGCAGACTACTTTAATATCTTGTCCAAGGAGTTTGACATCACTTCCTGTCATATTGTCTAACTTGACCCTCAGACTTTAACAAGCCATTCTGTTTTTCACATTGAAGTTTCCGACAGCAGTTTTTGCTGCCATTCACTCACTGTACTCTGCAGTTTGATTGAGACAGAGCATGTGAGCGGAGCTGAGCGGTGAGAATTTCCACTCCCCGCTTACGTGGGTGTTCGCTCCTTCGCTCCATCGCTCCATCGCTCAAAGTTATACCAGACAGCTCCGCTCAAAGACCGCTCTCCGCTCACCTAAAATTTCATTCAGCTCTGGTGAAATCGCCCCATGCTCGCTCAAATTTAAAAGAGGGAGCAATTCCTGATATTGCACCTATCTGACCTGTCTGCTTGCTTTACAAAATATTTTACAAACTCCATCTCTCAATGAATGACCTCTGATGTAGGCTAACCCTTGAAGGCACACGTGAGTCTGGACTTGTGCATGCCCTAGACTCTGCGCTCCGACTATATTTTATCACGCTCCGCGCTCCGCTCACATGCCCTGGATTGAGAAACCATATAAAAAAAAAAACGGCTCTAAAAAATTATGTTTATTAATGTGAGTCACCAACAGGAGAATATTATTTATTCTGCCTTCATCAGCTTTTCTATTGTAGCTTCCAGGGGGCTCTGAAAACATTCAAGTCAGTTAATCCTATATAACATGTTAGTGAAAACATAGTGCTGTGTGACGCAACTACAGGTAGTTATTTTCCATCCAGATATATCTACAACCACTTTAAAGTTTATGGAAAGGTACATTTTAGTTACTGTTACCTAATAGCTGACACAAAACAACAGTAATGTCTGGTGTAATGTATTATCTGCGGTAAATTAATCAACAGCAGGAAATGCAGACACTTTGAGAGAAATAAGATGCTGCAACAGGAAAGAAATGTTTTTCAATCATGAAAAATATAATAAAAAAAAATCAATTTTGGCTCCCCAAAAATCATTGACCCGTAAATCACAGTGTCACAGTGATGTTAAATAAAATACATTTGACAACTTAAAAACTTGAAACTTTGATACGAGGTACAACCGCCATTATTACTGCATTGTATGAGGTAACACTGTAAGTCACTTCCCTATACTGTTCATCAGTTCCCATGTTGGTATTAGGTACATTGTAGAATATTTTGTAACCCTCTGTGTATCCACACACAGAGAGCACACACAGCGCTGTCGTCATCCAGCCGCACAGTGTTTCCTTCAGTTATCTCCCCTCTCTCAGTATTTCATTGTCGTCCTCCGTCTTGCATTCCAGCAGGTCGTTAGCAGGGCTGGTAGCGATGACACGTTTGGAGTCAGAGTCATATTTGTAGTGGATATTTCCCTTGAAGAAGTGCACAAATCCTGTTGGGAGTTAATATTCATCATTGCAAGGCATACAATGAACACAATTGAAGGTATTAAGCTGCTACAGTGTGTGAGGAATCATGTAAAACATCAGCTAATCATTTGTCACAGCTACGATGCTAACTCGCAGGCCATTGGGGCTCCTGCATCACTGTGGGGAATGTTAACGCAAATCTTTTTAAAATCTTTTGCTTTACTGGAGAATGAAGGGATCCGTCAGTCCTTTCACCATCTGTCATTGCGAGAGACCACCTTGGTGCAGAGAGGTCTCAAACTACTACATTACTTCAGGAAACTAAAGAAGATAAAACCTCTCAGACAGCATTACAAAACATCCTGGGTGGAATCATAAACTGACATGGGATGTGCAAGGTGAGGTGTCTGCGCAGAGCCCAAAGAATTCTAGATAACAACACCCACCCCAGCATCAGTCTGTGGCTCAGTTCAATTCATCCTCATCCTTTGCGCTTTCTGGTGCCACCAAACCATTACCTTTTGCACTCTGCTCATTCCCACTATAACAAAGTCTTTCCCACGTGCACTACAATTTAAAACACACCCTGATATTACACAGATAATTCTAATTTTGTTTATTTGTTGTTTCTTCTTTTATTGCTACTTTCACATGGTTTCAACACGGTTTCTTCCATGTTATTGTTTATATATTACTCAAATTTGAATATTGAGATATCTGTTAATAAAATGTCTGCGTGTGTCATCAAGGGTCGACAGCTGCATTTAATTGTGCAGTCCTGAATTGTAAAAATACAAAAAAAATAACACCTTATTTGAAAGTTTTTCTTTGTGTGCATGCAGCACTTTGTGGCAAATGTACAAATGATGGTAATTAATGATATAAGTAGTGGTGGAAGTCGCAGTAGTAATATTTAAAGCTACTGCAAGGAACTTTCTGTTTTGTGTTGATTCTGGGGACCTCTTTGGCCAAAAGACGAGGATGGTTAAACACACTAAACCTTGTTTCTGTGCCGTTCCTCCAGACAACAGAGCAGTATCTCTCCTTGACCTGTGAGAAGTATTTCATCTGTAGCAATCCAGCATAAAAAGTAGTCCTGATTTTATGACCTATCCAAACCACATAAGACCCAATCTGAACTGTAGAGAGATAGCCAATCTTCTTGCAGATGGTATTTTTTGCTTATGTATCAAACTGAGATCTCATAATCAATTAAAAATCCTTGTGGTATATTAAATAACCAGGGTTTTTTTTTTTGTTGGTTTTTTTTAAAAAGAGAAACAGCACTAGTATTGGATACTGCCCCATACATTTAAGTGTCAGATGCAGTTGTCATCTTATCTGAATTTATTGCTAGAGCCTCACTGATTTTTGTCTTTAAGCTATTTATTTTGTTGTTTTTAATGGGTCTAACAGTACTTAATATATATATCTCTCTATGTGTGGCAAGTTTTATGAAACTGAAGGCAGAAAGGAAGGAGATGTAGCTACCATCAAAGAAGACAGCTGCATCGATTGGATATGGAATCCCCGGCCACTGCTTCTCTATGAGTGACGGCGATCCCTCCATCATCTCCTGCAACTCATTGTACCTAGAAAACATGATAGAGCTTTGTATATTTTTCTTTTCTTCCTGTTGATAGGTTACATAACAAAACCACAGCACCAGTTTTGTGTAATGACACCAGCAGAGTCATTCTGATTAACAAGCTTGCTAACCACACTGGATGAGAAATAGCAAAACCACTAATAATGACGCTGCTTCACGTACAAGGGAAATTTGTAAGTTGTTATGACATCAAGACCTAAGGAAGCGGTCTAGTCAAGTCATGCCAATAACAGTTTTGCTACAAAGAGCTCCAAAGACTCCTTTACCAGGGAAAAAATACCTCCAGCACTCATTTCCAGTGAAGAACACAGTGTAGCGGTCATTTCTGAAGTGAAGAGCAGCGTCTACAGATTTTATTCTGGAGGGGAATCCCAAGTTGGAGATGTTCTTTGGAAAACCGTCCTCAACCTGTAACTGCCTCAGCATCCAGTACAGATGGCCTGAAAACAAACATAACTGTCTGACATTTACAGACACTGCATATTACATATTCACTACCCATTTGGGTGTACCTGCTTTTTCATTAGAAAAGTCAATTAAAGTGCAAAGTGCACGACTCATGGTGCTCTTTTATGATATTCCTTTATTTTACCTTTAAAAAACACTATCAGATTCTTCCTTGTGTTCTCATAGACAGCATCCAAGTGGGTAGGAACACTCTCTGGCCACAGGCTGCTGATCAGGGTGATTCTTGTTTCATCAAACTGAGGATGTTTGCGCCACATGAACCTGGAAAGGCAGAAAATGATCTCAAAAACATTTCAATTTAGTTGTATTTTTGTTTTCCAGTATCCTTGGAGACACCAATTGAGGATAAGGTCTGTCCATCACTTTTCATGATGTAAACATACCAACGCAATTACCAGTGTTGGCAATGTACGTTTCTGTAAACCAAGGATATGTTGAAACTTTGTGTTTTTTTAATGTTGCAACTTTACGTTTCATTAGATTGAATTTTCAGTTTTATGTTGAGAAAAAAGTCTTGCTTATTCTCCTGCTAGGTTTTAGGTACAAGAGCACTTGGTGAGGGTTAGGTAAAGATCATGTTTGGGCTTAAAATATAAGTGGTTTTATCGCCACAAAGACGGTTAGAAAATGCCCTGGCATTTCGTTAAAGGAATCCAGGGGTTTCACACTTTCAAATGTTGAACCATAGTCTTGAACAGTGGCAATGCATGCACCTCATGACATTTACGTCAGCTCCTACACAAGTAATATGAACGTGATATAGAGAAATGTGTATATGGTACATGTTTGGTACAAATTTGAACAAAGCTTTACAGAAACACAAACTGCCAACATCCAGTCAGTTATCCTGCTGACTGGATGGGACATGCATGTAATGGGACGGTTTACATACCTATCTTTGAAAAACAGGAGCTCCTGCTGTAATTCTGTCACGGCATCAAAGGACAAATCCAGATCACATTTTTCAGGTGTTCTCGGAGGAGGTTTTTTTGACGACAGTGAAGCAAAATTGGGATTGATACCTGCAGACAGAAGGAAGAAATTTAAAGTGCCTTTTTGACAGAAAACTATCAGACCCCACTATTGCTAGCTGTTTGGTCTTTGTTTTTGTTTTTTTGCCTGACAAGAGAGGGTTCCTGCAACTCACATGAATGCATCATCTGCAAATAATATCTGTTACGGGCCTCACGGATATCTGCACAGACACAGATAGGTAAGCTTGCCATAGTAAGACTTACATTTAGAATTAAATGTCTTTTTAGATAAACTGTTCATGCTTATGCAATTTAACCATTATGCATATATTTTATAACGCAGCTGACTCTTTTATATACATTGAATCTATTATTATTATTATTATCATTATTATTATTATTTATGCCTCTGACAGCTACAGTATGTAATAATACAAATACTACTACCTAGGATGACTAAGAATGATATATAAAAAAAATGGTTTCGCTGACATCTACTGAGACGCAATGACAATGAGTCAAACTGTGATGTATTGACAGTCTGAGAGTGTGGGAATTTAAATTTTAAAATGAAGCTGTGACGCTGTCTGATGATGAAACATTAGAAAAAGAGGATGTTGTGGTTTTAGGCTTTTGGGTTTGTATCCCACGCTACTGCTGTGGGTGCAAAAACACAATAATGTAATAGGCTACTTATTGTTTCATTGTGTGTGTGGGTGTGTGTGGGTGTGTGTTTGTGCATGTGTGTGTGTGCTATTTCTGTGTTTGTAAATAAAAACGTAAATGTTCAAAGCCAACTTCTATGCACATGTACATTTCATTTTACAAATGGGAGCAAACCAAAGGTAAAGATGAGATTATAAGTGTCTGTCATGATGCTGTCACAGTGTATGACATACATTTAATTTTGTTTACATCTGCTTTAGAAAGGAAAGGAAACAACCTCTGTGAATCCAGGCAGTGAAATGACGCTTCATCTTTTGAATCCGGCTGAACTCACCATACAGGTGTTGGATGTCTTTGACATCACGGTAGGACAGCTGAGGCTCATAATTGGGGACAAAGTTGTATGCTGGGTACATGATAGCCCCGGGGTCAGATGAGTGGGGCAGGCCAAGTGCATGGCCAAATTCATGGACAGTTACAGGAAATAGGTTGAAACCTAGAGCAGAAACACAAGCATTATGAGGGCTATATGGCAGGGTGTGTAGCTGCATATTTACAGTGAGAGGGAGGGACAAACATTTTGGGGTTTAAATTTTTAAATTCAGACTCCGCATCTATCATTAGTGCTCAAGTTCACCTTCAGTTTTTGCAACAAAATTTGATAACAAAAATAAATCTTTACATTGCACTTTGTTTCATAAGCATTCTGATCATCCAAAACATGCTTATTTATATGCATATGCTTATTTATATGTATACAAAATGTGCTTATTCAATTTCATGCCAAAAAATTTGATGGGAAGATGAACATCATTTTATGAAGCGCCAGCAGCCGATTACATTTGGTTATTCACGCTCTTGCAGAGAAAACAGATTCGATTAATAATGCTCTCACACCTCTCTGTTAAAAATAAAAGTACAGCTAGCTACCAGTAAGCTTCAAACAAATACTGGAAGCAAGGTTAATATTTTTTATTGTAAGAAAGAATCCGGCCTCCCACTGTTTCCTACTACCTCCACTCTTTTTGCTAAGCTATGCTATCAGTCTCTGGCTGTATCTAACAAGCCATAAAGTGTAGAAGTGTATTCCCCAAAATGTTACACCATTCCTTGAAATTACATCGTAATGACAGTGGGTTTTTTTGTTTTCATGTGTGAGATCTCAAACTTTAGTACCCGTAAAATTAAAGCTCCAGTCTTCCTCAGCATCAAAGTGCACGTCTCCACCGATACCATACCCAGGCATGAAGGCATGAGCCAGGACTCCTCCTTTGCCATCAAATGGTGAACCATCCTTATGGTCTGCAACGGAAAGTTAATCATTATATACAGAAAATCCGTTATGCCATGTGCCACTGTCAGGGCCAGGGAGATCTGGTCTCTTTAGAGCTCACCTCTATTCATAAAGGAGATGACGATGTCAGCCTCTTTCCGTCTCCGCCTGCGAAATTTAATCTGTGCAACACTTGACCAGACCTTCCATGCCGCTTTGAATACTTTGTGAACTTTTGGGGCTGGGATGGAGCGGCTGTAGACAGCAATTCTGGGGTACAAGGACAGACTTTTACTACTTCAGTTGATCCATCTTTACTTTCATGACACATTGGATGCTTTTTGTCTTAGCTGTTACTGGGAGAAGAGTACAATGATCTATTCGACATGGCATTTGCAGTCATTTTAGTGGCATGGCTTTATAGGTGTATCTGATATTCGCGTGTTGCTGTTGTTCCTACTGTCGAAGATCATAATTAATGTTGCTTAAGGACCATCATTGCAATTGACCAATCATGCTGTTGTGATGTCATAGCTTGGTGAATTGTCATGTTTTTATCCCTGGAGCCTCATAATTAATGTTGCTCCTTGACCATAATTTCAAGTTGTGAAAAAATGACAAAGTTCGCAAGTGGAGCAAGACGTAAAGGCTGTTAGGTGCTAGACTCCAACTCGAAGGAGACCATGGAACATAGTGTCATACATGTATGACTTTTACACTTATGGTCATGTATTGTTTTCCATTACTTTTCTGTTTTCTGTCGCCGTTTGATTAGGATTAGGGAGCAAAAACTCTTAATTAGGTGTAGGCAGTAACAACACATGGTGAGGCTTAGAGAGCAAAACTACTTCGTTGAGGTTTAGAGAGCAAAACTACTTGGTTAGGTTTAGAGAGCAAAATACCTGGTAAGCTTTACATAATAAGAATACTTTGTTTGGTCTAGGCAGTAAAAAAAAATCTTGTTTAGGTTTAGGCAACAAAAACACTTGATGGTCCCGGAAATAAGTTAATAACGTTATTCCAGGAATAATACCAAGATGGAGATATCAGATCATGCTGGGTCTATAGATGGCAGTGTCTAGTAGATGGATTGCCATAAAAGTTTGTACTTACATTTATGGTACCCAGCAGATCAATCCTAAGGACTTTGGTAATTCTATGACTTTTCCTCGACTGCCACCAGGTTAACATTATGGGTTTTAGGTAAAATGTTAACCACTGGCCTATTGCAGGCACTGCTGTGAATTTTAGTTCAGACATTCACGCCCACCTCAGGATAAATAGTGGTAACTTTTGAGTACAAACTGCAATAATGATATTCCCTCCAGCATCAGCTGTACAACAACAACTAACAACTTTTACCAGTATTCTTGTTGCCAAACTTGTGTTATCATTTAGCTCAAAGCACTGGGAAATCACATCATTTTCACTGCACTGTTTTGTGATCATCTTTAACCTGTAGCTGAGAGTTCTCTTCTTCCAGCGAATGTTTTTTCCAAATTGTTCCACATCAGACAGACCACAGCGCGGCCGCTTCATAACTGCCAGGGTCTCTTTGGTCAGCTCTCCACTTGGAGGCAAACCAAAGAAACGCTGCATCTTCTCGACCTTATCGCAGAGTTGAGTGTTCCAATCGGACTCATCTACATCTGTGTCTGCGGTCCTCTTCCGTCTCTCTGACTTTGGCCGGTAGCCATAGAAGTGTTGTAGATATTCCTAAGGAGGACAACTCAGTCAGTGTCTGCAAAACAGTGAATTGCAACAGTCAACTGAAAAGGTAATGAGTGTAAGATGATGTACACCATTCGAACGCTATGCACACAGTTTCTTATTTGATGTTTTCTTGTTTCTGTGCTCAAAGGTTTCGACAGTCCTTCTCTGATGCTTATCTGAGGGCTTAAAAATGTTTTGCTTGCAACCTAATTTTTTCTTATTTTCAATCTTCCATTTTGTTTGTGGTACTCTTTCTAAAATCCTATTGTGTGTGTCTTTCATACTGACAATTCATACTGCCTTGTCTTTTGTCTTAATGCTTTTTAGATCTTATTTAAAGCACTTTGAAATGCCTTCGTACCGACAGGTCCTATAAAAATAAACTTGCCTTGCCTTGTTGTCTTTACACTACACATTCCAAACATTTTCTCAAACCTTTAATAATAGCACAGCGCATAAGTGTGGCCATACCCATGTAATAGTAGGTGTCAACAACAACCACACAAGCTCTAGAGACACTGTAGCCTCCCACTTAAAGGATTACTGAAGCTCTGTGAAAGTTTGTACAGTAATCTCCATGGCTCAATGCTGCATTGACAGTAACACCTCTATAATGAGAGTCCGCTAATGTTGATTTTGCTGAATTTTGTAAATGAGCACAATTTAGAACATAAATGAATACAAAATGAAGGGTGTAAAAAGCAGTTTCCAATTTCAAATCATATAAATCAGGGGTCAGTGTGTTTCAGGCTAAGGACCCCTTAGCTGATAGAGAGAAGGAGCAGGGACACGTACAACATATTGTATAACATTATGTTTGCATATTAAACTGGGTCCATTATAACATGTAGGGCAGTGACATGTATAAACAAGTAAGCAGCAGTTGTAGCGTGGATAATTATTGGCACATCAAGCGCACTCTCTGCAGTTTTTGCATGTCATGCTTGTAAAGCTGCAAAACAATCCAATGAATGTCCGTACACTTGGGCTGATAATACAGATGACTGGCAAATGCGTTTCAATGATACATCATTAGCTGACTAGTTCAGAGTTACGGATAATGGCTAGGTAAGCTTGATCACATGATTACATGAGGAATCACGGGTAGACCATCATCATGTTGAGTAAATTACGCGTCTTCTTCTTTTTTTCTTTTTCTTTTTACAAATGTATCTTTGCTAATACTACGTTGGCTACGTTGGCAAATATTTTCAAACCGTAATTAAGATGCTTGCCCTCGGGTTTGTGGACTCAAAGTTGAAGACCCAGGATATAAATGATAAGGCATCAACACACCTCTACTACACATGAATGTCTTTGCAACAGTTGAAATTGTAAAATGTACCATTAAGACAATGAGTTGCCAGTACGAGGGGAGCGACGTCACCGGGCAGCATGTTTTTTTTTTCCTTGAGTTAGTTGAGTGACCCCTTGCCAAGAACGGTTGCCCGTTACCAAGCTCCTGTTTCTTTTGGCTCTCAGTTCAAGTGTAACATTAGGGTTTCATCTGGCCACTGTTTTGTTCATGTATGATAGGACAGTATAGCTGTTCAACCAGGCCTTGTAAGGTCTGTTCAGTTAGTAATAAATGACAAACGTCATGGAAACTCACATTTAGAATGAAAATTTACAGAAAATAGCATTTAACATTTTACTGAATATATGAATATGATTAATCTCAGTTGATAAAATCGTTATCAGGACTTATCAGAAATTGTTAAATTCTAAAAATGTAGGATCAAGATCATTCAAACACAGGATCGGATGTCACAAAATGTGTTTCACTTGACAACTATCATAACCGACAAGGCCTCTGCATGTGGCTTGCTGTGGCTCACATATTTGACTGCTGTTATCGCCTTTCTTCATAATCTGTTTGAACAATAACACTGGCTTTGTAGACATCACATCTGCCGCTGTGCCTGTCTTCTTGAGAACTGAGTCTAGTCTCTAGACTGAAAGTGGAGCCGGGGGGCAGAGATTCAGAAGAAGAGCACAAAGAGTCATTATCAATTCATCACAGATTTACTTCAGCTGAGGTTTCACTGGGCCATAATATGCTGATTTTAATCAGTTATCCAATTAAGTTATAATATCGACACTGCTTCTGTTATCTCATCATAATAAGAAATCAAACTGGGTATTATTAAACCACAAAATGATTAAGCTGTGGATCTGTGATATCATTCGAGTGAAATGACAACCACAGCAGCTCTCAGCCTCCAGCAGAGTGAGCACCGAGAACTGATAACTGGAAGGTGAAACGCAGTGTGTGTTCGTAAACACGCGCGATGCAATGAGATGTATTTATCTAGAACACATTTAAATGTATAATTAATGTACTGATCTTATTTTAGTGACTGAATTTAAAGTGATTTTTTCCGCAATGAAAATATTTGTTTCAACAATTTATACATATTAAAATATATCCCCACATATAGAATAATTAATGTAATTTTATGTTGCCATACATTTGTGAAGCCGTGGAATATGATCTCTGGAGAAGAAACAGAAACACGGATACTATCTCTGGGTCAACAGCAATGTCAAAATCCAGCACTTAGCTCAGCTAACAAATCACAACCCAAGCAAAACTCCACTCAGGTCAAGGTAGTATAAAGCTGTCCAAAGTATAAGACAACCTTATCCGAGCAAAGACACCTGTCAATCTAGCTGGCTGCTTGTCATCCTTTCTCACAGGGGTCATGCATATAAACAGATAAATACCTCTGCAAACTCCTGGTCAGCTTCAGATAGTCCATCATTAGGTCCTGTAGGCAGGTCAGTGGTTCGGAGAGGCAAGGCAGTAACAGGAGTCTTGCTAGGCATCATGAGACACAGAAGACTCAGCCAGAGCATCTTCATTTTTGACATGCAGGAGTCACAGTCAGTCAGTCAGTCTGTCAATCTGTCCCTGAAATGTGCTGCTGCTGATACACAGGACCGTATGCAAAGCTGCGGTGGGGACCACCTGCCAATTATGAGTGAGTGCTCCTGTCCCAACAAGAACAACAAGGTGGCTCTGCACATAACAGGGTCTTCTTTAATGCGTCTTCAAAGACACATCAGGCCCCTTTTTATAAAGCTCTCAGGGTGGGAAATCAGTCCTAACTGGCCCAAAATTCTCTGTAACATAGATTTAGAAGTTAAAACATTTTATCGGCATTGTGAACGCAGTGTAGGAATCTGTTCCCTATCTCATACAGACACATAACTATGTCTTATCTGCAGATACTGACAACAACTTTCATTTCCCATGAAGGCAAAAACAAACCTTATGTAGCAAGTGATTTGAGATGGAACTACATTTACTGTCAGTCCTTTTATTGCAAGATAAAGCTCTAAAACCCCATTTTCAACAATTTCCCCAGCACTGTATGAGATTATGTGAGGAATCAAAATAAATTAGTTTTGGATTATCCTATTACGTGTAATGTAAACATGGACCAGAGGAGCAGACCAACAACACAGCAAAAGGAAACATTTAAAAAACATTTACTGAAACCAGCTGGTCTATGAGCTATTTCATTGTACAAGAAAATAATATGTGTAAGTCCACTGTATTTGTTTTATGTAAAATATAACTATACTTTCAGGATGCAATGAATTTGCATATTTGAAGTGCAACAGAGCATTAAAGTGTCATTTATGATGGCAGATAATTGAGGGGTTAAAAACATATAGCCCAGGGACACATAAATTATAGTCTTCACCTGTAGTGTCTGCTAGGTGAGGAAAATGTGACTGATTTATTGTGCTGCATCCTTTGTTTCTTGACATTATCCCGCCAAATAAGGACATTTACATATGAAAAATTATATTGGGGAACTATGCACACACTGAAAGAACAGAACTTCTCGGTACTGACGGCAGCAGTCAAACAGGACCTTCAAAAATGGAACCGGTTACCACTGTCTCTAGTGCAAACAGTAAAAATGTATATCTTACCAAGGTACCTTTACCTCTTTCAATGCCTACCAATCTACCTCCCTCGTTCATTTTTTAAGCTTATCAACGGCATCATTGCAACGTTCATTTGGGCAGGTAAACGGGCCAGAGCAAATAAATTCTTGCTCCAGAGGAACAGATCATTGGGTGGGCTGGGATTGCCTGACCTTCTGGGGTACTATTGGGCGGCCAGTGCACAAAAGATTTTACTCTGGTTCACCTCTCCTCAACATACCTGGTGCCAGTTGGAGGCAAATTTATGTACCACGTCTCTCCAGGTGCTAGTATGTAGCACCCTCCCTCTTTCTCTAGTAAATTTCACATCCAACCCCATTGTAACTAATACATTAAAAATTTGGACCCAAATTAGGAAGCGGTTTGGATGGTTCTCCCCTCCGCAAACTACACCTCTTTGTAATAACCACTTATTTGTGCCAGCTAGGATCGACTCGCGCTTTGCAGTTCTGGAAAGGAAGGGCCTGAGATGCCTGGGTGATCTGTACATAGACGGTCTGTTCGCCAGCTTCAACCAATTACGCTCAGCCTTTGGGCTAGGCAATACAGACTTTTTTCGCTTCTTCCAACTTCGTGACTTTGCACGAACCCACTCTCCTCAGTTTCCCCAACTCCCACCCCTCAGTGGTATAGATTTGGTACTCCAGGCTAAATCTTTGCCCAAGGGCCATGTCTCATTCCTTTATGATCTTTTATCACCAACAAATGATTCAGCTGTAAATAAGAGCAGGGCCGACTGGGAAGCCGAGCTCCAGATAAGCATTTCCGATGCTCTATGGAAAAAAAGCGATGGAAGCCATCAACTCTTCCTCTAGCTGTGCCAGACTTTCTCTTATCCAATTTAAAGTACTCTTTAGACTACACTATAGCAGAGACAAACTCTTTAAACTCTATCCAGACAGGACTACTGAAGCAAACGAGATCATCAGTGAGAAGATTGGCTATTTCTGCATAGTTGGTCTTAATGCCTGTCACTGGGTCTTATTCCCTGTGCAATCATAACATTACATGTAAAGGAATGTTGATGACCTATCTCAGCAAAGTTACAATTACTGAGCAATCAAAAAAGTTAGCTGTAGGCCACATGCAGGATAAACTTGGTGTGTAAACGGATCTGCACACAATTTATTTTTTGCTTCAACATCAAGTTATAGAATTTTACCCTACATAGCCACAACTAGATAATATTACTTTATTGCTATGCATCCTGCAAACTGTTGCGTCTTTGAAAAAAGAAAGATTGTATGAAAAATATAGTGCCTCTTTCTCTCACTCGCTTTTAAAACAAATACACAGGGTAACTAGATAGTTCATTTCATTACAAGAATCGGAGGTGCTGATACTGCTTTTTTCCACAGGGGCCGCCAGAATAAAGACAGAATTAAAGGTCCTTGTAACTTCTTTAAAGCAACATTATCTACCTATCTTATATTGAAATAACAGGTTCCAAATCATGGTATCATATAATTAGCAGGTCAAAATTGTAATTTTCTAACACTGCAGTTTATGACCAAATACAAATGACATTCCCTAAAGGCTCTACTGTATGTTGTTTAGTGTTAATTAGCAAATATTAGCCAAAATAAATGTTAAACAAAGTAAGTGAACATGGTTGAGTTCTTTTAACAAGTTCTCCTAATAAACATGTACACAACATTATAGTAGCTGAACTGATAAAACTAAACTCGATTATAGTGAAAACTGCAAGCAGCTGGAACCTAAAGTAATGTTAGAAAATAATTATTATGCATATAGACATAACTGCAGTGAATAACTGTGTATCTATACTACATTTAAATGCACTGTAACATAAAAAAAAAAAAAAACATGGAAACCAGCAGGCTCTCTGTTGTTGTTATAAATCTGCCAACCTGCCTCTTCAGCAACTCGGGCATTCCCAACATGAGTCAGTGCTGACAAGGTGTTGCCCAGATGAATACTGTTTTACAGCTGGGTAACACACCTGAACCATGAACACAACTCTATGCCTGAACACAATCTAATCACAATCTCCATTAGATACGGATAGCACTGAGTCAAAGTCAGCGGGATCACTGGAAAAAACCTACTAATGACGCTCATTATGACTCTGTTAGACACAGCTTAACATTTGACTCACAATTTCTTCTTGCTGTCCCCTCAGGCTAAGGCTGGATTTTTATGCTCCCAATTAAACCTTGAACATGACATGAGTGGAGCGCTGTTGTGCAATACCTGCTGATGATTTAAAGTAATGGGTCTCTTTCCCAGATATTATGCTTTTTCCACTGCACATGTCAAACATACAAGTGACACTGCGCACTGCTTCAACTGATCTTCTAAATGACAATACTTTTGAAAAGACATGTGACAAATGTTTATCACCTCCACCTCCAGTAAACATTAGGAGGAAATGGTGAATTACTTTAAAACACGGAAAACTAAACACTAGATTGCTGATCAAATAGCAGGCAGCTGGAGGAGGAAGGGGATTTTTACAGAGTGGTCACCACGCTGAAGAGGTGTTTTCCTCCTTTTTTCAATAAACCAGTGATGTTTTGCCAGACAAGTATATGGAGCTGTGCCAGGTGTGAAAACTCTGAAGGGTTTTACGAGCTCTGTGTTTTGGGTAATTACAGTTTATGATCCCTGTAGAGTTCAGGATACATCTCTCTACAAACTCTGTTTGACAGTGTGTGTGTGTGTGTGTGTGTATCATACCATTATGCTACTTATGCAAATCCTAATTGATGTGCAATGACAGTTCTGTGTCTTTTGCTACCTATACCTGTACCAACACCAAAATCCTGATAGAAATGACAGTGAACAGATGTGTTTGTGTTTATACAATAACAGCACTTGGGACATCAGTATCGACTGTCTTTATATAGCAATGTTTACTATACCAAGAGAGGAACGTTGCATATAGATGATGGAGTTATTATTTGTCTAAACTTGTCCTCCTTACAGAACACTGACAGACATCCAAAAGATCTTGACTGTCAATCACTGCCATATGATATACAGTACATGTGTGCCAATGTACCTGCTTCATATTACACATCATGACTCAAGTCCTCTGGCTATTGGAAAACTACGACTGCAAAATTAAAAGACGCATCAGGTGAATAATGTGTCACTCTAAATGTACTCTGCATTATGTTTTGAGTATTTCTACTCATTGATTTACAATGAAATAATTCAAATCATTTAGAAATCTTAGGGAAAGACAACCTCAGGCAGGATTCTGTAGGGGGTTTGAAAAGCCAAGTGTAGATTTGTTTAAAAGGTTCACGAAAGTCCTCTTTGCTGTGAGCTTGGATGTCGTCAGATGACAAGACAGTGTTGGAAACAGGCAGAGCACAATTGTGAAACAGGATAAAAATACTATTAATTCTTTTTTTTCAAACAACATGTATATTCACTCATCTGTTTTTCCATTTCACAAAAGAAGGCTCTGTGTGACAATTTGTAGCAATTTAACACGATAATTTAAGATGAGACCCTCCCCGTCTCTCCTGGTTGCTGATTTGTGGAGGTTGTTTTATCGCTGCTGGACTGTGGTTTTCTCTGTGAAGTACTCGAGTTGGGTTTTCTGTGGCAGTCGAGAGGATGTGACTTTATGCACGTTGTCGAGTGACTCGTCTCAGTGCCTCTCTTTGCTCTAAGAGAAACAATGAAGATGTGGGTATAAACATTACGTAATCAGCCGGCTTCCAACACAACCTGAAACTTCCTCTTTACATAGAAATAAGTTACACTTGGCAGATTCTGAGTATCTCATGTCGTAATGTGTTGCAATTTTTTGCGCTTGAAAATCAGAAACAGCCATGTCTTTAAATCTTGGCTGAATTTTACCAACTAATACTGCTGGTCTGTTGTATATTCAAAGAATGTGGAAAGACGCTGTTAGTGATACGTGACCATTTTAGTGATCTGAGATTTGTTCAACTATGAAATAAACCTTTATGCAATCATGTCATCTTAAACAGGGACATTTCACGATTTTATCTTTCTCCCGAACGCTTTGTGTTGGATGAATGAATAAATGATTGCAGAACATGTTGAGGAGAGCAGACATCCAAAGTGTGGGAACATTTTAAAAATAAAACTGCGAAATATGTGATGTGCAAACTTTGCCAAACACAGCTGTCATTTCATGGCAGCACTACAGCCATGCATGAGCAGCTGAAATGTAAGCACCATGGAGTTATGGTGGCATGTACGCCAGACGGGTAAGTACACGAGTTGAACTGATAAAAGTTATTGTCTCAGTAACCAGTGAGTTGTAGCCGTAGCCTATTTGTTTTGTAGTGGTTTGGAGCATATCATCGCTGTCGGGCGGACACCTCCTATCTTCAAAATATGGAACTGAATTTACGTGTGACTCTGTAGTAGCCTACAAACCTACAAGCAAATCAAACCGAAATGGATTTGCATTTTTTTTTAGACATATTCATCCATTAGTGTGCAACCTAAAAGTGATTTATTAAAATTCATAGTTATTGAAAATGCAACAGATCTCGAATGACAACAACTGCGGTTGTTGTAAACCCATGCTTCTCCGTGTATTATAAGACAAGATGCTGGCTGGAGACAAGCTCTTTGAGTACATTCATAGGTTAATAATGTGTACAGACGTGAAGGGTGGCCAGTAAAATCGATTATGGAAAAATAAGTCAATTTGCAAATAAGAGGTTTCTGTCTGACAGCAACGATATCAGTAATAATTCATGTGCAGGATATTAAATCAGTAAAAAACAGTAATAATATATATTGGATAAAACACTGAATAGTAAACCTCCACTGAATGCAATGATTTATAACATAATAATAATTCATTTGTAAGATATGTAATCAATTAAAAACTGTAATAATTAGTATTGATCAGTTCAATTCATATAAATAAATCCAGTTGTGTTTCAAAATATGATGTCTTCAAATACATGTTTCATGGGTATTTAATTTGTTCTGAGAATATGAGGTAAAACCAAAGTCGAAACAGAATATTGCCAAAATAATAGTGACTAATCGACTAATCGGAAAAAAATAATCGAGAGATTAGTCGACAACCAAAATAACTGTTAGTTGCAGCCCTAATTGATTGACTCTTCAGGGGTCGTCTCTGTAAAAGTCTATATGCTATTTTGCAGTTTGGATGCATTCGGCCATTTTTCATTTGATTTCAAAAGGTGGTAGGCTGTCAAAGAAGGCCAGAGTAAGAGTGTGGAGTTAGAACCTTCCAGTAAGTTCAGTTTGAGAGAATTCAGTATCTACAGGGCCACACTTTTGAAGCATGCGGCAAGTACTTTCACACTGTTGTCTTCCTGCTCAGTCCCTGTGACTTGTTGGTGAACCGTATTTGTCCCAACATGCTCTGCTACACATGCAGCATACAAACAGCATATTTCCCTGTTCTTGGGAACCTGTGGGCAGGTCATTGTGACGAAGCCATGTGAGTAACAAACAACTGAGTGACTAAAGGAGCAAATCAGAAACAGAATCCTTGATTGAAAAGTCCAGGTGACGCATAGTCAGAGCTGTGTCAGACACACTTGATAGTAGCCTTCTGCTTGCTGTGGTTTTTATGGTCTTTTGTTGCAAAATTACAACAACACTTCCTCGAAATGCCTTTCCTCAACCTCTTCAAAATGGTTGCACTGTTTGGTGAGTGGGCTGTGTGGCAATGCTGTGTGTAATATGATCAGCGAGAGCAAGCCATTTTTTCAGGAGGCTCCGTTTATATAGTGTTGGAAGAAGTATTTCAATCTTTTACTGAAATAGCAATATCACAAATGTGAAAATATTCTGTTACAAGTAAAAGCCCTACATGAATTAAATTTTTTTAATACATAGTATAAAAGTAATGGCACCAGAAGGCTCGCTATTGTTGTAATGATACCATACCATGCACTGTATTAAGCGATTATTATTATGATAAAGTCACTGTTTATGTACACATCCATGACAGACAGTTTGAGAACATATATTTAAACATTACTAAAATGTTCTTTTCTTGTTGCATTTTGAAATAATTTTGGCACTCTGTCATAAAGAGCATCATTTATATGTTTATGAAAAATAAATTCAACCTTATATGTCTTCAAGTCTAATATTTCATTTTTGACACTCATCATGGTTAATCTGTGTTAAATGTTTGTAGAAAAAGGCAGTCGAATGTAGTGTTGGTAGAAGTACAACATTGCCTTTTGAAATGTAGTGAAGCATAGATATAAAGTGGTTCAAAATTGTACATCAGTAAAGGTACCACCACTGCATTTAAATTTCCCGCCTATTTTTTCTCTAAAGTATTTCAAACATTGCTCTGAGGGAAAAGTCTATGTTTAAAATGTTTTGTTTTATTATTGTGATCATCTATTTAGTTTTCTTGTGTAAAATATAAACATTCAATAATAATCAGAATATAATTAGCTTTGCCAGTGATGTAACTTTTACATTCCTGAAAATAAACTGTATTTGAATTTGAAATTTTTTGAGGTATATCTGCACAAATGCCAGTTTTACAGTTTAAATGGATGAAAACAGAAAACCACCACCCCATTTCCATGGCAGCCAGTGGATCATTAGAGGAATTTGCCAGCACCTGTGGTGTGTAGTGTGTTTGTTCCACAGCCTGTATGTAGTACCACACCCTCCAGTGACGCAATTCAATTGAAACCCTTGCCAACGTCGGATTATCTTGATATGATGCTCAGAACAGTACACAATGTATGACTCATATCTAGTATCCCATTGGTTATTGACAATTCAAATTCAAGCCATTGTCTAAAACCATGTATGAACATGAAATGATCAACAGCGTATGAGTTTAAGGAAATGACTGACAGAATAAAGTTCCTCTGTAGACAACTGGTCAGACATTTTCTTTTATTTGTCAATACAGGTCGTCATTAAAGACTGGCACACGACCAAAGTTCAACAAACATGTTGGCAGAGTTCGCTCTTATGGCCTCAACACACAAGTATCACAACCTACAGCCACAGTTAACATCATCAGAACAACCTGTAATTAGGATGTTGGACACGTGAAATGAATGGAGGGCCAAAGAATCAGGCACAGACTCTGCAGAAGAAGCTGTTAAGGTTTGTCCTCCTGATGTTTTAACTGATTATAATCAGGGGAAGGGCACACTGAACAACACAAGGGAAGAATTGATTGGTTTATCATGAACATCAAGGCAACTTGGATTACACTGCACAGATAACAATAAGGCACCCTCTGCTCACCTCCAGTGAAGAGCAGCGATATCAAGAAACACACATTTACGATTTCACACGGACATTAGAACAATGTTAATACTTCTCTTTCATACATTGTGCTTATGTGCTTATGACTGTAACACTGGGATCACTCAAAAGGTTATGCCCAAGCATCTGAGAGTCACACAGAAACAGCATGTAGGCATAATGAAATATGAATGTAGCTTGTGTTGTCTCAGGACATAGTCCAGCACACAGCAGTTTAGGAGGCCACACACTTACACATATCTCCATTAACAAATATGTTGTGCATCTTCTAATTTACCACAATTACTTCAAGCTCCAGGTTCTATGTTACCAGTACATCTCCACAATTTCACAGCAGCAAAACAAACATTGTAAATGAGAAGGCCTTCATTTCACACCACAGATGCAGTACAAGAAAACTCAGGCAACGATCCCACAGCAGGTAGGTAGTCGCTCTTAAATGCACAACGGCATGTTTGGCAATGTCTGAAATAAGCTGGAAAATGATGCCACCTAGTGGTTGTATCATAAACACTTTTACAATGACATTCCTCTACAAGGTGTACAGTATACTATGTGCCATTTGACTCAACGCTGATACTCTTAAATAGATGAAAGTAAAAAAGGACTTATAAATGTGATAAGTGTTATAAATAAAATGTATTGTAGGATATGTTACAGACTAATGTACTGTAGATAAAGGGACATCTACAATGGACTTCAATCAAATATTTTTCTAACGAGGAGGGAGGTCACTCAACAACCATTACTGCCCTCTAGAGTACATGTATAAAAGGAGGTTTAGTGAAACATGGCGGGAGACAAAAAGCCGACTGAACTGGCTGAGTTTAGTATCCCATTCCCTGCAGCTGATAAAGATGCAATGATTCAGACATTGTCCATTCACTCCCTTGGTCCTTTGACTGAAGGCTAAAGATTACAAATAGCAAATGTTACTCTTAAGCAGGCTGTCTTTGTTAGCTGGCTTCATTAGCTGGGTTTCAACTAAGCATTTAACTCCAACTACCCTCTGAGCTAGCTGTAGTGTACACAAAAGATCTTGGCGAGTTAAGCTGATGCATTTACAGTGATGTTTCTGCATGTTTGTATTATTTTTTTCTGATCAGACCCCACCACATGCTAGTCAAATCCCAACAAAAGGGGTTTCACATTTTTAACACAACAAACCCTGTGGGCTTGAGGGGTAACTGTAAAATTTTAGTCCTTCACAAAACACAAATTTATTGTGCAATTTCACTTTAAAGACTGAAAGCGTCATCTGTCCACAGAAACTTGAGATGTACAAAGTGGCTCAACTTGCTTTGTGCGCCTGGGAATATATCCAACCCTTTCCAAAGCAAAATCCATATCCAGTGTTATGAGGTGGTGTAACAAAACTACAGACATTGCATCTCTTGCTTGATAATAACGAGGTAAAAGATAAGCGTGTTTCACACATTACACTACAATTTTGAATCCCAGAGCAAGTTTGGCATTTAAAAAAAACAAACAAAAAACAAATAATAAATGAATCATTCCAGTCTTGGCATGTTTTGATAGGAAAGTATCTGGTAAAATGAAGCCTGTGGGCAAGCAAATGAAGAACCACCGGCTGAAGGCGGCTGAGCTACACTAACACAGCATGACTTTCACGTTCTAGCAAGCAGTTATAATCCCATATGTAGTGAGCACATCCAAAAGCAATACAATCCTCCTTGAAAAGAGATGTAACAACACTGTGTTGTAAGTAAAGCTCCTTCAGTTACTTGTGAAACTACACATGAAAGTCTTGTTTGGTGAGCCATTTAAATATATTACAAATATCCACAGACTTAAACATACAACAATAATTATGCTTATGTGAATTTCGAATCAAGGACACCATTTTCCCTTTTCCCAAACCCTAATTAAGATAACATCCCCTTCAACATGTTGATGAAGGTTCGTAGTCGTCCAGGTCATCAAAATTCTAGGCGCTGTATTGTAGGCAACTGGATGAGTTTCAGTTTGTTGAAGACGTTTAGAAGTTAGAAGACGTAACTGGAGGGGAGTTGCAGGCCTCCCCTCCAGTTAGTTAGAACTGAAGAAGCCTCTTGGATGGCAGGTCTAATGTCTTCAAGAAACTGAAATGAGACCAGTTGCCTACGATACAGCACTTAGAATCCCCTTCAACATTTACCACAGCAGTGGACTACACAGCATATTTGCAGTTTGAAATGAATGAGCAAATAAAATTATCACACTTCAATAAAATGACAAAACACTAGTCTAATAAATTATGATCAATGAAAACAAATCTTCCATTTCTTAAAACTGGACTCAGTGCTATACTGTACTTAGTAAATCCCCGCAGTGCAGAACCGAGTGGTCCCTGGGGTGGTGCTTTGGGGTCCACCTGCTCCTAGCTGTGGGCTGAGTTCCCAGCAGCGGGCACTGGCAGGTCCCTGTGCCAATGGTGTCTGGATATGGCAGTCACCATCCTTAAGCTGGTCCCCGCCCCTCCATTTCAGCTTGTCTTCTGTGGTTCAATGTGCAATGTAGGCCAAACTCCACAAAGAAACTGGACAAAGTTAAGAGAAGACAAATAAATATGTGCATGAATAAATGTAATTAAATGAAAACTACAACTTAAACATAGGCTAACAGCAACACATACCTTTACTTTTGGTCTGTACTTGAGGTAGGTAGACCTGATCTGCAGGCTAAAAGAAAAACATTATTTGTTAATGCAAACTGTTATGTCTTACCACATCAAAACACACCTTAGCCGACTCCCGTTACTGACCTTAGAAGTATGTGCAGATAGGATCCAAGGCCTGTGAAGATGTGCCACCAGGCATGGAACTGTGTTACTACTCCGACACCAGGAGGAAGAGTTTTTCTACTGGCTCTAAAAGACAAAAAAAGTGTAGAGCCATCACCTTTGATTAATAACAAAACTAATGTGGCGTATCCAACGGTGAGAAACCGTAGAATTCCCAAAAAGTTAATACATAACAGGACCCTCATTTCTCCAAAATACTCACCTTAATGTGTCACAGAAGATATTGTCAATATTCCACAGTAGGAAACCTAACATAAAGACTCCTAAAGAGGTGTAACACATCGGTCTCAGCCATGGGTACACCCTAACATGAAAAAAAAACAAAACAAACACAAGCAAGACATTACTGCATGGAATATTAATGAACCACCATTCCATGTTTTTAATTGCGGGGTGCTCGTGGCAAACTTACCATGTAACAATAAAGATAGATCGCATCACTAGGCAAGCAACCAGAGCACCATACATGACCTAGAAGAAGACACCATCACTTATATTTGGCTCTGAAACACCTCAAAGGCTAGTGGTGAACAAATTCTGAGTACTATTTTCAAACTGTCATCTAGTATTTTAATTGCGGAATTCCAGGCAGCCTAAGCTGTATATTGTGATTAATACCAATATGGCCTTCTAACAGCCTTGCAGGATTAATGATTTATGATTTATCCTCTCTGAACCACTGAGTCGGATAATAAGATCAAGTTATTGAATTCAACCAAACTATGTACTTGTTTAATTTGCTCCAGCAGGGACAACATTATCAGTGTCGTTATAAACCCCCATAAAGCAGTGTGATTAGTAAACAGAGTCAGCCCCAAAGAGTAAACAGAAGCAGCTTTGTCACATTGTCCTTACTGTTGTTAAGCAACACACAATGTGAACTCTAGGCAGGTACAGACACTGTGCTTATCTTTAAATGTTTATGTTGTTACTCTACCGGGTTGGTGTTGGGATTATTCTTCCGCTTGGTAACATAAACTTTTAATTCCATAGTTGAGGATTCAACACTGAGTTAAAGGCTTAGTATAGTGTTTTTTGAAATGTTAAAACTTGTTTAAACAGCAGAACACCAAAATATGATTAAATGTTGCATTTTGTATACACTACTTAATGTTTAACAACCAGCATGCACAAAATTGAGTGTTTTATGCTGTGTTGGCTGTCCACACAGTGTTTACACAAGGTAAAAATGACTCAAGGCGCACTGTGCCCTAATGACAAACAATGAGCAATGTAAGCCAAGGGAGCATAACTCAGAGCACTCTTACCTGGTGAAAGACAGGCTCCTTCCACTGCAAGTATACCTGCAAAAATACATACAGAAAAAAATACTCAGGATGATAGGATGCTAAGCTATGCTTCATTTACAACGTGATTCAAAGTAAATGATTACTGTTATAATGAAAGTGGATGCTCACCACAGTGACTGAGACACTGAAGATCAATAACAATGCAATAGGAAATAAGCTGATGGTGTTCTCTTGTTTGAAGCATTCATATCTGAAAGAAAGGAAACCAATGCAAAGAACAGAGAGAGAAAAAATGGACGATTGAATGAGTAACAAGGGACCTTTACACTCCATACACAATTTTTGTTTTGTAGCTTCTCTTTTTTCACTTTGATTGGAACATATTTTCAGAGTGGCCTGGAGCCGGAGAGATGGCATTCTCCACTCAAAGCACCTGGGTTACGTGGGTTCTCTATTGTATGTACATAATCCATTTGTAAAAAAGACTCTAAGAAACAAACTCAGGAATTCAGCGGCACTTGCAAGACCCTCACATGGATAATGAGTTCAAATGAGATGTCATCACCAGTGTGCTCACCCATGTGCTAAGATACAGGACCTATTTACAAATAAACATCAAGTACACACACACTCATGGTCTTAGCTGGCCCTGCCAGATGCTAAGGCCAGTTGTAAATGGGTGGTAGGCCGTTTAGTTAGCCTGTAAGATTGCAAGGCATGCTTTGAAAGACAATTAAATAACTTGGAGCCTGGGTCAACTTGCTTCTTTTTCTTCTTCTTTTTAGAGCTCTGCTTCCAGGGGTATGGTCAATAAGCCACGTCCTGCTGCATTGCACCCAGCTAACTTTCACCAAAGTAAGTGCATGCTGCCTGCTTTACTACTTGAAGAGAGGTCCTTGTCCCTGCTCCAAACAGGCTTACTTCTCTGCTCAACCAAATTATGTAACCTCTTGTGAAACAAAAGGGGTAAATATGCAGTTAGTGGCACCATTTACCACCCCATACATTCAGCATGTTGACACGGAAGTCTAAAGAGAGAAACAGCTGCAGCTACAGTACATCCATCCACTACAGCTGTGTACTTGGCTAGAGCTCTGATACACATCAAGCCAAAATTTGGCCAGGGTGTAGTAATGATAAGCTGGGAGACATGCCTGCCATTTCTTATGACAAGGTATGGAATATGGGAAGTGGAAAGAGATACCTGAGTTCAGTTTAGAATCACTATTTCCATTATATACAGTAGACACAACAGCAACAAGGTGACCCACTGTACTTCTTGGAATGGATTAAGTCATCAGTAAGGGTTTCACTAATTTTTTTACAGCCACAATCACACTTGTTCCACTGTCTGCAAATCCTAAGTGCCTCAAGGGCAATAAATCAAAAAGGCTGAGCCACTTACAGACAGTAGACAAAGACGCATGTACTGTAAATCATTGGTAATTCGTCCAGCAACTGCAAATAAAAATACAGACAAAACATAATGTGTCACACCGTTTCAGCATAACTTAACATCACATTAGTCATCAAAACTTTACCTCATATTTCCATTGCAAATATTTACCAATAGTCTGATGGATGCAAGAAGTTATTGTACACTTTGTTTAAATGTTAAGATTGTAGTGTAACACTGCAGCCTACCTGCATCTCATATATCAGCGTCATGTGGAAGCACCAGGAACCAACACCAACAGCTGGGCGACAAACAACAAAATGTTATTCAGAAAGATTGGACATTCTCATGTGTTGGCTATTTGATTGATAGTATTAGCAGTAAATACTGTGCAAATGGAAAATCTGTTGTCAATTACTACAATGAACAAATGCTGATTTTGCTTCAGTAACATCAAGAGCCAGGTATTTTGTGTCTTCAACAGACAGACCTGCCAGTCCGAGGAAAGAGCAGACGTAGCGGAACTCAAGACCATCACGAAATGTCTGGATGGCCCCACAAATGGGAGGAAGAATCATAATCAGGTTGCTGACAGTGTTCCCTGTTCAAAAAGACAAGAGACAAATTAGAACCTGATGACATGACCTGTGCAATATTGGAACGCCTCTGAGATTAGGTGACATGACAGCAGTGAGAGTTCAGTAGGGCAACTAGGGTTAAATGCGGTGATCATTATAACAGCCTGAATAGTATATAATTACAGAAACCTGATCCACGACTGCACTAGGAGTTTATGCACACGCTTCTGCTGCTAGGTTTGCTGCCACCCTACAATCATGTTTACTGTATTGCTTATAGCTACTAGGGGTGGTTAATCAGCCCAATTTTTTTCAATTTGATTCCGATTATTGAAGTCTCAATTCGATTACAAATCGATTTTTGATTATCAACGATTATCGATTTGATTTTCGATTATTAATGATTATTGAGCTTCCATTTAACATCAGTCAGCTGCTGAATTATTTTACTTCTCTTTTCAATATTCAATATTGTATAGTGTAACTGTAATATAAAAATTATTATTTTTTACTTTGTTTTAAATGTAGTCTTTCACTGTTAAAAGAAAGTTGCCAAGCTCAGCAGCCGGACTCATGATAAAAGCATTGTCGGTGATGAGAGCCAGGTCGTGTTTATCTATTCCCCACTCATCTGCCGTTGCTTTGTGAAACTCACACATGCCTTGCCCCTGTGTGGCTATCATCCATAGCTCTCGTCTGAAGTACGTTAAACATTAGCTTACATTACCTGCTGACATAATTAGCTGTAACGGTCACATATGAGACTGTAGCTCTGGATGTCCAGGCATCGCACGTTATTGCTACCCTGTGAGCAGAGTTGAGGGACTCTTGCACGGAAAGCTTTGTCTCCTTGTAAAGTTTTGGAACGATATTAGTGTGAAAAAGAGATGGAATAACATGTCTTGGCTCCAGACTGTGGACCATGTAGCGGAGGCCAGTGAGAGGAGGACTCCGGTATATATTTCTTAAAAAAATAATAATATATATATATATTTTTTTTTAAATCGATCTTTGGAACTCTATTAATCGACTCATGATCGTCAATATTACAATCGCGATTAATCAATAATCGATTTCATTTTTTGTTGATTCTGGCTGCTCATGTAGACAAAAGATGTCAATGGCGAAATGAACAAAGCTTTGTTTTAGTGCTTTACAATCAGAAAACAGTGTCACAAGTGCAAAAATGGAGATACAGGAGCAGGCAGACTCATCACACAAAGCGAGCTTTAATGAAGGCTGATAATATGTCAAAAAAAAATTCAAGGAAGACAAACCAGAACAGTAACAAAAAGCTGGCCAATGAAGGGAATGAAGACAACAGTCAAACAAAAACGGAGAACAATCCATGAATCCAAAGTCAACACGGGGAGCACATGAGGACTGGGGGAAAAGACACAGGAAAGCAGGATAACAGTTACGTGAGGATGAGAACTGAACAGGATGAACTGAACAGACAGTCCAACAAACAAACCTAACGAGGGGATGGGGTGTAAGATGGACCGGGGTGAAGAAAAAAAGGTGAGGGAAATGAACAGAAAAACACTGGAAAGAGGGAAAGGCTAATGAGGGAGATGCAGTGCAGGTGTGGAGGGAAAGCAGACTGGGGAAGAACTCAGGTAACGGGGCTGGGCGAAGACAGGTGTGGAGGAAAAATCATCATCATCATCTTCTCGCTGCTGGTCTCAATTTATGTAGGCTATGTAGAGGCACTGGTATTGAATTGAGACTGTTTCATGAAGAGTTAAAGGCTCTCTGTGGTACGTTAAATAGAATTCACAGCCACAGGAAAACTTGAATTATTGCACATCTGTAATTTAAACTGTAAAATACTGCTAATATAGTAGTGTTTGAGTTTGCTGTAATAGGTACAGCTAATTGATAAATGTAGTCATCGTAAACAATGGATTTCAAGACTTCAAGACTTCTACTTCGTCTTCTCTTCATGTTATATGTTTTAATTAAACGACACAAAATCAATCTAAATCCAATTCGACAAACAGTTAACCGTTGGTTATTTTTCAAGCAGGACTACCTAAGCCAGGGGTCAGCAACCTAATTTATATTTTCACACCATGTGGCAACTCTGCAGTGGGTAACAATATGCTTACGGTATAAGGTACTTGAACTTTGCATTTCCTTTTCAATGACGCTATGTTTTGGTGCATTTATAAAACGAAAGAACTAGCCTACAATAAACAGAAATAGAGTAGCAATACAGAACTATATATGCAGACCTACTTGAGACCTCCCTGGGTTTGTGAAAATGTACAAAATAAATAGTAGCCTAATTTGATAATAAATAAAACACGTAGCAGCAGCCTAGATTTCAAAACAGTAAAAATAATAAAGACAAATAAAAACAGTACAGTTAAAATCGTATTTCAGTCCATTTCAGTGTGGGTTAATCCTCTTTTTATCGTCAGCTACATACAACAATTAACCCTCGGGCTTGAGCATAAAACACAATGATATTAACTCAATCAAGCAGGAACATTCTGTGTATAGGCTATGCAATTTCACTGTCAGAGAATTCAAGAATTACTGTAGGCCTAAAACAGTGATGATGGTAAAAATATATAGATGTAGGCCTATTATTTATTTCCATGTAAAATGACAAAGTCACAGGGAACCACTGCAGTGGGGCAACAGAGCCGCAGGCTGCAGACTCCTGACCTAAACCTTGATTGTTCCAGAATCTGAAATATAAGAATTGTATGCTTTCCTTAAAACAAACTGAATACATTTGGGTTTTTGACTGTTGGTTAGACAAAGCAACAGTGAAAGTCAACTCAGGAATATTCTAATATGCATTTTTCAGAATACGAAAGAATTTATTGATCCCCTTAGGAGAAACTGGGTTACATTACAATTGCTCCATTTACCAGACTACATAGAATTTATAACAATAGAAGATAGGAAATGACAGGCAGTCGAAATTACAAATGAAATATAACATATATAAAGTTTGTGTTAGAAAATATAATCTGATATATAACTACTGTATATAGATAAATATATATAGCATATAGGAATCAAAATACTGGAAATAGAAATATAAGATGATATGTGCCTCTTACTACACTTTAACTACTGTGTATAATCTATAAACTGTGAATAAGTATTAATCGGTTAATCAATAAAATAGGCTAATTTTACAATCATATGAATAATTGCTATTTGCAATCTTTGACAACATATTGTAGCACTCTTTGTAGAGGTTTGGAAATTTCTTGATCATAAGATGCATCACGAAGCGGACGTGGAAGACACTCCATTGATGCAGACACAGAGAATCTGCGGCTTGTTGATTGTTGATTGTCCGTCCTCAGCTGGACAATAAAGTTATGTCGAGATGTTGCTCCCATGCTTTTTATTGTGGGCGGACATTAGGCTAACGTTACTAATGTAGGAGCTATGTCAGAGAGAGCCAGAGATCATCTGCAAGTGTTAAATATGGCCTATTTTTTTAACAGACATCATCATGTGGGATTTTATGAACTTTATGAACAAACTGGACAAGCCATAGCCAGTTTCACCTGAAGATAACGTCTGCAGCCAAAAACAAATAACTGTTACAGCAAGCCCTGCTTATCAGCCAAGATCTGAGAAGGGGCTGTCAACTTTGCAGTCTGAAACTCTGGTTGGACATGCCTGCTTTCAAAACTGAAAAACAGCTGAGAAATCCTGGTGTATTGAGGTCAAAAAGACCTCAACAACTACTGTTAATCTGCCTCGAGCAAAACATTTCAGCCTTATCTGTAAAAGTGGTTGTTGAACCTGTGTCAGTGTTTGTGTATATAAATCTCCCTCCCCTAGGCCAATGCTGTGTGCTTACTACGCCATTGGTACACCATCAGAACCACAGAGAACCTCATAAAGCGGAGCTCGACGTTGATCCTGACTTTGCTCTTCTGGGTGTGGTGATGTACTATCTCAGGTGTGGGAAACAATCAGGCTTACCAGGATGTTTAGTGGGTAGAAACTAAAACTGCTAACTCCTATCTTCAAAACCAACATGACACTTTGCCTTTTTCTCCCAGTCTGAGAAAAAGCCAAGGTATTTCCACAAGTCCTTAGTGACCATCTTAAAATGTGTGGACTTTGCTTATTAGGGATGTCCCGATCAGGTTATTTTTACCCCGATCCCTATCTGAGTCCTTTACTGTTTAGTAAATGCCGATCCGATACGTATCCTTAACTAATATTTTCCTAGATAATACAACTGCATCAAGATAAAAAGTACCTGCATCCAAGCTGTTCCTTGGGAGTTTTTTATTTTGTTGAAACAAAGTATCTACTTTCCTATGGCTCTTTCTTCTTCTGCATATGCTATTGCAACATTGGCCTACCACCTTCCTTGTGTTAGCAGGTGAGTCTATGACGCTGCACTGTGACAGCAGACCCTCGTGTACAGCCAGCTAAAGTGTGTGCGAGACGCAGCCCACGCTTGGTACCTCCATATCATCCTTTGCTTTTTTCATATTCCTTACGTTGTCACGTAAAAATGACATGAAGCTGGATTGCTTTCGCTTTCTAATTTAAGTTATTTCCACACTGCAGACATTTTATCCACAGGTTTGCCAGAGTAACGTTATGTGTGCATCTGCGTTCTGACACAAATTGTGCTCTGGCTTGAAAAAAAAAAAATCGGGCTTGGGTGGGTCAACGTTCAAATTTGCTGATCCCGATCCGTGGAAAAATGCCCATATCTGCCCCAATCCCAATCCCGCAGATCAGCTCAGGACATCCCTATTGCTTACTGATAATAGCACGTGGGGCGCCATTTAGCTCAGTGAGTAGAGCAGGCGTCCCATGTACAGAGGCTTTGTCCCCGCTGCAGTGGCCCCGGGATGGAGTACCGGCCTGGGGCCCTTTGCTGCTTGTCACTCCCCCTCTCTCTCAACCTGTTTCCTGTCATGTCTCCAAGCTGTTCTGTCAATAAAGCCAAAAGACCAAAAATATACTTTAAAAAAAAAAATAAAGCACATGGCAACAGTAAAATTGCACGGGAGTGTTTTGTTTTTCACATTTCAATGACAATGGCAAACATCTGAATGTGATGGGACGCCTGTAGAGTGACCATGCACAAAAGCACCCAGCAAATGAGGATTAAAATCATGCCGGTGTCTCTTTACCGCGGGAACAATGCCACATTCCAGCCATTGTAACCTGAATCACGTTAGAATACCAAAACTGTTCTTCTGCGGCTGAAAACAACTATCTGGCTAGGCCAGCGTGTGTCAACAGCTTCAACTGTCAGTACTCTTGATAGATTAGCTGCATTCACACCAATGTCAATGACGAGAAATATTTCAGTGAAAATAGTGAATACAGTATGCTGAATACAACACATAGTCCACAACCAATGGTTTGAAGTAGGACTTTGTACGGCAATAAAATTAAGTGCATATCACTGAAGTCCTCTTAGCATGGACAAAAGGCACAGAAGATGAAAGAGTCGTAATCTATCTAATCTCAACCCACTTGTCTTGAGTAGGCTATACCTTGGCTTGGACTAACTGTTGCTTCATCTAGTAGCCTCTGTGCCATTGATAACAGCAGCTGGAAGGTCCTGAACATACAGTTAAACCTGCACTGCAATCAGATTGTCTTCAGTTTTACAGTGAATGTACAGTGACTGTGTAGGATGTATACATCACAGCTGAAAGAGGACTGGTAGTGCAAAATAGTGATTGTAAACATAGCCTGGTTAACTTCCACAAGCTGAAACTGCATGCACAACAATGAATACGTATTGATTTTAGTGGGGAATGTTTGTCTATTTTGGCTAAATGCCTTTGAAGGAAACCATGTTTCAGCAGTAAAAGCTGGAGCGTCTGCCATCTGTACTTTGTTTAAAGTCCAGCAGCTATCAGCTGTTTGAACATTTGACATTAACAACGTTTAAATCTGAGATAAAGGTTCTTGAGGAACCAGTTTTTATCTTTAGACAAGGCGACGGGGCGCCCTACTAGTATGAAGGAAATGTTTTATTAACTTTCGAATGGTGCTAGTGAATGACGAATGCACCTTGCGAAGGGGGAAACGGTCGAGACAGAGTCCAGAGTCGACCTGAGATACAAATGAGTAATTGCAGTAAGTGTGATGTGTTCAGGGTAACGTTGGCTAACACTCACTGCACTGTGCGGAATAGTAGCTTACACTAAAGCTGTATGCAAAACAGCTCGACTCCGAGCAGGTTCACTGGCTCCCTCTCCGCGGCGGACAGCCTGTCGTCTTCCTCAGTACAGCTGCATTTGGTTTAGTGCTAGCATTTAGCTTGCATCGAGTGACCGAGGACTCACCCGAGCCGAGCTAACATGACAACATAACGTTAAATCAAGTTATTGTTCCAGCCGCTCGCTCCTACTTCATGTTGACGTTATTCAGGGGCGACTGTGCGTCCAACAGTCCCGACCGTCCACCCCAAAGTCTCCTGAAACGGACCTACAAAGCCACCATTTTTAGCCACAAACGACGCAATTGCGTTTACTCACAGAATTCCGCGATGTAAGTGGAGACGACATAATTTTCTTCACACCAGTCCAGCGTTGAGGTCGGCCGCCCCCAGTATCCTTGCCTGTCTATCGAGGGAGCCATGATGGAAGAGGAGGAGGTTGGTGGGTACTAACGGATCTGTAGTCCCATCACAGCGAGAGGCTCCACCCGCCCTCCTCCCCGCCGGAGGTAACACCCAGCCAGGTCGACAAAGGGTGTCACTCGGCCAGTTACATTACACGTCATTACACACATATTAGCTCGTTCTATGGCCACAGTGCGGATGTAAGTATTTTTTAATCATTAGTCTGATTAAATACTTTAAATGCTATCAAATTGTAGGTAATTTCAATAACACTCCCTGTATGTTTTTTTTGGCCTTTTTTTGTCTTTTTTGTCTTATGCTTTTACACTGTAATGATTAGATAGAGAGGGGCCCTTCTTTGTCCCCTGGTGATATTCAGTGATGTAATATTATTAGTACATCAGCTGCTCAAGCCTGCATACCAGGTTCCATTATGCATAACCCAATACCTTAATGTTAAAAAAGTAATGCCAGCAAGCGATAAAGGGATTCATCATGGTAGTGGGTATTGTATTAATTTTTTTTTTTGCAATGCCTAAAGCAACCCCCTTCAAGGTAGAACACACACACACACACTCACACACACACACACACACACACACACACACAGACACACACAGGAGGTGCCTTTGTGGTTCTTTTCCTGCATACATTACAATACAGCAGACCAAAGCAACCAATAAAACGAACTGTTTCAGTTCAGCACTTTATTGCCACATCAGCCATCATCCAACAGAAAATTGTCATCCAGCAAAAAAAAAACAAAAGACAGAAAGAGGAACACTTTACAACAAGCATACAACATCACAGTACAGTCAAGATGATGACACATGCAGAACTGGATGTAATATAACAGGCTGTAAAAAAAAAGATCCAAAAGATACAGTCAACTTGTTGAATTTTAAAGATGGAAGATTGCTTTTGTATAGTTCTGTCTCTGAATCAGTCCCGCACTCCGTGCTCCTGTCTCTCACCTTATGGCAGCTGACTGATGAACTGTACACAGTGCTTCACTGTAAGGAGTTTAGATACAAGACTGTGTACGTCACACCATGAGCAGCTCCTCTTTTATTCTACAGTAGGTTGTTATTATTAAAGAGTATTTAACTTATAGAGATCCTACTGTATGAAAAGCATGATAGAGGTCTACATTCATAAACATGTCTATCATACACTTTCTAAGTATTTTAATTAAATGTAACTATTGAGATTGCACATTCATCTCGCAGTTCTCCAAGACTGAATTAGTCTCACACAGAAAAGGAAGCAAATATAACGGTATGATAAATGTCATCTGATACATTACTGTATAAATCATGCAATTTGTGCACATGAGAAACAATCATTTTGTGTCATACACAGATGTCCTCTAGGTGGTGTTAAACACACACACACAATAAAGCTTTCTAGAATGTGGTGAAACAATGACATGACTCTCTCGTCTTCATGTGCTTATCTCCCATTTAATCGTCTCCTCTCCCAAATGAATTATGTTGTTCTATTCTATTATTGGAACTTTGTTTCCATTAAAAAATGAACCACCACTCACCTTTTTTTGCAAAAGTTTTCATCGTGGACATACCGCAAGATTTCATGTGGCAGGATAATAGCGTTTAGAGATTGCTGCTCATTGCAACAGCTGCTGACCCATCTATGTATGTACCCAAATATTTTACTGGGGTCTAAATAATTACGACACTATGTTTACCATATAGTGTATACCATTGCAACTCTTTCGTATTTCTTGCTGAAGTAGAGCTGTCCAGGAGGGAACACTATCTCCCTCACTGGAATGTTCTTGTGTTAGTCAGCCGGAAAATCCCACTGGAGGCTAGAGTACAACAGAACTGCCCAAGGCTAAACTGCAATTGTGAACATATTTTCAAATAGACGGGCCAAGAGCCAAAGTGGTTTGACTGAAGACAACTCCTGTACCAAAAAAAATGTCAGCACCAATTATCAAAAATTAAGGCAACACTTTTAGATCTTCTTTCAAAACTTTATTACAAAAAACCTGAAATTTGTAACAGTTGCATTTATATTTTGTAACTGCCAAACCGCACGAGCACTCGTTGTTATCAAGATAGTTCTTATTGAACCTGCCATAATTTTGTTTGTTTGCCAGTGTTTTACCAGTGCATTCAGGATAGATCAATAAAAAGCAAGGCAGCCAATTAGGTTGAAAAAATGTGCTTGTGGTAGAAAGCAGTGCAAAGACTAGGCAGATCCTTGGACTCAACCAATAAAATGTAGCCATACTTGATAAACTAAAATATTATGTGTTAAATTAAACAGCAAGCACCATGAAATCTCTCCAAAAATAAGATTGTTGAACACCTTTTTACAAATATGGTTAAGACTTAACAACAGAAATGACTGTGCTGACCCTAATGATGATGTTACAGAGGTATTCTGGTTCTCCTGAGAACCATGGAAAGCATACTTAATGTAAGTCTTCAGTCCATAATTTGATCTGCCAATACATAAAGAAAAGCCACATAGTTAAATCAAATAGTCTTCAAGATAAAAATGACGGCTGTGCACAATGCTTTGCTCACTCGGACAAAATGTTTAAACACATCTCTTCAGTCATGTAGTGGAATGTATTGTGTGCTGCTGGCATTTGACGTTAAGGAATGCGCTTGTGCAATATCAAATGAACATTTCACTTCTCACTTCTCTCAGCATGATGCAGGAGAAAATATACACTCACACATACAGTAAAGGTATTCAACTTTTAAGCTGTTCAGGTCAACACATGGTTACAATTCATCTCTCATCTTTTCACCCTTCGGTCTGACCATCCTGCCAATGAACAGGATGGAGTTAGTCTTCTTGTCCTTCACGAGGAAGATAAAAGGGTGGTCAGCGTAGAACAGTTTAGGGTTTTTCAGCTTGTCTGTGCCGAAGACGCTGGTGTCAATTTCGTTTCCGTCAGTGTCCCATTCCATGGCAGAGGCGTGGAATACGCTGGACAGGTAGAGGTCCTTCTTCCCCGAGATGTTGGACAGGTCAGCTTTGGATTTGTCCACAGCCTCTGTCAGGCCCAACTCCCCGAGGTGTTTCTGAAAGGCAGCAGAAAATGGTGTCATTTAGTTTATATAAAAGAAAGAGTTAAAGTAGAAGTTGAATGAGAGGTGTCGTCGTTTTTCATGTCTTTTACCTGCAGGTTGTGACTGACTTCCATGCTGACTTTGGGCAGAGACACGGCTACTGCTGTCTTCTGCATCTTGCCCATCCACTTATCGAGCTGCTCCTTGGTCAGCAGCTTCTCTAGTCTCTCCAGAGATTCCACATGGTGGGGCATGATGAACACCACAGTGGACTTCTTATGGGCCAGGGGCATGCTCATGATGATCAGCTTATTGGTTTTGTCATCATAGAGGTCATAGAGACCTGAGGACACAGATTCAGTCGTGTTACACTTTAGCAATCTCTGCTTAAGATACACTTCATGGAACTGCTCAAGCTTCATGCTGTGAACCATTTTCTGTTTTATAAATCATCTTTGAAAAACTGAACAAGGGGTTACACACCTACATTAAACCAGCATAGGGCATGAATATGTAAACATGGAAAGTTGATATGAAGCAGCTCTTGCAGGGCAAAGTTCCAGCTTTTCTTTAGCTCTTTATACACTGAACAAAAATATAAACACAACACTTTTGTTTTTACTCCCATTTTTCATGAGCTGAACTCAAAGATCTAAAACTTTTTCTACATACACAAAAGATCCATTTCTCTCAAATATTGTTCACAAATGTGAACAGGAACATGTTGCGTATATATTTTTGTTCAGTGTACATTGGATACGGTACATTTTGCATTCATTCAGACGCTGTAAAAAAATTGGTAAATGTATAGTAAATAGAGAGTGATTTCAGACAGTTTTCTGACATAATTCTCAAATTATTGGATTACTCCTTTAAAGGTCCAGCGTGAAGGATTTACAGCAGGGAGACCTATTGGCAGAAATGGAATGTAATATTCATTATTATGTTTTCATTAGTGTATAATCACCTTAAACCAACAATGTGGTTTTTGTTACCTTGATAATATGATTTAAGTGAGCCTTTTGTATCTACAGAGGGAGCAGTCCTCCAAAAAAAAAACTCTGAAGACTAGACGCTTATCTAGAGACAGCATTTTTCCAGGGTTGTGTCCAGAAGGGGGAGCCAGGGTGGCACTGGCCTTGTACCTTGAGGTACAATTTATTTTTCAATTTAAAGAATGGAAGCTTCATATTATTTTTGTATGGTCCCACACTATTGAGTAATTATCTTTTAGTAAAAAAAAAAAAAAAAATGTATAGTATGTCTCTTTGGATAAGTGCGTCATCTTATTGAATGTAATATCATGTAAAACAAAATCAAACACAAGAATGTAAGAAACTGTAACACACAGTAATGTTTGTAATTACAGAAGCTATGAGAAATTATACATTTTATACTATCCTGACATGTACGTTTACTTCACGAGTCAGTGCCACTTGGGCTGCCCTAGTCAGATCCTATGCATTTGACCATTAAGTTTCACAACTTTAGATTTTGAACAGACCGTCTCCACCAACCTGTGCGGTGCATCATCTGTACTGACACAGTGTAGCCACGGGATACCATGAATCCACGATTGTCCACCATTTTATGATGAAACTGCTCATCCCAGTGAGCTATGAGAAAAAAAATCCATTACTTAAGATGGCATTTAAAGGAATTATACTGCACATGTAATTTTTTTAACAGACTTACGTTTGAAAAACATAGCATTGATGATCATTGCCCCATCAGTCTTCTCTACATCCTTGGTGACCTCAGGCAGTTTGCCATCAGTAGACTTTGCCGCCCATTCGTTGATGGAGTTCACAGCACTCTTCTTATCTCTGAAGTTTATCTTAGAGTGGTCACAATTATAGTGCTTTTTGCTGCTCTTCACAAAAGCATCCACAAAGGTGACAGAACTGGGTCCGTATAGGCGGTTGCTAATCTTCCAGGTGACATTTCGAGTCTTTGGGTCGCTCACCTCTGTCAGAAGCTCAGCCAAACCCGAGTGCAGCTGCTCATCTTTAACCTTAGCTGCATTCAGAACGGTTTTCACCTGAGAGGCAGTCGAGGCTTTACCCCCAAGAGCCACCAGACCCAGACAGGAAGCCACTACTACAGGGGAAATGAGGATGTTTTCTACATCCTTCTCCTTAGCCATGTTTTGGTACAGACTGAAAGCCAGTTTTGCACTGTTGTCCGCAAGGATGGTGGCATGGTTACTCAGGACCTTGTCTGCTGAAGCCGAGGTGGCAGCTGAGGCTGACGTGGCCAGCAGAAGCAGGGCTACCAGGTTTGTCACCCACATGGTGTGATACTTATCAGTAAAAACCTGTAAAGACATGAAGACAAAAATCAGTTATTAACATCGTCGGCTGAGAGTTGATTTGAGTTTAAAATATCTCTGATCCACTTTTCCAAACTCATCTTGTGATACATTCATCGTTTTCAGGGCAGTTTCTAAATGGTAACTCCACCAATTGTACACATTAAAGTCTGTTTACAGGTCTTGGGGAGTACTACTGCATATGAAAAAAAGTAGTATAAAGCCTGGCTCCAGAGGAGGCTAAATTATGTCAGTCAGAGGCTGAGTTACATTGTGGGTAATATAGGCACCACTTCTTGATAAGCAGTCCACTGGTCTAGCATTGCATTCCTATAAAACTGTTGGCCTCACTATGGACAGTTTCAAAACAAATGATCAAAATCAATACAGCAGAGATATCACCTTTTTTATTCAGCACATTCTCTGTCTTTGCCTACATTACCCACAATGCAACATGGACACTGAGTGAAATTGCTGGGGGCAATTTATCAGATTACATGCAGCTCCTTCTGGAGCCACAAAAAGCTTCATACTATTTTTTTCACATACGCAATAGTAGTTTTCAAGACCTGTTAACACACTTTAATGATAAAATTGAATTGGTGGAGTTACCCTTTAAGAATAATAACAGGGGGAACCCGTGGCATTCACATGGGATCTCTCCCAGTACCTCAAGGAAAGACTAACTTACATAACAGCCACGTAGGCAGCAACAGGAAGTATGTGAGCCAAAATATTGGTCAGCTCCATGTCTTGGCAACACAAAACATTTAAGATTTCCATAATTCTCCACAGAGGTATGAGTCTGGTTGCTGCTGATTGGTTCCTCGTGACGTGGACGAAGTGACTACGTGACACAAGCAGAATCTATACCAGTTTTTTTAATTTCCAGTCCACGTATATAGAGGGGATGTGTGCTTTAAGTAGAAGAGTTTTTTAAAAATTTTATTTAATAGTATTTTTAAATTACCACTTAAGGAAGGCTGTTTTCTGTGTTTCTGACAGGTTTAAAACAGACGATAAAGATGAATACACTTCTTTAATACTGATGATGTGGTCTCAATAGCATTTGGAAAAGTAACACTGCATCTGACATTTTGAAATCGTACTCTGTTTCTTTAAATGATCCCATGACTAACGTTGGTTGATGTGGTTTGCATTTATTTTTATCCATGTTCTCCAGGACTGTTCGTAGATCCTAACCAGTTTCTAACGTTAACATCACTCAACTTGTCCTTTGTAATACATTACTTTCAAGTCTGTCCCGTCAGCTACAAATAGTTCATTTAATTAGGCATGAGACAAGTATAAATGAATGACGAGATTTTCTCCTGCACAGTTTTAATGCACAAGAGACACTTTGTCTGTTTTGGCAAATGTGTAAGTGGCTTTGTAATATGCAGACAAAGGAAAGACGGATGTCCCATGTCACAGATGAAATGAGGTCAAAAGTTGCAGCCAACTCCCTTTATGTCTGAACTGTCACGTAAATAAAATTTTTGGGCAACATACTTACATTCTCCTCTTCCTTTTCTTACTCATATACTTACTTTTCTAACAGCTTTGAACCACATTACTTATATCTCCACTAGAATCTCTGACTCCATATCACAGATCTGACTTTGTGGCCTCTTTTCACATGTCTGGGCAATTCCCACCGCCTGAACACTGCACTGATCCCCTCCCTTCCCCCCTTACTCCCACAACTTTTTTATCTTACCTTATTAGGCTCTTTCAATAATTCAGCAGGGTACCCTTCAACCGCTTGCAAATATATCCCTGGGTGCTGATGTGCTCTATGTGAATAAGTCGATTAATAAGTAAATGGTCTGAAACAGAAGTGTATAAAACGGTTGCAGAAGTTGTCATGCTCGGCTGTCAGAGCATGAAATCTGTGCAAAGGAATCTTGTTTCCAGGCCGGTCCGCCCATGGTATCCAGGGGCAGAAGAGAAGAATCCTCCCCCTCCAGGTCCTAAAGCCTGAAATTACAGCCCAGCTGGAGCACTCAGCCAAATTCCACCCACTGACCCATAGTAGAGTTCCAACTCATTACTTACTGATTATAGTTATACTGAAACACACAATAGTTACCCTCTAATATCTAAGAAAGTTCCTGTTTCCCAGCTACTGGAGAGGCTAGAGAGTTGTATCAATTATAGGTGGTGTTACTGTTTTTTAAAATGATACCATTTTTAGATATGTAGTGTTTGCATTTAGATGAGAAATTGCCAAGCTCTTGTGTCTTGTCCTGATGTAACAACCAGTGCACTTGCTTTTACATTCCTGATTTCATCGTGGCTTTGCTTTCTAAACTGATCTCCAGACTTCACAGGTGATGAAAGTTGCATGGTATTCAGTGGTACTCCTACATTTTTCAAATATCTTTGGTGAGCACTGGTGCTGAGAACTAGTGTTAATTAATGATCTTTATTGTTGTGTCAGTGCTTTGACTGCCTTATTTCCTCCCTCCCCCACCCTTTAATTGCACCCCTGCCAGCAAGATTGGAGACACCACGGTGGGAGGGGAGGTAGCCAGAGGTCCTGTTTAAAGAGAATTAACTCAATGAGTATCCCTCAAGAACATAAACTGTATTTTACCAATGTCTTGGATGCAGTAAGTCATTGGAGGTTCACTTCCCATTGGTTGTCAAAGTGTTTGGAAACACCTGGACATTTTTTCACTTCAAACAAAGTCATTATCATCAATCACTGCCTCCCAGGAAAGACCTACAAGGCTGTTTAGAGCCTCAATTAGTAACAGTGGAGCAAAGCATCTATTGATAAAACATTTTCTTTTCCAATGATCAACAAATCACATCATTCAAAAAAAATCTAACTCTAACCCAACTTGCAACAGAATTTTTCCAGACTTACCATATTAAAGGAGCTCTCCGGCAATTCAGTATTACCGTTTTTTTTACAACAAATTAAGCATGTATATGCAGATTGTTTGCCTTTTCTGTTTTGTTTTTTTCTTGTATGTAACATTTAAGTAGATAGCAGCACATCATACCTCACCAGACTGCATCAAGAAGACATTAAAACTTGCTTTAAAACATTGGATACAACCTACCATTCTAAATTCCGGGTCTCCATTTTTCCTCCTCTCTTTTGAGCATTGCAAATGCACGGTAAAGATCAGGCAGTGGACAAGCACTGGGTACTGACACGAAGGCCAGTGTCAGTGTAATAGTGGTCACTTTTTGAATATCTTTTACTTCAGTCTGATGTTCAATTGCTGTTTGAACAGAAGTATTAACAAGCCAGAAAGGGGGTTTGCTTAAATAACACTGGATCCTACATTTCCCATAATGCAGCTCAAAAGTAAGCCAATTCCATCAAGTTGAAATGCAGGTTTTCTCAAATATTTAAGGACTCAGGTCTCACTGAAATAATCCTGATGATGTCATCAAGCTTATTTTCTCAAACCTCTCTCAGAGGAGAGAGTTGACTAACCTTTACGTTAAAAAAAACCCAAAAAAAACTGTTGCAGTGCCCCTTTAAACAAGAGAGCAAGAGACCTCTGTAGGAAAATCAGGTCACATCACAAGCTGCACAGCCCTATCACCCCTGTGGAATGTACAGTAAACTGCAGGAGACAACAAGATGTTCTTTAGAACCATAACAGTCCATCTAACAATAACATAGCCTGAAGCTACATGTCTTGATTCCTCAGTGTTATAACAAAATGTGATAACTAGATCCGGAGCCTTATTGTCAGATGCCAGAGTGAGGTTGACTAAAGCTGTCCACGAGGAGCACTACAAAACGTTTTCAAATGAATCCATTAAAAAAGCAGTTCAGTCAGTTCACTGTGAAGCTGATGTGTAAAGACAGTATGGGAACTGAACACTCTTGTTGCATTTGTTCCCATGAATGTTTCCTCCTCTTCTTCCTCCTGGTGTGTATCCTCCCCCTGCTTGGGAGGTGGATCAGACAGCAGGATGTTACAGAAGGAGCGGATGCATGTCCGCTGTAACACTGCACCCGTCCTCTTGAGACTGTTGGTATATCCATTCAGCTGTTGTTATGCACTTTGGGTCTGAATGAAAAAAACATCCAAGCATGAGCATATTTTATCACGCTGAAAGAATGTAAATACAGCCCATTGTTGTGTCTTTTTTCACAAACATAAGTGACTCACAAGATAAAGGGTACAGTCAGTATTTAGAGGAGGGAGATTAAAAAACAGATTTCATATATCTTCAAGAGGAGACATTCATTTCAAAATCTATTATGGTTCTAAAAGTGATTGTAATGAACTATTACAATATTTATAACTACATGACTAGCTATATTCTGAGCTGCTGCTGTTGTATTACTATAACAATGTGAGATTTGATTTTGTTATATGCTTTTGTTCAAAATCCCTGTTGCACAAGACAGCTTATACTGTTCTATAATACATGTCAGGTGGAGAATCCTATTGTATTATGCCTGGACAGTCCAAGCTGGACTACATAGTTGACTTGGGAGGTTGAGAAACAGCTCTAAAAAAGCTCTAGGTCCCACATTTCCCATATGCGCCAATAGCGCCTTAAGATTTCTCCAGCTTTGTAAATGCCCTCATCTTTCAAACTCTGCAACAGTTGGGTAAGCAGGCTACAAATTCCAGATGACAGTGTTGGGGTTATTTTCTCAGGGAAGTCAGCAAGTTAACAACAATATACCCATGATGGGTTCATCATTGGTGGTTTGATTTGATAGGCCCAAATCAAGTCGAGTTATTTCTTGGCTGTAGCCAGCTATGAGGTCACTGAGGTCTGGACCTCAGTAATCATTTCTATAAAAAAAGGCCCATATTTTCTACCTATATAGATCAGAATTAATTAGCAATACGCCCACATTAATGATAAAATGATGTTGTAATGATAATAATAACAATAATAGTGCATTTTATTTAAAGTTGCCTTTCAAAGCACTCAAGGACACCTTACAAGACACACATGACACAACAACAGTACATCAAACAATATAAATCAGGTAATATTGATGTGGAAGTTAATGCATTTTTGCAAAGATAAATGATTCTATGGTTACTATGGATGTCATTCAGTATATAAAAGGAATTAACCTTTCATCGTCACCATCTCACCCCAAGAACTTGGAGAGAAATGCATCACTTTCACAGTGGAATTTGTGAGCTAGCAGCTATACAAACCAACCACCGAAAGAAGCAGACTTAACAGACCAGCGACGGACATCAACAATTTAAATTTCAAATTTAATGTTTGTCTTATTATTAGCTTGTAACGCTAGCTGACAAGAGTTGAGAGGCCTTTTCAACAATTGCAATATATTGAGCGGCTGGTAAAATTTCTCAAGAACAAGAAAAATTCAATATTAACATTACTTGCCCAGTTCATGTATTCATATCTCAGTCTATGAAGTGATGAGTGGTTGAGATGAACCAATAGGTAAAAGGCCAGATATTTGGATTGAACATTTCCAAAGGGTGAGGGTGAGGGTGGGTAAGACCCTCTGGAACCCCTTCACTCTTGTTACTGTTACTGAATGACAAGTCTTCTTCTCTTTCATTCCTTCTTTAGTCTCTTTGATGAAGTTTAGTTTTTGGCAAAAATAAACCTACTGCGTCAAGACAGCTGGATGGAGAAAAGAGCATGTGTGTGAGATGCTTTGGTTACAGATCCAGTGGACATTACTACACTGGCTTGAAGGCTGTAGATCAGCTCCAGAGCCAGTGGACATCAAGTGAGTAAAAGTTAGCGTACCAACTCTATTCATTTGGTCCTAAACTTTCTTTAAATAGCTTAATTATCACCTTAATTAAAAGACGTGTAACAGAATAAAAGACTTTAAGAGGGTCTTCAGGGAATGTTCCATTCATTTTAAGTTTAGGTTCTTATAATGACTCAATATCAGGGAAGTAATGGCTTTTTTTCTAAAAAGTATGCTACAGTACAGTTAAAAAGTGAGTTTACAGCTCAGAGGTTCTCAGGAGAACACAGACCATTGCTGATGCATATTCAGAGTTTTGTTGATATAAGCCATGTAAGCGTTGGCTTAGCATGTCATGACATGTTTCATGCCTTTTTTCAAAGAAAAATAAAATAGAATTTATATCATATAGGTCTTTTTTTAATAAAAAATAATATTTAATGTTATTGGCCAAAACTGTAGTTTGTAAATTGAGTAGTTAACTACAAAAAATGACCCAAAAAGTAGTTGAAATACTTGACACAGCACAAAATATGAATGTAGTTTAACTACCAGCAAGTTACAGAAAATTGTAGTTAAGCTATGTAGGTCAACTACATGTAGTTTAAGTCTCCCCAACACTGCCTATAACTACAGATAAAGGGCAAAATGTGTTGTTTTTCTGTTCCATATTTATTGTCGTGTTTTGTCTGCTTTCTATCACATATAATATTTGCATATCACAATCCAGATTGCATGTGTGTATGTCTCCCAACATTTCAGTGCACCGATAATGTTTGTGCCAGTAACACTCATTTAGTGCATTTTTTGTCTCAATGAGCTTTCAAACACATTCTCTATGAATTCATTTATATTTAGATTTGACCAATGAAACATCCTACTAGTTTTTAAAATTAATTCATATTTAGGATTCATGCTGGTATGCTTAAAGTCAATGTTGTTCTGATGGTATAATCTTTTTTTCTAATTAAGAAATCCATTTTGGTGGTTTATTACATAATGCACCAAATTATAACACTTTCTTGATAAAAAAAAGGTGCAACGCCTGCATTTTGTAAATACTGATGCAATATGTAAGAACTTATTACAAAATGCGGCAAAGTTTATTACATATTGCGTTCAAGAATTGTATTACAAAATGTGGCAGATTATTACAAAATGCGGCGTTATTACATAATGAATTGAAAATGTATTCCATTATTACCTAATGGGGTGTTATTACATAATGTGGTGCTACAAGGCTGAAGATCTGCTGTTGTTCACTTCTCCAAGGTCCTGACAGTGACAGTTACATATTGAAACTTGAGACTTCGCCTAGTGTCAGCAGTGACAGTCAGTATATGTGGCTGGAGTATAAAAAAAGGTTCAGCATACCTGGAATCCTGTACAAATTCCATGATTTCACCACTTTGCTTAGTCTAATTTTGCTTAATTGACATGTCAGATCGCCAATACTGCACCTCTGATACTACCTCCAGAGGCGCATCAGTGCATTTCACCTCTTGCAGCCTCTGAGACATTCAGACAGAGGCGGAGAATTGGCACAGGATGCCCGCACCCAAACAGCAGTGTGAATGGGGCTAGTGTCATGGGACCAAAATGATATGTGGGGTAACTAGTAGGAACATAAAAATGTACATGGAAATAGCTTCATGTGTAGTCATTTAGTGTACAACGTGCCAATGTCCTTCCATGTTCCCTTCATAGATAATCCCATTGTTTTACCATACATTATTTATGGACAGTGTTGACAGGAAGTGCTTTTATTTTGAAGTATGTTCTTTCAAAATAAATGCACTTCCTGTCAACGCTCCATAAACAATGTATGGTAAAAATATGCATTTCTTTCTTACTGATGACATATGCTGGGCAAGATGATGTACTTCACTGCGTGTAATAACACAAACTAGATGGTATTTTACTCTATTTTTGACAAACTGCGACTCTCTTAATGTGGAAAATTATCTTTTAAATGAACAAATACCATATGTATAGTTCATGGCACAATTCAAGCAGGTTAAACAAGTATTAGTCATTCTCAAATCACTACTACACAAAGTTTTTCTGAAATAAGGGCCCATGGGGTCCACCGAAAAGGGTTATTCTAGAATATTGCCTTTGATCCAGCAAAAGACACCCTATAGGAGCTTCTCTGATAAACTTCCAACAAACTCAGTCAGTTTACTCAAATAAACAGACATCACAGCGCAGAACACACAACATAGAGCCCACATAAATTGTCAAGTTTATACTACTGAGACCGCAAAAAAAGAAGATTACTGTACTACGCCAGCAGCACATGGCTGCCATGTCTAGGAGGAATCCTCCACTGACTGTGGAACATCAGCTGCCCCGATCTCGCATTCTCCAAAGGCAACCTAAGAGGCAAGCGGTTCCAGGTCATGTCCAGAGGAAATCAGCACTATACTGCATCCCTCAAACAGAACAAATTTGCAACATAAGGTGCCCAGTCCAAAACAAAATGCTTTGGATTCTAAACCAACAGTGCTGCACTCCTGAGACACAGCATTCAGGTGCAGTTAAAGCCACTGATTTTAAAAGGGGACCAGTCCAAAACAAAACGCTTTGGATTCCAAACCTACAGTGCTGCACTCCCGAGACACAGCATTCAGGTCCTGATTTTAGAAGGGATATGGCAGAGGGGATTTGCCACCTTGTGGAGCAAAAGCTACCTTCCATGTGAAAAAGATTCAAAGGCTTATTTAAAAGATTGTGAGAACAATTTGGCAGTCCACTCCTGTTTGCGAGATCTTAGCGACAGGCAGGTCATACCATGGCCACGTGTCATCCAAGAGTAAACAGAATGTATTTGATTCTGGATTATTCGGTTTACTCTTTGCTGACATATGGCACGGTATGTAGGCTGAATGAGGGTGTCTGGTAAATGTTGCTATCTGGGGGTTTCTCTGAGATTCTATGGGTTTTCTTTGGGTGCTCCAGTTAACCCACTTTCATTGAAGAAGTACATTTTTCAATGAAAAAAAAAGGCAAATTAGTTCAGGCTGGATAACAGCATCATTTGTCCAAACAAAAATATCTTCCGTGTGGAAAAGATTCAAAGGCTAGTTTAAGATATCCTAAGGACAATTTGCCAGCATACATCATACACAACATCCTGGATCTGTCTTGTTATCCCCAACTCCCACTATCCTACCCAGATGGCAAATTCATCCCTCATCCAGCCTGCATACCGCATGGAATGATGGAACTTGGACGGTCCACTCATGTTTGCCAGATCTTAGCCACAGGCAGATCATACCATAGCCACGTGTCATCCAAGAGTAAACCGAATGTATTCTATTCAGGTTTATTCGGTTTACTCTTTGCTGACATATGGCCATGCCATGGCCCGCTTGTGGTTCAGATCTGGCGAACAGGACGCCCAAGTGCCATCTTTCTGCACGGTCTGTAGGCTGAAGGCTGAGGGTGTCTGGTAAATGTTGCTATCTGGGGTTTTCTCTGAGCTTCTATGGGTTTTCTCTGGGTGCTCCAGTTAACCCATTTTCATTGAAGACGACCGCTGCTTATATACTGCTGGTTTGGAGTCAATGGGTCACATGAAATGGAAGTTATTGACAAAAAAATAAAATAAAAAAAAAATCACAATTTCTGCATATTAATGTTCATATAAAATAAAGGAAGCACTAACATATCATGAAAATAGGTGTGTCTCATTTCTCCAGTTTAGTAATACAATCTGCTGCCGGTTTGGACTCACTGGGTCACATGACATGGATGCTATTGAGAAAAAAAATCCTAATTTCTGCATATTAATACTCATAAAATAGAGGAAGCACTACAATACAATAAAGATAGGTGTGTCTCATTCGTCCCATCCACTAATACAATCTGCTGCTGGTTTAGAGTCACTGGGTCACCTGACATGGAACATATTTTAAAAATTGCAATGCGGGGCTGTGCATTATCATGCTGCAACATAAGGTGATGGCCGTGGATGAATGGCACAACAATGGGCCTCAGGATCTCGTCACGGTATCTCTGTGCATTCAAAATGCCATCAATAAAATGCACCTGTGTTCGTTGTCCATAACATACGCTTGCCCATACCATAACCCCACCGCCACCATGGGCCACTCGATCCACAACGTTGACATCAGCAAACCGCTCGACCACACGACGCCACACACGCTGACTGCCATCTGTCCTGAACAGTGTAAACCGGGATTTATCCGTGAAGAGAACACCTCTCCAACGTGCCAGACACCATCAAATGTGAGCATTTGCCAACTCAAGTCGGCTACGATGACGAACTGCAGTCAGGTCGAGACCCCGATGAGGACGACGAGCATGCAGATGAGCTTTCCTGAGACGGTTTGACAGTTTGTGCCAAAATTCTTTGGTTATGCAAACTGATTGTTGCAGCAGCTGTCTGGGTGGCTGGTCTCAGACGATCTTGGAGGTGAACATGTTGGATGTGGAGGTCCTGGGCTGGTTACACGCGGTCTGCGGTTGTGAGGCCGGTTGGATGTCCTGCCAAATTGTCTGAAACACCTTTGGAGACGGCTTATGGTAGAGAAATGAACATTCAATTCACGGGCAACAGCTCTGGTGGACAGTCCTGCAGTCAGCATGCCAATTGCACGCTCCCTCAAAACTTGCAACATCTGTGGCATTGTACTGTGTGATAAAACTGAACATTTTAGAGTGGCCTTTTATTGTGGCCAGCCTAAGGCACACCTGTGCGATAATGCCGCCTTATCAGCATCTTGATATGCCACACCTGTGAGGTGGGATGGATTATCTCGGCAAAGGAGAAGTGCTCACTAACACAGATTTAGACAGGTTTGTGAACAATATTTGAGAGAAATGGTTCTTTTGTGTGTATAGAAAATGTTTTTAGATCTTTGAGTTCAGCTCGTGAAAAATGGGAGCCAAAACAGAAGTGTTGCGTTTATATTTTTGTTCAGTGTACTTAATTTGCAGGTTCAATCATAAGCAGGGTTTGGAAATGCTTCAGAATATTTGACCCAGGAGGCTGGTCCTCAGACACATAAAGCTGGTGACCTTTAGATTTTTTCGGCCCTGCCCTTCAGACAGACAGTCCACCACTGGCTTAGAAACAAAAATAGCAACATTTCATCTTTAAGAGATTTCCTGTCTGATCTTAAACACACACTGTCCCAAAGTGATTCACTTTTCATTGACTGATCTGTGTTGACTTGTGAATAGATTCCTTCTGTAGCACACAGACTCACAGACATGTTTTCTCTGTATAGATATGCTCTGTTTTAAAAGGAGCACCACAAGCTTTCATACAGCTAAAGGCAGGTTGAAGAGACACTCTGTAAATGACACCTCAGATTTGTTCATTTTGTCGACACCACTAGACTGATGGATCAGGTGTATTTGTACTCAACTCAAAGGACACATAACCAAACATGGCACCTTTAACAAAGCACAACAACAACCGGGGCCATGAAAATGTTATTTCCTAACTGTATGTTCAGTGGTTGTTTGTATGTGTTAACACACCACCTGGCTGGTATAAAATCAGGCAATTAATGATGTATGAACAAACCCTCTGTATAAAAGAAGAAGAAGAAAAACCTTCAGAATAGAAAATAGAAAAAACTAGAACGTTTGGTGTATGTCAGTGCTACTGAAGTGGAGATCTCTGGCTCAGAGTATGAGAAAAAGAAACTTGTTTTTATCATCTGTACCGTAACATTTGGTTCATTTTAAAAGGAAAGAAAAGAAAAAAGGAGATTATCACATTGCTTATCTTATGCTTATTATTTGTTATATGAGTAAGGTTTTTTAAATCTAAATATAAGGAATTGCCTAATATGTGCTTCTTCTGAAAAACAAAACAAAACAAAACCTTCAATGTGTGTCTTGGACATTTTCTTCCCACTCGTGTCTGGCCTTAATTCAGTTATTCACTGTCCTCGCTTACTATATTCCCTTTTGGCCTGCATATAAGCCCTCCATCTGGCCTTTTCCGCACATTCTAATAAAAAGTGCAAGAACTTTTCAGTTATTGTAAATGAAGTCTTTATTTTTTGGTGCCGGAGTCTCTGTGTATCTGAGCCTTGTTTCACTCAGAAGAACTACAACACCCAGACTAACAGACTCGTATTCGCACAATGTGATCACATCATGTGTTGCTCTCTCACTATCGTTATATAGTTGGTGAAGGTGCCCTCTGCTGGCCGAAGTACAGACTTACAGCTGAGCGGTGGAGTACTTCCCATGGCCACTAGAGGTAGACAAAGAGCTGACATTAAAAACTGTAGGCAGGGTTGTCTTTTTACTGGTGTGGTGCTACGGGTCAGTTACTATCACCACCACCAGCACCACCACGACTATCTTTGTCATCAATATGATTACATGAAGGGATTAAATGATTGTAGTTACACTGCGATGAGTTGAATAAGAAGCACACATTTAAACATGTAAAGCAGGGTTTTGGGTGCTCCTAAAATACCTCTCACGTTTCCACATTTTCCACACTCTACATTTTGTCTTCTCCACTCCTGAATACCATCACAGGACCAGCACGCATCTCCTCTGTAAGAGAACTTGTAGTTGAGGGACCGTCATTGCCACTTGTAAATTGTTAGGATTAAAGGGATCTGACGTAATTATCCCAAGCCAAGGGTAATCTCTGAGTGCTGGGCCTGGAATAGATCTCCTACAAGACGCTACTCATCTGCTCTACCTGCCTGCCAGGTGTTGGTAATGCACAGACTCCTGTGTCTTTTATAGTGATGCATGACTGCTAACAATCAATTACAATGCTGAAAAGTTGCACTGATATGAGGAGAAGAATAGGAAACGGCCATGTTCAAATCAATTCAAAGATCAAAATGTTGGGATTATTTTTGGATCAATTAGGCTCATGGAAAACTCTTAAAGCGACACAAACGCATGCAGTGACGCATTTTCTGAGATTATGAATTGGACAATCGCTGAAGTTAGTAATTATTCTTTTTTCCATTTTACAAATCGGAGTGGCGATGAACTAGAATGGATCCATTAGAATTCATAATTATCTGTTCATCTAGCAGTTAACAGAATATCTGCCCAGTGGAAACAGTGTGGTATTCCATCAGCTCCATCCATACCTCCACAGCTCCTCCCTTGTCGTCCTGCCTGGTACATTCCAGGAAACACTAGCATTTCCAAGGGCTGGGGCCTATGCCAAGCCTCCCTGGCAACTTCTGACCCCCCACAGAGAAGTTTAATGAAATTATTTCTCTCTTCACCTCCTCTAAACTTTCAACCCACTCTTAAAACCACTATACTTGATTTAAACCCTCTCACACGCTTGAGACAAACTTGTCCTCACTGGCCATCATGTCGGTCAGCGTCTTCAAATTGGAACAAACGAGGCAGGAGAAAGACGTCCAAGTCTTCAGACAACCTCTCATTACATCTCTTTGCCTCTCCTCTCCTCTCCTATCTACATTTTCAGCCATCTTATACATATGAAATTTTAATATCTGTAATACCAAATTTATGGGGTTGGAATTAGACCTGCAGTAAAGGAGAGAAACTGCCCTTTGACGCTCCGTATATTTGCAGTGATGAACATGAACTACACATTGTGTCAAGTAGTGAGGCTTCAAAATCTTGTGAACATACTGAAATAATAGGGTTAGATCATTTCACATTGATACTGCCTGTTAAGTGTAGTGTGCATTCTGTCTGTTCGGATTGTACAGCACATTGAGGCAACATGATTGTGATTTTGGGCTATGTAAATAAAACTGATTTGATCTGATGCTTGGGAACATGCGGGTAGATTAGCTGTAACTGCATCCCAATTGCCTGCCCGCCTGGTAACCAACATTACCTTCCCACTCTGCCAGTAAAGTGGAGAGTGAACACACTCATTTCCATTTCCGTCTTTACGATGCATCAATTCTTTAATCGCAATTGCGCAATACTTTACAGCAACTGCTGGTAATTCTAGTTTTACAACTTGTCATACATTGATGTCACTGATTCTGTTTGTGTCTTTTCCTTGCAATTTCTTCACATTTCTGTAACAATGTAGTTATCAATGTTGGTTATCCATTAATAAATACTTGATTAGTTGTTAATAAGTGGATATTGGTACACATCCCCTTTGCAGCCCTTTTCCAAAAAGCTCATACATCAGTGGATTTGTCTCTTAGTATAAGTATCAGTAACACTTATTGGTAACATAACCATTATTAACAAATGGTGCATTGATGTTAAAAGAGTGTCGTAGTGATGACATATGTTTGTAGGCTCACCCGGAAGTTAGCATCGCCCTGGTAAAAAAAAAAAAAAAAAAAAAACACATCTGGGATTTTATGAATGTGATTTTGGAATATTGTCGAATAATACGATGATGATACTGAGACGTTTTGTTCAGCCACATAGTCCTCACAAATGAACGCCCCTTTTTGATTCTCGGAGTGTAAATTGAATTTCTAAAAAACCCTAATGTTAAAGGCTGTAAACGGACTACACTGCGGTCGCATGACAAACGTCACCAGCGCTAAGCGTCTTACTACACAATGAGTGTACACGTTTTCCACAAACTGATAAATGTACAGGTTGTAAAGTTAAAACAGTAAAGGCGGAAAAGTGGGTAGAGTCTCCATGTTCGGTGTGATGACGTCTAATGTCCGTGACAACTTCTGTAGTGTCAATTAGCCATTTGTTAGCATCTCGTGATGTGTTCACGTTCGTAGAACAGAACGTGTAAATATCGTGATTGATCCGTCGTGATTAAATAATTGCTTAATTAATGATTTATAAAACATGTGATTCTTTACTAATACCTTAAATATCAACTACCGTGTAAATAATTAGACTATGTGTTACTGTTTTTGCGAGAATAAAATGAATCATACAACAGAATAAGTTATAAAAGCTGTCCATCCCCGCTGTGCCGCTTGCTCACAGCTCAGGTTCATTTACCTCTGACAGCACTTCAAACACACTGTAAAAAGTGTCCATTTCAGCACACCAGTCGGTGCTGTGGCTACTGTAAAAAACTGATTCCGTGTCATATTCTTTGCAGCGTGCTGCACAGCTCCACCCACACCGTGTCGGACGGATTACACTTTTTAACTCTTGTATGAACACTGAAGGTCCGTCTGTTCCAGGAGCAGCTATCCTGACATTTACCCAAACATTTGATTCCTTAAAAAAACTGTCCGACTTGTTGCGTTGAACCTGTCGACTGTTGCTCGGCGCTGTTCGGGTCCAAAGTAGGCTAATGTGTCCCACGCGGCCGCTGGAAGTTACTTTAAAGTCTTGAATGAATCCGAACTGAGGTCCAACTGTGAAGAGAGGACATTATGTCGACACGCATGGAAATAAGTGAATAACAGAGAGCTTCTGACCTCCTCAACACGGTCCGGGATACAAAGGCTGTCGTTGAGGTAAAGTATATGTTTGAGTGTTTGTTTGTTTGTGTGTGTGTGTGTGTGTGTGTCTCTGGGTGTGTGTGTACGCACGCACCATCGGATTATCTTCATATAATCTGAGGAGCTGTCACCTGGCACTGTGTTGTGTTTGTTTTGTTTTGTGAGCGCTTGTGGGATTGATCTGAGTGGTCTGTGCACTTTGAATGTGTTTTTTGATTTGTTTTTCTAATGCTTTATATATATATTTTTTTTCAATCAGTTGTTCTGAGGACCATTCGTCATAAATTGAAATGATTATTATGGCCAATGTCAGCACAGCATTGTGACGGTATAATATCACCCCACTTTCTCCATAAGGGTACATGTAAAGTGTTGCCATGTTTTTCTCTTGCGTGGTGGCTGATTGACAGTTGTGAAATAAGTGGAATTGCTTTTGTTTACTGGACTTCAGTGACACCTGCTGCAGAACTGAACACTGTGTGGGTTACTTGGGTCCAGAAACACAGAGGCGATGTCAGCATAGATAGAAAATAACATGAGCTTTTTACATAACCTGAACCGTGGACACCATCTCTCTGACATGGGAAACACTGACATGATGAGAGAGAGAAAGGTTCTGTGGTCAAACTTCGGCTGAGAGTATTAATTTGTGCCTTGAACATGCATATCATCTTATATACATAGTTTCATATCACAAAAAGCTTATCAAGGCTGATTTACTTGGATAAAATCGCGATAATTTAAGTTGATATGTATCTATATATTTCAAAATAGATGCTAGAACTGAGTAACAAAATCAAATATCACAACGTGTTTTACCAGAAAACATTATGATCCACATCACGACAATATTTGTTGGGATGACTATATGTACAGTACTTTCACAAACCATCAACACAGTGAGATTTTTGTTAAATAGTCATCGGTAAAAATGGATGTAATGATGAAGTTGGTATAGACGATTATTAGAACAAGTAGAACAGTCTGTGAAGTTCAGTAAATGGCATCACTTTACAATGCAGCCTTTAAAACCAGGAAAAACACAACGCTTGTGTCATATATCGTCTTATAACGATATCCAGAATCTAAGACCATATATAGTCTTGTGTCGCGAAATTTATATACATCGGTATTCTAACCAGCCTTTTGTGATTTCAGCATCTTTGCAAATCAAGCTTTAAAAGTCGAGTCATTTGTCCTCCCACCTTCTGATTAGTAGAGGACATACGGTATCTACCTACCAGTTTTCCTATCTGTATCTGTATCTGTATCTGTATGCTGGCTTTCTGCAGCACCACTTCCTTTAAGGCTCAGTTTATTTGATAAATCAGAGGTTGAACTGGTAGGTGTTGCTTGTGCAGGGCAGGAGAACAGGGCCTCTGTGGAAGAAGCAGACGCTCGTGTCTTCTGACCACCTGATGGATGCAGGTCAGCGCCGAATGATGAAGCATTTACTGAACTAAACCGACCGGCTTCAGCAGCAGCTTTGTCTCCAGTCCCTGCCCTCATACTCCTCCCTGTGGGTGGATAATGAGCGCGTGGCACTAATGGAAACTCTATTTTGGGCTAAATCCACTGAAAGATTAAGGATACTATTAATGCATGCATATATAAATTTTATGAAGGAGTGAAACGATGGAAGCCTGGAAAGAGGCGACAGTGACCGAGATAAAAGGCTAATAATAGACCGACATGGCGGGTGCTCTGTGGCAGTTGGTTGGCTGAGACTTAGTGGATTATTGTATTATTATTCATGGGGTGCATAATTCTAACTCCACTCACAATGCTGACACAGCGAGTGGGCTGCAGCCTCGGTGGGGTGTCACCATTAACCAGGTTATCTGTGGGAGACGGCGAGACAGTGAGGAGAGAGGTGCAGTCCTGTCAGGTACATGGCAGGTTCAGGAGAAGAAGAGATAATAGGAAATACATTAAAAATTAATAGCCCATTAGACCTGAGAGCCCAATCAGCTGCACACTTCCGGCTACTGTATGTGCATCATTAAAGCGGCAAACCTGCTGACTCACGGAGCAAACTTCATAAAACACACTGTACTTCTAACAAAGAACGCGGCTAGTAGCACACTTCTAAAGCTAATGTGTATTTTCAGCAGGTTCATGCAGGTTCATGAAAACTCACATTCACTGAGGCCAGAGTTCTTGTGTCTGCTGTTCACGGTCTGCATGCGGTCTCCCACAGTGGTTTCACTGTAAATAGAACTTGTGTTGAAGGCGTTCCTTCAAAGGCAAAGGTAGTTATTGCTGCACATCTTGTCATTAGCAGATTAACCTTTTCTTCTGTCAGGTGTTGATGGAAACCTGGGATATTTTGTACGTCATTTTCCGTCTCTTTTATGATATTTTGTGTTGCAACAAGCATCGCCTTTATTCTTTGGCCATCCCCAGTCCATATAAAACATCTATCACGGCATTAACCCTGATAAGAAAGTCTAATATGGGAAGGGGAACTTCTCGCAACAGCGTCCTTTCACTGTTTACGTTTTGTACCAGACATGATTTATGTGGAGTTATTTTCAGTTCACTGTGAATAAGCTAGAAATCACGCGGCAGTAGAGCAGTCAAGTGTCTCAACCCTGACTGAATGGACGTAGCTTACCCTTATGATGAGCACAGCTCCCTGATGATAGCACCGCGGTGGACAGCCACAGGGAAACAATAGGCCAACCTAGCTGGAAAAGGCCTCTGTGATTTCAGCTCCAGTTGGCCCTTGTTTGAGGATGGGGTCAGGATGTGAATACTGGGAATCTGCCAGCTCCCCTTAATCCAGGAGAAGGCTCCCTCAGGCCTGGGAGTCACCACATAATCACCAGTCAAAAGTCAAATGCCGCGGTTCTGCAAATGTACACATAACCATTTTCCTCCTTTTAAAGATTGTTGTATAGATTTTGCTTCACAGCGAATCTAAAACACACATTCAAACTGGTCCTGTGGGGAAGCCTTAGTAGGCATGTGGCAGAATACCCAACAAAAGTGTATTTTTGTATTTTGTGTTTTCGTGCAGCTGTGGAGCATACAGACATTTATTCTTTTGGCATGTAGTTGGGTTCGATTTTGCCATGAAGTGAGATTTTTTTTCTCACTTTCTTTAACATTGCTCGGGTTATAGACATGCATCATTTTGATTAATTTCTCAGGGAATGCATGGATCTTGATGAGGCAAAGCCAGTGTTAAGTATTTAGGTGGTGAGTAGTGGATACAATTTGATGTGGATCCCAGTAAAAATCTGGATCTAGCAGGTTTGAATAATGTTTAGTTTGATATCGTATTATGCTGTGTTTGAATTAAACAGAGACTATTTGGCCTTGGCAGAGGTATGCGGTCTACTATGCGTCATTCTTGTTCTATATATATTTTTAACCCTGGATGAGGGATGAAGCCTAATTTGGTCACGTTTAACTTTCTAGCGCCATCATAAAGTCAAATGTTTGTTTTGTCCAGTACTTGCTGACCAAATGCCTTTCAAAACCAATGACATTTCCATCATCCTCAGCCGTACTTTGAGTGCAGTTCTAATAAAAACATTAGTATGGAAACAAGCTAAGCTAAGATGCTTAACATTGTGAACATTATACCTACCAAGCACAGTCATTGTTAGCATATTAGCATTCTGAGGATAGCATTTAGCTCAAAGCACTGCCGTGCCCAATGGGGTTTTTCCACCAGAACTTTTGTCCGCCACCGAGTCAAGCCATGCCACGAGTTGAGCCTAGTTTGGCTGAGGACAGACCCTCTCAGGTGCAGGGCCACAGATCGGCCCATGTGGGGCACAAGTGACCGGCACGAGCCAACCCTTGATGACCCCGTCTTCCCCTCAAAAAAGCATGGATTGTTATACTCAGGTCATGTCAGTGTAGGAAAGCGAGACAGTCCTTTTGCGTACAGATCCCAGTGATGTTGTTCTTACTCTGAACCTCTGTGGTTCTTGCAATTAAGTTCCATTGACCACTACACAAGACCAACGTATCATCAGGTAAAGACACAGCCCCAAGTAGGTAGCCCTGTTGTAATCAGAATGCTAATCCCTGCCCCGGTGTGCCAAGTTAAACCGAGTCCAGCCAAGCCAGCACATGTGTCTGGAAAAAACCCCATACCTGCAGCCTCACAGAGCTAGTGTATGGCTTCCTTTCCAATTTATCGTGTAAATCAAAAGTTATTTTCACTGCTTGCTTTTTTTGATTCTTTAGAAATTTGAGGTGACATGGAAACAGTGACAAAAGGCCAGACACATTAACCCAGACCCCCCCGTCGTGTTGTAATCTATCTGTTCACAGATAAGGACGAATGAGCAATTTGTTTTCTTACCGGACTGTTGACCAGGAAACACACCCTTATCTACCTCTATTTGTCCAGGAAATTGCTTTTCATTGCTGCCGTATATCAATAAGATGATAAAAAAAAAATGTCACCCATTTTATTTCAGCTGATTTTTCAGCTATGCTCTGTTTTTGGTCTAGGTGATGAGTGCTTCTCCATCTAGAAAATTTCTCATCCTCATGGTTTGGTCCAGGCACATGGCAGGATTTACAGTGGTACCTACAGCACCAAACGCTTCTGTTGTCATAAGCAGTATGCCCCTCAGTGGGATTCAGTCTCTAAGCTAATAGGTTGAGTGACCTTAAGCTCTCTTTCCATGTCTTCTTTTTACACTGGTTGAAATGAGAGAGGTAAGCTCAAGAGGCGAGCTCTCCATTGTATGAGTTTTTCATTCTAAAGGAGCGGCCTGCTTACGTGTGGAGGGTTTTTGGTCACTGCCATATCAAGAGCCACACATTTCTCTCACACCGTTTAGACATTCCATTATACGTGAGACTGTTTGTGCTTGCCTTACGTTTTAATATTGTTGCATCACCACATTGATGTTGTTTCAATGCCCCTCATATGTATCTAACAAGACATTCTAGAGCCAATCCGGTGTCTCCAGCGGCGGAAAGCAACACCTATGATAACAGTGGTTTCCTGCTGGGAGCGAGTGGTTAGAACATGGTGGTTATAACTAGCCCAGAGACACTGCGCTGCACTGCACTGACACAGCTTAAGAGGTCAGTGTGTTTACCAGAGAAACTACAGCTCAGCGTCTGCTGTTTCACCTCCCCTGCTGGCTGTTTGTCTAACAAACCAACAGCAAGAAAAACACAGACACTAACTTCCCAGTCTTGCCAGGCAACCACTGGACATGCAGTTATGGTAATAACAGTCTAGCTAGCTAATTCTTGCTCTCATTTGTGGTGTGATTAAACAGTAAGTTCATCAGAGCCCACTGACCTCCCTCCCTTCTTGTGGCTGTCCGGCAGACTACCACCACCACAGAAATCTCTGTCAAATGTATTCAGCTCCCGTCTGAAAGCTAATTGGATGTATTCAGCATGATGTAGGAGCACAAAGTTGTCAAGTCTTTCCTCACATAAAAACAAGAGATGCAAGCCAATCAGAGGCAGCGTAGGGAGGGGGATTCACAATAACATGCCCACTGTGACAATGCTAACATGCTGATGTTTGTCTTACGTTTACTGGCTTCACCAGTGTGTTTGCATTCTGGCATTTGCTTACAAGCACTAAACACAAAGCACTGCTGATGCTGATTCAGTTTTACAGGTATTTGGTCATAAACCAAAGGACAGGACAAATTGAAACTTTGACCCGAAGGTGTCGCCAGATGAAAAGTGAAAGCAAGTCTCCATCAAAGTGGTGGAACGACATTTCCATCCATAGAGCCATGCTGCTAGAAACAAACAAACATGACATGACGGCCACTGAGGTGTTTTATAAACAGAAAGGCGCTAAAGGTCACTGGAGCTGGGAGCTTGTTCCCAGTATCCAGCTTCATTTTTAGAAGTCGTATAAATAACAAATATGTGTGTAAGTTACATAGGCTAAATTTATGCGAGACGTACTGCTGTCCGTAAGCTTTTTCATATAGAAATACTTAAAATAGGCAAACAAACAAAAGAAAACACAAGAGCAGTACAAGACCCTGAAAATAGACGAGCACAGCCCCATTTAATTTTAGAGAGCCATGAGAAACAACATGTCCTGTGCCAAGACATTTTTACCTGCCACCGAGGCAACAAGCCTTTCTTTTTGAGGGCAACACGCTGACTCCATCTCACTCTCTCTTTTCACTGATGTTCTTTTTTGTTAAAGGATCAAGTCATACACATAGATAGTTGTCCTACTGCCGATGCCTTTCTGTCTTTTTCCATTGACATACATTCTTAGATTGTGACTGTAAAGCACATACCATGTTATTATGTCTTTCCCAGACATGACTAACTGTTGAATAGTGTGTTGACTTCCACTCACAGGTGTTGTCACTGCTAACAAGGACCAGGACTGTCAACATATTCACAGTGTTTAGTGAAAATATACCTCAGCAACATGACGTGACATGCCATGTTGATGACAAATGTAATTGTATGTACAAAGACTGAGCTTATGCTTTTAAAAAGCTTGTTCTGTTTACTAACACTGTGATCTTCCCCAGGGTTCCCAGTCCTGTGTGGGATGTTAACAGACTGGTGGCGCGTTGTGGCTGAAGGAGCATGGTGAAACACCAACCCTTACAGGTCTATGAGAAGCAGGTCTTTGTGTCCTTTGTCACTGGGATCTATGGTTGCCGCTGGAAACGCTACCAGCGTTCCCAAGACGACAGCTCCAGGGTAAGGCAAAACCACAGATCATTGTGGAATATGATATATGCAATTATATGCAGTATTACTTGTTGTTTACTGTAGTGCTATTGTTATTATGCATGTTGAAGTATCTTGGCAGTTTGCAGATGGATGATCAAATCATCAATCTTTGGTTAAACTTGGTTATTGTTTAGAATGTTTAGTTAGCTGGATTTCAGTTTCCTCACTTTGAGAATGGTCGACACGTTTTTCGGCACAAACTATTCTGCTGAACAAAAGTAGTCACGTGGTCTCAAATATAATTGAGCAAATATGAGAAACAGTATAAAAGAGCTTGAATGAAATACTCCTCATTTGGCAAAATGTGGGTTTAAAAATATAATGTGTGCATTCTCGAATCAAAATGTCTAGACATGACTACACCATTGTTATATATTTTGTTGAGTTTTGTACTTACATTATTGCACATTTTACCAACAATGTTCGACAAGTTCATGAAAGTTATTCAAGATGGCGTTTAATATGGTCACCAGTCAATGGCATTATGTCGATGGATGTAACGAGGGAAATCTGGGTAACAATTAAATGGCGTGGCTCTTCTGGAATTTCCAAATGTTATGGGCACATATTCAAGTCATTTTGCAAGGGTTCTGACAGTCGACAATGTACTCGTAGTTTAACAGCTGCTTCTTTCACAATGTAAGCTTATGGGAAAAAGTAATGTTCGGACAGTCTGCATCATGTGACATTTCAATGGCACTGTTTGGCTACTATCTAAAATGTATGTCAAAGCTTGTTCCTGGGAGTTTGGTCATCAGGCAACTAAATGAGAGAGTGAGGAACAGAGTCGACGAACTAGCTCACCAGCCATTCTTTTGTTTACTATTATATTGCTCACTCGTGGATACAGTTTCAGGTAGATTTTCATCAGTAGTGGATGTTATGCAATAAAAACAACAATTGAGAGACCCCCATACACTGCACATCTAGTCATCAATATCCGATCCATGACAAAGAGAGACAATGAATCTGACCGCACAATCATTGCCAGCTTTCAGTACTTCTTTATTAGTTTATAGCACTGAGGTTTGATGCCCAGTCTTATCCTAAAACCATTCTGCTATGTTACACTAATGTGTTTGGCAGAAATCTTTTTTTACATGTTTTAAATGGTCTCCATCAGAAGGCTGGCACCACTGTTGGCCAAGCAACTAGAACATTGTAATCAATTACTGATGGCTACAGCACTCATGGGAAAGGTCATGACATTTCTTCAGTAATTAATCAGCGACAGTAATGGGTTGCAACTGTACTGTCGTGTTTTAGCCTGGCTTAAAGAGCCCCACATCTGCAAGACACACAACTCACATCTGTTGCACAATCCTGATTCAGGCAGACAGGCTGGGATGCTGTGTGAAACATAGATAAAACTGAATGTGATCATTTACTCATTTACTTATCCTTTTTTTAACATAGGCACAATTGAAAACAGTTCAAAGACAATATATATGACAAGGTAAAATATGGTTTGGACAACTGCCAGGCCGAGTCAAGCCCATGCTTCTAACACCCCTATCACTCTTAACACTTGACCTGTAGCCGAAGAAGGAAAGAATAGTCTATTATAGAACCATGGTCATTAAGTTAATCATAGGTGTATCAGCATACGTATTTAGAGTGCATCTGTTAAATGCTAACGCAGTCTTAGTTGTAACCTGGCTTACAACTCATCCTCAGTCCTCTGGAATGTTGAAACAGATATGTAAGAAAATTTAAGTTGCAGTCTTAGAGGATAAAAACGGTACTCTCCTGTATTTCCATGCTGTATGCAGGGATCTGGTAGATAAACTTTTATGTAAAGACAGTAGATTGAGTGGCCGTGCAGCTTACTGTGGTGGGCAGCAGAGCAAAAACAGAGGCTTATAATGAAAACACAATCCTGCTGAGGCTGCGCTGAAACCTGATCGCGCCTCAGGAATAAATGAACTATTTTCCATTTTGGTGGTACTGAAGGCCAGAAAACAGGTCAAGCTTTGTGAGAGGGAGCACAAAATTCCACTTTAGTGACCTGAAGTGCATCACACATCCATTCATTTTAATTATGGCATTCCAGTCTTCTTTTGTACCCTGTATGTATGATGATTTAATCCCAATCTTCTTTTGTTTTTTCATTAAATTCCTAAGTAACCCCCAGACCAGATCCTAGTAACTGGGGGAAATGATCTTTACGGTGAAGCCAATAACAGAAGTAGTGCAGTGTTTGGATGTGGAAAGCAGAGCCAGGCACCCAGCTGTGTTGGAAGCCCACTGGGCAGCCACAGCTACTGCTGCTGGGTGTCTTCTTTATCACAAAGAGCCAGCGGCTCAGCCATAAATTAGTCAGTTTGCTGAATGTGTGAGGCTGGCACTGATGATGTGCTGACCAAGAGGAAAATACAAGCACACAGATGCCTCTTTCCCCTCTCTGTCTTCATTTACAAAGCTGCATGTAGTCACACACACAGTGCTTGCACATAAGCAAGAAAGGTTAGAATTCATGCTCTGAAATGCTGTGTGTAACTTAGTGATGACTGCATTATTAACGACCACAGCGCTGCTTTGGGTTCCAGGCTTTATGTATTGTTGTACATCATCAATACTCTGAACCTCTGCTTCTCCAAAGGCCCTTTAGGCAAGTCTGATGACTCGGTAGCCGTCTTGGCAATGCCCCCAGGACAGCTATTTAGGACTAACAAGGCCAGCCTATTATGTAAATCAATGGGGACAGAACCATAAATTCACTTTCAGTGGTCATCACCAGTCAAATCTGATAAAAACCTGCTTAAAAAGTTTGTGGACTTTCCCTCAAAATAAGATTTAAAGTAAGTTTGACGCCACCAACTAGCTTAGTCCAGAGTGCCACGATGTGATCCTGTCAGCTCATCCAACCAGAGCACTTAAACAAATGCAAGAGTTGAACGTCTAATGTTTGAATAACCTCATCTTTCTTGGTGATCTTGTAAATTCCTGCTGTTCCGTTTGTTATTCGGAGTCCATCTGCAGCTGCACCAAATTGGTTGAAACTTTTGTGAATCTTAACTGTGCATATGTGTCAGTGCAACAGCAGGACTGGCTGATTCTTTTACTGGTAGGACTGTTTTAATTGGCTTTTGGGGGTAAGAGGCAGGATATGTAACATCAAGCCGCTGTCTCTAACATAACAGACTTAAATATTCATAATGCTTGAAGTGGCCTTGGCATTTTGGCCCAGAACAACATTACACACGTATCACAAGATTGTTAAGAGTCAGTCGACACCAGATTGTAGCTCGAGTGAGAGTGAATTTTGGACTGAAATTTACCTGGTGCCTAGAAACACAACTGAATGTGTTACTAAGTTTGCTAACACTTCTGCAAAATCAACTTTATAACTTGATAACATCTCATTATTTGGTTTAGAGCTTGATGTGCAGCCTCTAACTGATTGAAAAATCAATTTATGCATGTTTTTATGAAACCCCCTTGTTAATACTGGCTCTTTTTGATTATCAGCACCTCATGTTTCCTTTATCTTCTAGAACACATAAGAAAATGATATATGAGACACTCAGGTGATACAACATGCAACATACAACTTCACAGAGGACATTCCATCAACTTGTTAACCACTAGGTATCAGTGGTTGAATTCTCGTTCAACTTTGTTCTAAATGTCCATTTAAATGTAACCATATACTTGTTATGAAATATATATATATACTGCATCACTATTCCTCAGCCATTCAGTTTTCCCTTTCTATCCTGAATACACCCATGTCCACTTGCTTTATCAGTGTCCATGCTCAGCCAACACTGACCTTGTCTGATACAGGCCAGGAGGTAGAGGTTTGTCATACGGTGAAGGCTGCGCATACTGTGGATCAGGATTTATGAGCGCTGTCAGAAGTTGGGTACCAGCAGTTGTAATTCAAAAGACGGACGAGCCATTGAAGGCCATGTAGCACTCAGGCGGAAGTGTCAGATATCACAGAGCTTCCCTGAAAGTGACTTGTACTGCACAGTGAGGGTGGCCAGCTTAAGGTTGGAAAACATCATAGAGAGGTAACTCCCACACTTTAGGTGAATGGATGAAAGGTGTAACAACATCAAACATATTCGGAATTGAAAACAAGACAAAGACAATATATTGAATGTTTTCCTTTATCAAGTTCAATGAGTTTTCTAAGTATCTCCTTAATCTGATGGCAGCAACCCGTTTCAAAGAATTTGGTACAGGAGCAACAAAAGAAAGCTGTGGACTGCTCCAAACACACCTGTTTGGAACCTTCCAAAGGTGAATGGGTTTATCGGTAGCAAGCCATAGAATCATGATTGGGTAGGAAAGGTCCGCCAGTCAAATCTGTTAAATGGGCTTTAAAAGTTCTGTGACTTTGACTCCAAATAAGGTTTAAAGCACATTTTTTTTCCAAAGGTTATACATATAGCCACCATGTCTGACATTACAGACTCCTCTATTTAGAAAGATTTAAGTTGTTTGTCTCCTCTCTCATAAGGGTTCTGATTGCGTTCTACTTTCACTTACATTTTTACACAGCATCCCAACTTCTTTGTATACCTCTAGCTAGATTGTGTCATGGAGGGCAGTGTTGCAAATCGAGTGATCAAGGCTGTCTATACAGGGTTTAGAGGCCTCCCAATTTCAGGAAAATGTACAGTATCCTGTCATTGTGATGATGATATAGAATGACATCTATGGTGACAGAAAGTGTTATCTGTACATGTCACCTCTGTTCAGTGGTGGTTTCTGTTGGTGGAGGTGGAATATGCAGGCTCACACGGGCAGTTGAGTGCTGAAAGTCCTTTGACAGTAGTCAGAGAGTAGCAGACTTCCCCTCGTCACCTTTTTATTCACCTCAGAGATTTTCTCAGCCAGGGATTACTTGACCTTAAACCCTTCTCTTGCCCCTCGTCACCTCCTGCCTGGAACTGGAAATGTATTCTACCATACAGGTGGTCTCTGGACGAGGCATATAGATACATATAGACAGTGGAGAATTTAAGAAGAGGTGTCTCTCTCTCTCTCTCTCTCTATATATATATATATATATATATATATATGAGGGAATTTTATAAATTGATGACTTCTATAGTACACAGTAGTAAAAATAGATTATAATTATAACCAGAGTCATAAGCATCACACATTTTGGGCGGGGGTCTGACCTAGTTTTAAAAATTCATGGATACTATCTTCACTTTTATTTGACTCGCGAATCGTTGAATTGACCAAGTGGTTCTGGCTGACATCCAGGTGCCAGCTAAACCAGTTGAAATCAGCCACTTCCACTGTCATGTTCTAACTGCCTGCATCAGATTAAATGATGTTCCTGGACACATATTCCCAGCCTCTCCATTCCTGTCTGAACGTAGGGTTAAGGTTCGGGACCTTTTGCAAGTCCTGCTTCTTCGGTGCAGCCATTTGCTCTTTACCTGCACGCTAATTATCTCCCAGCCTCTTACATAAGTCGCTGGAAATGGTGAGTCCAAGCATGGCGTGCTGCAAAGCTGATCAATGCTCAACAGGACCTGTTGACTGGCCTATCATACTCTACACCTCCCCTCACATGGCATTAGCTCCTAATCCTGTTAACTACTGAAGGGAAGAGTCCTTGAGCGCTGCACAAGCTCTCCTCTGTACCTTTGTCCCACATGTCAAGCCGGAAGACTCTACAGGAAAGGGTGGGAAAGCTTTTGATGAGAAAACATTTAATAACACTCACAGTATACATACAGCATGCTATTCTAAACATCTGTTTTTGTCCTTGTGATATTATGGAAAAATAACAGGAAGTCATCATGACTAGAACATAGAAGAACTTGGTCGTCAGCCTAAGGAACAAAGAAAATATCGCCGCCAACAGGATCTCAAACCAAAAAAAATCCAAATATTTGCTGTGTTCGGGACATTCCTGGGCGTCAGAGATTCGAGAGAAAGATGGTTGACTGTTGACTGTCATTCCCGAGTCCAATGTTTTGGGTCGGTGGCTGGCAAAGTATCGAGGAAAGAGTCTCAACAATCAAACCGTCTCTCTCCTACATGCTGTATGTTCCTAAACAGCAACCGACAAATCCTGCATACTATGCCTTTAAAAACAACTTTAAACCTGTATTAATTATTTTCCGCCACTTGGACGCAACAGTAAGAAGCTGTGAACACAATATCGACATGTTATCACCTTTTGAAGTTGATTTGGTAACCGAGTGAGCAAACAGATGCTAATGTACACATCTGGCCTTTACGGAATATCATTCATTTGATCTCTGCTGAATATAAGTCCAATATTTGCCCTTATAAATGGTCCGACTGTCGCTATAGCGCCATTCAGCTGACGGGACCTGCAGTGTGTGGTCATTATTACCGTCCTTTGCATTAACATAGTCATCTGCAGGCCCACCCACAGAAATGACTGGGCCCCTGATGCCTCCAATGTATACTTCATTCATATCAACTAGGGATACACGATATATAACCGAAATTATCGGCCCCAATAATGGAAAATTTACATAATGGGTTATCGGCAGATAAAGAAATGATAGCCTATAATACAAAGCCAAATTGCAGTTAATGCAAGTGCACTTGTTAAGTCAATTGTAGCAGAGTAATCAGCTTATTTTTTAAATACAAAAATGTGAAATTATTATCGGTTATTGGCATTGGCAGAAAAAATCACCATCGTGCTTCCCAAACATCAACACAAGCAACACACACTTTTTGTCTTCCTTTTTTCTCTGGTATTGCAATTTTATTTGCAGGTCCTTGCATAGCTAGGAAATTCACTCCAGAATTAGCCAGACTGATAGTGAGGATCAGTACATTTTTCAGGTCCCGTGGCCGGCTGCACTATCAACAGTGCACCCAAAAGAAACGACTCATGTCATTTTTTTCAGGAGAGTTTTCATCATGAAACAGGCTGCGTTTTACTAAAGCACCAACAATAAAATGTCTGTTTTTGTCATGATACTCGATACATGATGTTCAGATTAAAATGTGATTGTCACTGCTAATTTGTGTTTACCTTTGCAGTGGGAGTGTACATGGTTCATCATCTTGTGCAGCTCTTTCCTTCTGCTTCTCTTCTGGGCCTACTTCTGGTCGGTGGCTCAAAATGATTTCAACGAGTTCAACTTGTGAGTCATTTGTCTTACTACGTGACTGTGATACATTGTGACCAAAAATAAAACTTTTTCCAGACGAGGTTGTGAACAGCTGGATGCAGACTTACCACATCAGGGTTGTATAGAGTGTTCTTGGTGGTACTAGGCTGTATAGCTGAGGCCTTTTTGGCAAGAATGGACTTGTTTTGGTATCAGCGTGGATCAGTCAAACTTTAACTTTTCACACTGCAGGTCCGTATACAACCGCTCCGGAGTGTGGAAGGATGAGACGATCCCCCTCCTCGCCTCCACCACTGTGGGATTCAGCTACATCACATTCTTATTGGTAACAGTCTTTTACAAACCCTTAAATGTTTACAAATCTGCGTTTTTGTTCAGTTATGATACAACTCACTGAATCTTGCTTCTTTTTCAGATCTTGGCACTTTTCCACATATCCCTGGGCCAGCAGCTGAACCTGTACTGGGTTCACAAGGTGCAAGGAGATTCACATCTTCAGTTTTATTTACCAAGTATTTCCTCCATACACACAGTCATGATAAAAATCTGACCTTGTCGATGTCCATTTTGTCTCTACAGATTGGAGTGTCGGCGACGCTGCTCACCACCATCTCTGGTGTTATCACTGTTGATGACATATGGAGAGACGAGTGGGACATCCTGTTTGTGTCACTGCAGGTTAGAGTCAGAATGACTTGAAGCTGACTGCATGTTTGTGTTTTGTTGTTCTGTTTCCAAGCATGACTTTCTCCACTTTTATTCAAATGAATCCTCTGAATGATGGATTTCGAGTGGGATTTTGATTTCATAAGTGATATTTGTTGTTAAGATACACAACTAAGAAAAGATCGCATGTGAAATCACTAATTTTCCTGGGTGGTTAAGTCATCTGATTTTTCAATTTTACTCGTCTTTGTTATTTCCTGTCCAGTCTTCCCTGGAATAGTTATATTTTTCTGGGAAATAACATTTTTGCCAAATCTTAGCTGAGAAGATCAGTACCCCGTATAAAACTTCCCATTAAAAAGACAGATGATTAGCAAGCAATTGAATTTAGCGGGTTAGCAGTTAGCTTAGCACAAAGAAGTTAAGTCACTGCTCCCAGCCAAGAAGTCCTGAATATATCATGTCCTGTAAACCACCTACTTAGTGAGCATTACTGGTGTTGGCCTGCAGATGTTTTTTGCCTCATATACACCCAAGCTAACTGTATCTTCCCTGTTTTCACTCTTGATGCTTAGCTAAGGTAACCAGATATACACCAGATGCAAGAGTGGTCTCAATTAGGTTGTTATGGTAATGTAAATCCAGTCCAAACTGACATATTGTACATATTAACGACAAGAGAAACAACATTTGAGTTGTTAAAGAACTGCTGCATTGTGAATTGGCAAGGACGAGGCATCGTGTCTAAAAATGTGCTGAAAGCGAATTAACACTGAAAGTGAATAAACCAACATCTCGTACCATATTTCTGAAGTCTCTCCTGATGCCAGATTGCCTCTAGACTCTGGGAGCACTGGACAGGCCTCAGCTGTTGTGAAGTTGCTGAACTGTGTTAAACTCCTTTCCTCACATAATTATCTTTCTATTTCTCCAATAACACACTTAAAAGGGCTTTGATCAACACACTGTGTATCTATTTCTGGTGTATTTTCTTTGTTATCTAAATGTTGACAGAGTTGAACTCGTTTTAATAACACAGGTGTTTTATATTGTGTTGCTTTGTCACCAGGCCACTGCACCTTTCCTGCACATTGGAGCCCTGGCAACAGTCACAGCTGTCAGCTGGTTGATAGCTGGATACGTGATTCGCAGGGAGAGATCCAGTAAGTGTTGACCTGTAGTTCAGGTAAAGGTTCCTGTCATCACCAGGACAGATTTAAGATTTAGATTTCTCTGGCTTACGCAGAGCGGGGAGGGGCGAAGAAGAGCGTTTCTTTATGATGTACAAGCGCAGCATTATCTGTACCTGATCAACCAACTCAGTTATACTTATTCGTATCAGCATGTGGATATTTTTGATATTTCAAATGTTGTGTGGTGTGTACAATTCATTTTCAAGTGTTTTCTTGTATTTGTATGAATTTTCCAGTATTAGCTTATTATAGGAAGGAGATTAACAAATGTGCAAACCAACACAGACAAAGCTAAACATTTCTCCTTTTTAAATTTATTTTTTTTCATTTCTCACAATTATTCGATGTAGTGAGATGAAAAGTCAAAGAAATGACTCTCAAAACCCTCCGTCCACCTCTCAGATTTCCAGATCATGGTGTTGCTGGTCTACGCCCTCGTCCTCGTCGCTCTCTACTTGGTGCCGCTCACGTTCAACTGCCCCTGCATCATGGACCGCCACAGACTCAAACCTCGACCAGACATCATTGGCCGGCGGGGAGCTCCTATGGTGAGCTGGTGCTTTGCCAGACCTCACTGTCTGATCCAGTTAATTGTTCAAATAGATGTTGCAGCTCTGTGGGAAGAGCTACGTGTAGTCTCTGCCAAGACCTGTCAGGTGTCCATTTCCTGCTGGTTCTTTGGATACAAGTGTACAAACATAATTCTGGAGAATTTTCTTTTACCTCAACATCCCGTACTGATGGATCAAATGGTACATTTTTACATTCGCAGACTGAGTGTGTCCACGCCTCTGCACTACAGTATATTTCACACAGCAGTGTGGTGTTCAGCTGCAGCACACGAGCTTACTGTTATCAGGCTCAGTAAGCATGAGAGCCGACAACACCCTGAACTGCCATCTCACAGCTGGGCAAGCAAATACTGTTCCAGATGACTGGCCATAAACAAATGTACAGGGATGTTCAGAGCAGTGTTCTCCTGCCCTCCAAAGGCACACACACTCACTCACACACACCTGCAGTACACACAAAAGACATGGATCACAAGGGATGCCTGGTTTTTCATCTCCCTGCAAAGCACCTCAGCTGTGGGGAGCTTCTCAGGAATCACAGAACTATGAATCTGTTTTATGACTAAGAACACCAAATCAGAACCAACCAAACGATTCAGATATTGTTGTCCCCCGAAGTCACAGTTGTTTTTGATGATTTTACAAACACAATCGCAGACCGATCACATCCAGATGATAGAATAGACCATGCGTTATCAGAAATATGGAGATTAATTTATTGGAAACTAGAGCTCTTCTGAATATGTATCAGTTTGGAATTGTATTGCAATTCACTCCGAAGTGGCTAAAGACAAAAAAAAAAGCACATACACAAGATAATGTATACATTCAAATGTAAAGGTACATTGCCATGGCTACCTCACCAGCGTCAGAGGACTAGTTGGCTGTTTGTCCATTTTAATCTCATTTCTTTATCTCTCTGTTTCGTAGTTACCACAGTGTTTTCATGGAAGTTATATACGCCTTTTTCTACAGAATAGCATTTGTTTTATTAATGTAAAACAACAAAAATCTGAACTTCAGTTTTGACTTAAAGGGATATTCCGGCGTAAATTGAATCCATGGTGTAACACACCGTGACACCGAGTAAGACTCCCCCTCGAGAGATCAAGTTTGCCGACCGCTAGCTTATGTAGTTTTAGCAACCTCAGAAAAGACCGCACGTTAACAATACACTGCAGTCAATACAAATAGGGTCCCTGCACATAGTTCGAGGCAACATCTGCTAGCTTTGCTGGATTTCTACTGAAAAGACAACACAATTTACAACTCTCCTGCAGCAGATTGCTTCGTTGTGGGGAAGCCCTGACGAGTCGATTACCGAGTGCAGTAGAGTTCCGCAGCTCAAAGATGAAAATGTATGATTATTACTCTATGGAAATGCAATCAAAGTTCATATGTGTCTTGCCTGCTAGTTTATAACAGTTATTATCGAGAGCTGACAGGGAAAAGAACGGAATTGAGCATTTCTAACTGCACTCAGTAATCGACTCGTCAGGGCTTCCCCACAACAAGCGAGCTGCTGGAGCTGCTTCAATAGAAATCCGGCAAAGCTAGCAGATGTTTGATGCCTCGAACTATGTGCACTGTATTGTCATCGTGCGGTCTTCTCTGAGGTTGCTAAAACTACATAAGCTAGATACTTGATTTCTCGAGGGGGGGGTCTTACTCGGTGTCAGATTAAATTTACACCGGAATGTTCCTTTAATATTGGTAATTGTGGTAATTCTCTCTTTTGGAATTGGGAGGTTTTAATACTTAACTATGAAAATAATTGACATAAGTAAACCATGTGTGGTGAATAGATACATGATAAATAACTAGGCACGGTACTTAATTTGGACTTTTGATACTTTAACTCTGTCTTTTATATTTCTGCCCCTCACCTGTGATGTGTGTATTCTACACACTGTGACTGACAGTGTCCTCCTGTCTGTCTCCTCTCTGCTCTAGCTGGCTCCAGAACACACCGTGGTGTCCTTCAACCGAGCCCTGCAGCACGGAGCCAGCTCCCTGGAGGCAGACGTCGCCATCAGGTTGTTAACAACACACTAAGAACATTTTAATCTTGGGTTATTATAATGAATGAACTTAGTATAATCTGAAGTTCCACATAGATCTCACCAATACATAGCTTGTTTGGTAGAAAAATGTATATTTAATGAGAGATGCAGACCAATATTGTAGGATTTCTTCACCCAACCTGGTGTCGCATCTTTGAAAGAATCAGTCTTAGTTGATTTTCTTCTCGTGCCATCTCTGCTTTTTGATGTTGATGACAATTATTGTCTTCATTTTACCAAAGTATATGCCACATCATAATTGAAGTTGTGAAGTCAAAACATTTGCTGACCATTCTGCGTCTTCCAGTGTGGACGGAGTTCCCTTCCTCATGCGAGACCGCACCTTGAGACGAACCACGGACGTCAGTAAGATCTTTCCAGCCAGACAGCTCGATGATGCTTCTCTCTTCAACTGGACAGAGATTCGCTCTCTGAACGCAGGACAGTGGTTTTTGAAGGTACAGAAATCCACTTCACCTCTGCTCACCCTGGTTTGTTAATGCAGATTCCATCAGAGCATTTTTTCCCTCTTCACTGACGCCACATCATTCACCATGCTCAAAAAGCTGGTGCATAAAGTGGAACAAACTTTTCTCCCCGAATGTTTTTCAGAATATCATTTCATACCTAAATGCACTGAAACCTTCATTTTTAAAACATGCTTAACCTTTATGTTGTGTTCCGGTCAAATCTGTCCGATTTAAAAGTTTTATCTCTGAAAAATGTACTTAATTTGATCAGACTGACCTAAGAGTCCATGACTTTGTCCACAAAGAGGATTTCAACACACAAAATGAATATTATTTATTTGCATACAATTTTGTGTATTTTGTTCAACTTTTGTACACTCTTGGTGTTCCCGGTCAAAAATGACCAGTCATTAGAAATGAATGGGGGAGACTACAATTAGTGTAAAAAACTGATCTCAGGTACATCCTCATTTGTCATATGGACATACACACACATGCACACACACACACACACACACACACACACACATACCACACACACACACACACACACACACACACACCTTGGTTCCCAGGCAACCACCACGGGAACCTTAGCCCAGTAGAGTCTCTCTCCCACGGGAAAACACCTGTTCTCAGAAAGTTGTTGGAACATTGTTTCAATAATATTGAACTTTTCTCGCAGCTTTGGTAGCCTATATAAATGCTTTTTTGAGGCCTTGCTCACAGTTCATTGTGTGGCAGCACCATGGCACGTTGATATACCATAAGTGAGGCTATTGATTACATATGTGATCACCACACTGGTGAGGAGGAGAGAGGCCAGGAAACTGACAGTGAGGATGGATTAGAGTAGGAAGTGTCAGAAGATGAAGACGACACAGAATATAATCCAGACCAAGAATTAACTGAAGGGGAGGAATCCAGTGATGAAGAGGATGGCCATGCTGAGGCTGCTGTCACATTCAGGTCAAAGAATGGGAATTTATCCTGGTCTTCATCCCCACCTGAGACCCACCTAACCCTTTGACCGGGAACACGACTAGTGTTACTTTATGTGACTGTATAAAAAAATTAAATGGTTTCAAAACAAATGTCCTTGGTAACTTTGACCCTAAGTAGTCTGTGATAAACAATATACTATGTTTCATCTGATTATTTTCTATAGTCAAAATAATCCAGAAATTATGCTTTTTAGAACTCGAATTCAAGATGTATACGCTCAGATCAGTGAGGTATACAGGCCATAAATAACAAATAGAAGTTCAAAACTTGTAATGTTCACAAGAACTGAAGTTGATAAAAAGATCTAACACAACAAGTAGTGATAATATATGTATTATACAGTTTTTATGATGAGTTTGAATGGACCGGTCATTTTTGACCAGGAACACAAAATGTTTAACATGAAACGCACACAACATGAGGGTTAAAATAAATCTATGCCATAGAAAGCAGTACATTTTCCAATGTTGCAAAATTAGGTTACGGAATGTAATTGCAGTGGAACAATGCTGATTTTAAAGATAAATAAATCCTTAGACAACAAACTGTATTTGTAATTGGTGAAGTGAAGAAAAATAATAACAAAAGTCACGATCTAATTTCATGTTGCAGTAAACCACTCTACATGAGAGTAGTGGATGTTGTATCTTAGTGCCTGCCTTTCTGTTGCTTTCCTCTTCATCCAGAGTGACCCCTACTGGACAGTAGAGACACTGACAGCCAGGGAGCGCAGCAGGATTGGCAACCAGACCGTTTGCAGTCTGACGGAAATGCTGCGTCTGGCGTCCAGGGCCAACATCTCCGCACTGCTCAACATCCGCAAACCTCTGCCAGAGCACCCCCGCAGCCGGAACTGGTTCATGGACACACTGTGGGCTGTGCAGAAATCGGGGATTTCCCAGAAGAGGGTGAGGACTGTAGGTCCCTCCATAATAATACTACAATATCACTCAGAGTAAAGGTGCTGCTTGTAGTATGGTTACCCTAATGCATTACCAGCTGTCACTAAGATTGACATCTGGTGTTTTCAGTTGGTATGCTGATTTTTACATAGTGTGTTTCAATGGAGATACCCTGGGGAATTTACAGGATTGATTTTGGCAACAAAACAGTGAGAGGGTACCTTTCTTTTGGGCGCAAACTGCTGCGAGAATTGAAAGGAAAGCCTACCTAGTGTGGAAGGCCAAGGAAAAGTTCAAACAGAAGGATAAAAAGCACCAAAAAGAAATGGGTTATAGAATGCAGTCTGACTGCATATTTGACAAAAAAAACTAAGATTTATATTCATATTTTTAATTCTACAAGTAGCACCATTTTACCATAAAAGTGTAACATCTCTGGATGTGAAGCACATCCCGCATTCTGTCTGATCCGGGTCTTTCCACGTGATATGTGTTTGTGCCAGGTGACGTGGACCCCCGACACGGACAGGGGGAGGGTGCGAGGGCTTCAGCAGGCCGCGAATGAGAAGCTGTCGGTGGAAGAGATAAGGCAGCGAGGAATAACAAGCCTGACCCTCCACTACAGCAAGGCCAGCCACAGAGACATACAGTAAGAGCAAATACTGCCCTGCAACAAGGAAAGAAAAAAGTCGCAAAGGAGCTAGGAGGGAGCACAACGCCTTCATAATTCTGGATTAATATTAAGTGTTGTACATGTTCCTGTGTGAGTAATGTGACGTCTCGGCTGAGGCTCGTTGACTTGGTCAGTAGCTGGCTGAGTGGATGTAGAAATAGCCAGGTGGGAACAAGCAGTGGAGCAGTATAAAACCTCCTCCAAAGCATCACAGATGTGATATTAAAGGGGAACTCCACCAGTTTGAAACATTAAGATATGTTTTCAGGTGTTGGGTAATATTAAGCTGTGTAAAGCCTTTTGTACGTCCAGAGTACACTAGTGTGCTTTAATGAAAGATTAAAGCACACTTGATTAACCCTGATATTAAAAGTCCAAATTCGGAATACAAGCAACAAAAGGCAGGTAGACCAGCACAGGCCTAAATAAACCAGCAGTCGTTCATTAATGAGACCCAGATGTACACAGGAAAAAAGGTGGGGAAGCAGACAAAGAGAGGAACTGGAAAGTAAAACGTGAGATATGAGGGTAAGCTTTCAACATAAAACAGGAAATCACAAAACAAAAACCCGAACCATGTGTGGGTAATGTAGGCACCAGCTTTTGACAGAGGAATGAGTGGAGAATATCTCTCATTCTTCTGCACGGTATCCTTATTTGAAAGTATACAACAAAATGACTCTTACTCTTTATTAAGATTTTTACCTGTCCAAAATTCAGCAAATCCAACTTACTTTTATCAAATTTGATTAACTGTGCTGCAAAAAAATCAGCAAACGACCCCACAACTTTCATCCTACTTGGATTCAAATGTGTCAAACTTTCATCGGAAATTTGTGAGGAAAAAAACTGCTGCACGCTGTCCACTTCTTGACATAACCTTTTCAACATGTTTTCATTGAAGATAACCTGATGAAGGTCTGAGTGCCGAAACCTTGTTGTCATTAAATTGAATTGCAAGTGAAGTGGACATAACGTATTTCTATGTACTGATGACATTTTGTCACCATTTGATTCAAAGCAGGATGATAGTTGTGGGGTCGTTTGCAGATTTTTGCAGCACAGTTAATCGGATTTGATCAAGGTAAAGTGGATTTGCTGAATTATGATTACAATTTTTATTTTTCTGATTTTCCTAATGTTTGAGCCCTTGGTCTTCTCTTATGCACCTGTCAGTCCTCAGGTGTGCAAAAGCTGTACTGTGTACACACCCCCCCTTTTACCAAGCAGCGATACAAACTAGTTAAATACTCTCAAACACTCCTGTGAAGTAACTGTAACTATTCTGTTTTCGTGGCCTTTATAAAGACAGGGTAAATATCAGACTTACACTGTTATGACCCTTTAAACACATACTTTGCCTCTATCGGGGACACAGATGGAATATATTAGGTTCAATTCTTCGCAGTGTCCCATATTCCTGATTTTTGCAAAACACTAAAAGTGACAATATTGTGTGTGCTAAGAGCAAAGGGAGCTTAGAACTGAGAGAAAAGGAACCTTTTTTTTCCAGTGCTGACATGTATTTTTCCTTCCCCCAGGGAGTATCTGGCCAATAACGTGAGTGTGACTGTCTACCCAGTGAATGAGCCCTGGCTCTACTCCATTCTGTGGTGTAGCGGGGTGCCTTCTGTGTCCTCTGATGCCCCCCAAGTCCTCCGAAAGGTGCCTTACCCCATCTGGCTCATGGTAAACAGCTCTCCTCTCTCTGTCTCTCATCTGACACCACACACACACACACACACGCACACACACACAAACACACACACTCACAGACAAGGTCACACAGCGAGACGAGAGGACAGCAGGAGAGAGGACAGAGACTGACGAGGGCCCAGCAAGACTCGAGGGCAAGGACGCGGAGAAATATGAGGGGGCTCAGCGGCAGACTTCAGCCCAGCGTGGCGTTAGAGAACAACAGGACCCTGGGAAAGAGTCTGGGACAGATTGAGACAAGGGCACAGATCTGAAGTAAAAAAGCAGCTGTCCAGCAGGCTTTAGCTTTAGTCAGAGCCTGGTTCTAGCTTCAGGAGACATGCATGTTAATGGTGACCTCCACTGGCAGTAACTGGAAACTACTTTTTCTCCCTCTCTCTCTCTCTTGTCTTGCAGAGCCAGAACGCTTACAACTTCATATGGATCTCATCAGACCTGCTCTCCCTCATCATAGTCATAGGGATTTTCTGTTTTCAGAAGTAAGTTTGGACTGTGATCATGCCGAAAGTTACAGATGAACATTGATAAATGCAGCCCTCAGCTGTAATGCATAAGCACTTGTCATGGAAATATCCAACACAGACAGGCATTTAAGACTCACTACATTTATTCTCCCACCTTGGGTAGTCTAAATAAGCAGTATTGCATGGTTACACTTTATATTAAGGTCCTTGTTATAAGTGTCCATAATTTAAAACGTGTTAACCTTAATAAAGCATTGTTCCTGCTTTAGATGTGGTAGCGGAAAAAGGCATAGTTAACTGTCAATAAGTACATACTTAACTGCTAATGAATGAAAAGTATAAACCAACAAAAGTTAGTTAAACTCAATGAAAACAATGTAAACAATTATAAGTGTGTTTGTTATACTGACATGAGACACAATTTAGTCTAGTCTAGCGGTTTCCAATCCAGGGGTCAGGTCACGAGGTAATTAACAGGAGAGACACATTTTTGTAATAATTAACCTTCTGGTAATCACATGTTACTGGATAACTTCACCCCTTTAGGCCTGTGAAAATAATGCAAATAAAACAAAAGCAAAATATTATTCCTCCATTAAGGTAGTATAAACTGTGCAGCCTGACCTAGCTCCCAACATGTCAAACACAGCAGCCTGCTCATTGGCCATATGCTTCGTAGTTTGATGCTGTGGTTACCCCCCCCCAGTGTCACTTCTTGAAGCGCCTCTCTAGTGCAGAGGTATGAAGAGCAAAAAAAGTCTGAGTCAGAAGTTTAGTTATGTAAGTAAAGTTATGTACATAAATAGTGTATCTGATGTTATGTAAGCGACACACATCACTACGTTACATGACCTGACTGACGTCACTTACATAACTTGAACCCAGTTATTTTAACACAAAGTACGATCTTATCCTTATCCTAACCAAGTATTGTTGATGTCATTCCAAAGGTCATAGTGGTATGTTGTCCATTTTGTCTACAGGCTTTATTTTGAAAGTCTTACCTGACGTTGGGTACGATGTATTATTAGAGTTAAGAGTAAGAAAATGTTAACCTATGATGGGGGGGTTGTTAGCCCCAAAGGTTGGAAACTAGTGATTTAGTTAATGGGTCTGTAAAGTTTACCTAAATTACAAGGAGAATGAAGAAAAAACACATTTCCTTTTTCCTCTAGAGCAGATACAGGTACTCGAGTCACACCCAACGCAAGTGAAGGCCGTTTCATTTGTGTTGCATACAGCATTGAAAAATTACATTTTATATTCAACGTCAGCGCGTCTTTGTTGAAACAGCGTCACTTTTATTCTGAATGATTCACAGATCACTACATTCAACTGTTTTCAACTGAACTATTTATCGAGTAAAAATTAGCTCCAGTGAAAATCCAGAGTTGTGTGTCTCCAAACCTGTGCATTTTTATTATTCTATTGGGTGAACTGACCCTTTAAAAATCACGAGGTCTTATTTTTGTTCACTGTACAGTGGCATATTCCTTGTTATCATATAAATATAATTATTGTACATGCTTTATTAAACACAGTGGTAAAAAAAGAATTACATTCAATTATTAAATGATTATGTTGATTGATTGATTATGATTATTCAGTCAAAACTGATGTTTATGTTATCATCAGCAGCAGCACTATATATACACGCATATCTGTATGTATTAACATTCCCATGTAAAGAAGCTGAATGTAAACCCTCCTCTGAGTGTGACTGGACCTGAGCTGAGCTCTGGCCTCGTTCAGTCTGCCGCTCCTTCACTGACTGTTGATTCTGCTCTTTTCTTTCTTTTCTATTTTTTTTTTCCTTTTTTCCTTCTGTCTGCTGTCCTCTGGATGTTTCATGTTTTCCCTCTGTGCTGTGTTCTTTCTCTGTCCTCTCTTTCTCTCCTTCTCCTTTGACATTCTTACTTTGTCCTGTGCTCTGCCTGATCTGCATGCAACCTTCCTCCGCCGCCCCTGGCATCTGTCAGCTATCATATGATCAGGTAACTGCTGCGACTGCCTTGGCCTTTGTTTCTGCCTTGTTGTCTGTCCTCCTTGTGCTTTTTTCTGCCTGACACCCCAAGGCCAAATCCTTCCTTTTTCTTCCACTGTTCTTGTTTACCTCTTAGACATGGCATTAAATGTAGGTCTTACTTTTTGTGCATCTGTATCTTAAAGACCCAGCCTGGCAGCACAACTGCTGAACTACCAGGTTAGATGACACGGTAATGCTGTTGTGGTTTGTATCTGTGTGTGCTGTACCAGGTGGAAGATGAGTGGGATGCAGAACTATAACCCAGAACAGATCATGCTGAGCGCCGTGTCGCATCGGACCAGCCGTGACGTCAACATCATGAAGGAGAAGCTCATACTCTCAGGTGCAGCTCTGAGCGCATTCACACCTGCAAACAAAAATAGTTTGGCTTGTAACTGGACAGACGAAGCATGTGTGTATAAAATCCAGGTGGAAATATTGCAATACGTCCTTAAAAGACAAGTTTGTCCAATTCTTCCAAATACACTGCGCCTGCAGTTTTGGGTACCACGTAGGGGACTGCCATATCATATCTTTCAGGAAAACAGCGGTGTAATTTTGAATGTACTTGAATGTAACAGCAAACATGGCTGAAAGTGAATGAAAGACGCCTTTAAAGTGAATAGGCACTAAGGGAGAATAAAACCTGAGGGTGGTAATAATGCAACATCTTGAATGCCAGCTGCCATGAAACCTAAAAAAGAAAAAAAAAAAGAAGCAGAGGAAGAGATTAACATTGTTGCCGGCTCCATGGTGGAGTGAGTTTCAAAAGGGGCAGCAACATCAGCAGTGTGGAAGTAGTTTGATTACAATAGATCGGATGTCCAAAGAACAGCAGTAATATGTAAAAGTGCGAGAAGACTGTGTGTTATAAAGGAACAGTTCACCCAAAAACATGAATCTGCTGACCCACTCGCTGATGAAAAGTCAGGTGTAGTTTCAAAGTTCACAAAACATTTCTGGAGCTTCACAGCAAAGCAGCGTTGCAGCATTCTCCCTTACAAGTGAAGTACCTGGGGACTTGTTTTTAAATGGAAAAAAAAAAAAAACATGAAATGGCTCCATACAGTTCATCCGGCTTAATCGAAGTCTCTGACATCGCAACTTGATTTACACCCTCGAACGTGCAGCCAATTCGGATGGGGGTGCGTGCTAACTGCTAATGCCTTTGGCTTAGCGGCTACAGTGAAGATTTCAGTTTAAGAAAGGGTAAAGTAAATAACATCTTCTCAAATCAATTTGGGATCTTGAAGCCACTGGATCCTTGGATTACATATGGAGCCATTTTGTTTATTTTGTTATTATGTTTTTAATGTTTTTCTGTTTTTTTTACACTTTGGCTTAATGCATCTAGATGCTTGTTTTAAAAATGGACAATAATCAACAGAAATGAAGGAGCGGAAGTTAATGACATGCTGGATTCAGTAATAACCACATTATCCGTGAGCAAACACTGGACAATCAGCTGGTAATCCTTTAATAGCGATAATAATAATGTTGCATCTTTCTTCTCTTCTCTTTTCTCTCTTTCTTAATGACCCCTTTTTTTAAACATCCATTAGACTTTTCTTCTTCTCTTTTCCCTTTTTGTCCCCCTCTTCTTCTTCCCTCTTGCACATACCTGTACCCTGGTCACCGGAATGCATACATGAATACACAACACACACACATACATTGACCACTTGACCACCTGCAAATATCTCAAGTGTAGGTAATGGGATGGATCCTGTGACTTTCACACCTAGCCTGAAAAAAAGAGTTTATGATTTGATGACACTACCACTTGGGGGTGCCAGAATTATAAAATTGGGTTTTTTTTCTTTTTGCTCTAAATAGTGCACTCATTTACTTTGTCGTCAGTGACAAACAGATCTGATGGTACCATATGAATACCAGCTGTTACCAATGTAATCCAACTAAATCATTTCCAGCTGAATAAAACACAATAATGATAAGCTTATTTATATTACACCTTTCAAGAACAGATGTCTCAAAGAGCTTCACAAAGAAATAGAGAAAGTAAAACAAACACATGGAGCGACGGACAATAAAAGCAAACAGCCGGCTAAAAAAAAAAATTAGGCAGCGCACAAACAAAGAAAGCAAATGAAGCAAACACATGCCTGAACAAATGGGCCTTTAGCTGATTTTATCAGAGACCAAGTTGTGTTATGTGGCAGCAGTAGCTCTTTAATATAGGCAGCGTAAATGGGATTACAATGACTTTGAAACATATACGGAATTGGATGGGCAGCCAGTGTGAAGACATTAGTGAAACATCTTGTGGTGAGCTCGGAAATAAATGGTTCAGTGTGCCAGATTGGACCAATATTTCAAAATGTTTATTTTAGCAATATATATTTCAGAATATGTCAGTTTTTTCAGCGCATCATCAATATTTTTGTGTCCTCTTTTCCAGAACTTAACAATGGACTGAGCAGTACAGAGGAGCTCTCTCTTTACCCTGAGAACGGTTATGCGAGATACTCTCATGGAGGCCCCAGCCGCTGAACGGAGCACACTGCCATGGCTGGAAAACCTCTGACGCTAGTCTCAGTTGATTCTACTGACGTATCAGAAATAAAAAGGGAGTACTGAACTGTTAGTCAGCTCACCCTGGAAGTGATGACCACATGAATACATAACCTAAGCTCCACATCTGTAGTCATTTTCTTACATTTGTGCAGTATTGTTAGCACGAAGCATTCAAATCTACATTGGGAACACGTGGCTGAAGTGTGCGTCTATGTTGTCATTACTTAAAGGGTTAGCTAACGAATCAGATGCGCCTGAATTGAATCTGTTGACCAGGTCATCTAAGTCTAAGGTGAAACCAGAATTTGTTCTTTTCTGTCCCGAAAACATTCGTCTGACCTCAACCTCAGATCCCATTTGAATGTAGAAACAGAAAATGACTACCACTCATTCAACATTATTACTAGATAGATGTGGTGATGTGTGTGTGGTGACAATCTGACTACCATGTGTAGAAATCTCTGTTACTACCATCTACTTGAGTGACCTTCTCAGAAAGTTGAGCTAGCGGAGGCCGTAATGTCGTATTTATCCGTGTCATTGACTTCACTGTTGTTTTGTAACAGATGAAACGGGAGGTGCAGTGTTGTGTATCATAAACTGATGTAAATATGAGTTGTTTTACATGTTTTTATTGTTTTTCAAGGGTTTGGACATATGAAGTGTATATTTTACGTTTGCATTTATCATCATTATGACTGATCTCTTCTGTTCAGTGTGAGGGACAGATTAGGGCACACATGAAAACAGTTTCATGAGAGGTGGGGGTCTATTGTGTTGGATGATCTTTATCTCTGCCTCTTTTCTGTCATGCCATGACTGATTTACTATATAGTCATACTAGCTATCACAACTTTCACATGACTGCCTTTTTGTTAATTTAATGGACTGGTAGAATGTTGAAGAGTATTTTTTGTCTGTTAGTTTAATGATAGGGTTAGTTTAAAACAACACTTGTAGCTTCAGACAGGTCGACTGTTCAATAAAAGTGATCTTTTCCCTTTGAAAAGTGTGCAGCTTGTCTTTTGTCAAATATTTTGTAACAAAAAAAATCTAATCTTGCGCCACCTTGAGGTTGTCATTTGCGGTTTCGAGTGAAAAGGTGGTTTGCTAAATGGTACACACATTCACGTTCCCCTCAGGATGAATTGTATTCACTTTGGTGACCCTCTGACTTTTTTTTCTAGCGCCACCGTCAGGTAAAATTACTTTGATTTTCAAAGTACAGGGAAAAACCAACTATGCTCCCTTTTAATCTTTGTATTAACAGCCTGAGCTCAGATTTCATCTTACATAATGAAACAACAGACATAACTAATTAATGGGCTAATTGGCCCACTTACAAAATGATCAAAAGGCTGGGATGAGGTGGTTAAAGGGCAGTCAGGTTTATACCTTCAAACTTGATGGCGCCATCAGCTTCAGCTGTACTTAGTGTTTAGTGCTAATGAGCAAATTTTAGCATGCTAACACGCTAAACTAAGGTAGTGAACATGGCAAACATTTTACCTGCTTAACATCAGCGTGTGAGCATGATGATGCTGTTTAGCTGAAGCCACTGTTGTGCACAATCAGAGCTTTAAAAATGAGCTGTTTGTTTCCTAATTTCATAAAATAAACAAGGACAGCAAAAGGTTTTCGGGTGTTACTGGAACGGAGCGTCACTTTAATCATATCTTGTTACTTGCTGCTAAGCGATGAAACCCTCACAGAACTCATAGAACTTCTGGCCGCAACAGGAAGTTAGCAAATTTGTTACTATGGTTACATTCATGGTGGCTGCTCAGAAAATGTGCTGGCTTCTCAAATAAGGCGTCTTACTCAACTCTTCATGAATCGCAAGCAGTATCAACGTGCATAATATTTAAAATGACTGATCAATAAAAAAAAATCCATCATTGGGCTGCGAGCAGAATGAAAAAAACAATAATAATCAATGCTTGACAGAAGATTAGTCAGCAATTTTTAGGGACTGATCAAAACAAAATTGATTTTCTGCTGCTTGTCTTTGTCCTATACAGTAATTTAGAGCAAGTCTGGATTGCTTGGTCAGTTGAAGCAAACTTTGCCTTGAAATGTGGTCATCATTCTTCACTATTTTATGACATTTTGACCAAAAAATTGGTCATCAATAAATCAATAAAATAATTGGCTGATTGACCTATGATAAAAAAAAAACAATGTCAGCATCAACCCTAGACATCTGTACGACTTAGAATAGTCTTCTCATTAAGGGCATCAGGACAGTCTGTGGAATCAACTGAATTAACTGTAATGTAAACAAATAGAGAGCATTTCACGGTGAGTCTCTCTGATGTCTGTTACCGGCTACAGTAAAACATAATTGTGCCAAAAAGAAAACAGATTCATAAAATCTTTTATTTCAGGAAACAAACGAACATTCTCACAATTTATTGACACGAGTCCAGCGGAGGAGCTGAGGATTAGCAGTGGCGGCGGCTCAGCGCGGGTATTTTATTATACATAATAAAAATAACACTTGTTGTGAGAAATAACAAAACAAAAAAAACAAACAGCTTTTGATTCACAAGTCCTCTCAACAGCCACATAAGGAATAAAACAGGCCTTATAAAGAATGGATTATCCTCATGAAGCTGTCATCTCAGCTGGTAGAGGGTATTCAGAGATAAAGGGAGGGTCCGTGTCGTCTGTGCTGTTGTCAGAGCTGTCAGACGGCATGTGGCAGCCGGAGTCTCTCGGGCAGTTGTTCATATCTGCCTTCAAGTTCTCACCGGGGGTCTCGGCCTCCTGATTGGCCTCATTCTCCAACTGACTATCAGCTGTAAAGCAGAGGAGATGAGTTGGTTGGTTGCTGTCACAGAGTTGAATAGATAAGCAGGAAGTAATCCTTTACAGCTATTATTCCTGTGCATTAAGGCTCAGCGAGGCCTATCTGTCTGCAGCTACCGTCCTTGTGTGTCCTGCTCTATTCTCAGAAACTCTCTTTGGGGTTATCCTGTTATCCTTAACCTCTTTAGCTGCAGCCCGGATACCCTCCCAGTCTTATCTACTCGAGGTGCAATGTCACTTGTCCCTTTTCCCTTTTCTGAATCCCAACGTCTCGGCCGTATCTTTTTTTCTGCTTTTATCATGTCACAAAATGTGCAACGATGACACTGTCCTTGGATAACCTTTTTCTGTGTTTGTCATAACTCACAGCGTAGTTGCTGCAGGGAGTCGACAGCGGCGAGCAGACAACGCCTGTGCTCTGGATCAGTCACATTCAGCTGCGTCAGGTGATGCTCTCTCAGCCTCATCAAGTCATCCACTGTTTGATAACCGTTCTGCTGCAGAGATGAGGAATACTCCTAGAGAAGCGAGGGGAAGAACACAGCATTCAGAAGCTGAAGGAATGGCCTTTTGTATGGAGGATGATTGTTGCTACATTCAGATAAAAGAATAAAAAACACAATACCTCCAAACTGAGGCGCCTTAACACTTCCCGGACTGTCGATTTCTGTCTCACTCTGTGGATTCCTGTCTCCTCGTGTGAATCTGGTAGCAAATCCACATAAATGAACTTGAAGTTTCCCATCCTGCCGCTGAGCATACCTCTCCATATTCCCATGGGGGGTTTGGCCATGATGTCGATCACATCTCCTTCCTAAATGAAAGTTAACTTTTATTAACTGACCAGGACCCTCCACAAAAACCATTGTACATACAGAAGAACTGCTTTTTTTTACGACATTCAGCTAGTGAAGTCTCACATGTTGGGGCAAACCAGCCGTTTATTATCAATTCTACAGTTATGCTGGCAGCTCTGTGAGGCTACAAGGCACAGCATTGCTTTGAACTGAATACAAACACCAACATGGTAATGTGCTCACAAGGATAATTTTAACATGCTAATGTTTAGCAGGTATAATGTTATTATGCTCGCCACCCTAGTTTAGCATGTTAGTATGCTAGCGTTTGGTTAGCACATAACATGTAGGCTACTGCTGATGGTAATGTCGCTAGTTTTGCAGTCGTAAAACCACTATCGGGCAAACTCAACTTTGAACTTAATGTGGCCATAAATGACAATATGAGTTATAAAACAAAAGTTATACAAATTTATTCAAAAGGTTATCAAGAAATTTAACTTGTACCTCAACTTTACTGTGGAATGGGTCCCCAAAGTTTTTTCTCAACAAAAAAAAATTGGGGGCAGCCCTGCGCAAGACCAAGAGTCATTTGACACACTGCAACAATGTCACTAAGTCGGTTCCCATGAAGGATGAGTTCACTATTTTTCAAAATCCACTGTCGCAAACCAGTATCATATGCAACAGTGTAATAGCCTCTCCGGCCCACCATGTTTCTGTCATGTTTGCCCCTCATTGTCGCCCCTTACTGATAATGCACCTTAATAAACATGTACATTTCATGCCTCGGTGAGGCAAACTGTTTGTCTCACGTGCTGCCCTCTAGTGGATCAGCTAAGTATAACATGCTTTTCTGAAGACTGGGCAAAAAAGATATTCAAAGCTAAGTGTTTTTAGTGCAAACATTTTTCTTTTTGTCACCACCTTCCACCGCAGCTCAACAACGAAACATTCCAAAAACATAGAAGATGGCTGTATCTATGGAAGACATCTAATTGATCTGACAAACAACTGAATCCTCATACACTCTATCGAATATGTTTTCACAGAGAATGAGGATGGTGGATTGTGTCCCACCATCATTTAAATCGATAGGAAGGGATTTTTAAATTGCCAGCGAAAGGTCAATCTCAGAGAGTCTGAATTTAACGGCAATCTATCAAATGTTTGTTGAAATATATTTTAGTCTGGAGCGAATGGTGGACCGACAGTGACTCACACTTTTATCCCTATAAAGCCAAGCGTGTCGCCCTTAAAAATGTAGCATTCCAGCCATAGTATGATACAATTACAGTTATACATGTTTACCTTGAGTTTGAGGGATTCTGTGTCGTACGGACTTGGCACAAAGTCTGTATGGACTCTGGCTCTGCCACAGAAAAGTTTTGCGTTCAATAGATCATCCTCCATCCTCAGACTGTCTCTGTTGCTGGAGCAGTCTGACCCACTGGTGACTCCACCTGGGGAACAGCAAACAAACAACAGCAAGGTTCAAAAAAGGCCAAGCTCATTACTTCATTCAATTCTACCGCCTTCTAATTAAGTCCTCCACGTGTCAATAGGAAGACTCGAAGTCTGAGTCGTGGATTCAGGTTTTGATTTGTCAGAGGTCACTGTAGCACTACAAATTAGTGCATCTAACTAAAAGAGGAGGAACAGGATACTATGGTGTACAAGCAGGACTGCATAATTCATCAGGTTGTAGTGTGAAGACTTGGCCCTCTGCCTGAAGGTGCTTACTTGAGGAGCTTTGTCCACTGTTGAGGCTGTAGAGGCTTTCCAGAGAGTCAGTGGACCGCCTCTGTCCTTTGGTAAACTGTCTTCCACCACCAATGCCTCTTTTCTTTGCCTCTTCTTTCTGTGTGATTTCATTCTGCATAGTGAAAAAAAATAAAAAACAAGTCACATTTTTACTCCGCCATATAAGCTTTTGGTTCTCTGTCATTTGTTATCTTCCACTCTACAGACAAACAAAAGAGCGAGCAAACCAACCAGAAAGCTGAGTCAGGGCCCTAAGCTGCTGCGTTTGATTCCTCATGTGACGGAACAGCTCAGTATCTTGGTTTATGCTGGGACACGCAGCTCCTCTGGCAAGCAAAATGCTTAATCCTAAAAGAGTTGCCTTGCTTTTTATAGCTGAGACCTGGGAGGTGTGTGGTGAGCTTAATCTCTGACTACCTGTGCTCAGCTTTTAACTTCCTGTTCCTGTACGGGGACTTTCACACCAAGGACCAACTCTGTATCAATCCATCAAAGTGCAGTTTGTGAAGTGTGAGACTGTGGGGCTGTGGTATGCAGCTTATGAAAAATATGATTTTGATTGGGTTCTGAAATTGTCTGGCAGACTGAAGTGAGCGATGCCTGGGAGTAATTAGGTTTTATAATGGGAGTGCCAAGCAGACAAATAGAAAAAGTCCCAGTTTACCAATGCATTAAGGATGCTGGCAGACCATATTCTGAATTTCTTGGTTTGTTTGATGGACAAAATTGCACATGCGATTTTTTCTAAGCTTTATGTTCTACAGAGAACAACGTAACTGACCAGAGGAACATCTGAACATGTGTTACACAGTGGACCAGTGTCAGTATTCTGTCATATTATGGCAACAGTTTTAGGTTGATGGAAATCACATTAAAGTAAAAATGTATGACTTCTATAAAAATGCATTTATGATATCTTCAGTATGTTCAATAACTAGTTAAAGCCTGAATAAAAAAGAAAGTTTGATTACATTTGTTGTCATAACAATAATGGCACAAAACATAACAATTTAAAAAATGGTTTTGTTTTTATTAATTTGTAAATGTGACAAACAAGGACCTTTGGGTAATGCAGTTACATCTAACATATATTGTACTGTAAAGCTTAGACAAAGGCTGGTCAAATGCATGGACCTGAAACAGTCTCGTCTGTGTAACTAGATTTGATGGCAAATACATTTATGTAGGGAGTAATTTATGATTCATTAGGTTTTGTTCAGGCCAAGGACCCCTCAGCTGATAAAAGGGATGGAGCAGGGACCTTGAAAATATGTTTCAATAATATCTAATTAGCTGACTAGTTGGCCATTTTGAATAGGTGCCACCCAGTCATTTTTACAGTTACGTTAGCTTGCTCATATGATTGCACGAGGAATCATACACTATCATCAGTGCTATTTTCAGAAATGTGCAGGTGGCATGATAAGTACATGCATGTGTAGATTTCTTTAACCATGAATTCATACAGTAACAGATCCCACATTTATTCATGCATTAAATCACCTTCACTCATGCATAAGCAATGCACCACCACCTTTAGCATGCATTTTCGGCCCTTATTATAAAGTGCTACCCACACTTCTAATCAATCATAGTTTTGATTAGTAATACATGAATTGCAAATGTGGGACTGGTCAAAATCATTTTGAAATACGTTTAATTATCATTCTGTCAGATAGTAATTATTGGTGTTTAATATGCAGATGTAAGTATCAGAAATCTAAGGGATCGTCAGGTGAAACATTTGAGTTAACCTAAGTACAATTATGAGGTACTTCTATTGGAGTATTTCCATTTCCTGCTTCATACTTCCACTCCACTACATTTTGGATGCAAATATTGTACGTTATTATGTTTATGCAGTGTGTTGCTGAGGTTGCTACCGAAGTGAGCATGCTAAGCAGCTCGTTAAGTTTCTGTGCTTGCAGTGTAACAGTAACACTCCCCTGGTCCCCAAACTCCATCTCTGGGCCACTAGCTGCACGGCTAATTGAGCTGACTAGCTAATGGCAGCAACAGTATGAAAGTATGAAAAGCATATTTTAACATGTTGTACCTTTAAGACTTTTACTAAAGTACTATTCATATTGGTGACTATCATTTCTAACTAAGTAATACTTTAACCTGATATTGTTACTTGTACTCAAGTATGACTTTTGGCCACTTTTTATAACATTGCTTTCCATATACCATACTTGTGTTAGCCCATTTTAAAGCTATAGCTATTTGAAACCAGGTTAAAAACCAGATAAGGTGTCAGAAGTTCTGCATTACTCTTGGTGCTGATGTCAACACTCGTCTGTGAAGCCCTTTCTGTAAAATGGCAAACGATAGTGTGATTGATGGTTTGCAGGCTGGCAGAGCAGGTGTGTGGCTGACAGCTGTGTCTGCCTGGTAGCAGATGTTATTTCATCAGGTGTGAAACCACAGCAAACGCGGAGTGCCGCGAACTTAAAACTGACTGTATTAACATAAGCTTTGTAGAGTGCGTGACATACACTGATGACTGTCAGCGTTTTCTCTGGTGAGGCCCTGACGTGCTTTCCGTCACGATGTGGTGATGAGGTCTCCATCGCTCTCCTGTGAAGCCTCAATTTCACTGCATTATCGTTCTGCTCCTGTTTTTGCTTTAAAAAACAAAACAAATTGTAAACAGCGCTCTCCCACACAACAGCTACATAAACATAATGCACATTATTTTCTGTGTTCAAAAATGCTTCTACTCAAGAAAGCTCAATTCCTGGATAGACCAGCTGGCAGATTGAGGAGGCTGGTTCTCTTACCAGATAGCTGTCATTATCCCGTGGTTTCATTAAAGGCGAGTGCTGTCTGAAGACGTCAAATCTGTCACATCTGGTCAACTGTTTGGGTGAAAGAGAGATTAAAATGTGTGTTTTCTGGTGGCAGATGGGCATATTGTTAGCCCTTGTGTGTGTTCTCCTGTGACCCCACAACATAAACAGCTGGGTGTTTATTCCCTGTTTATGATTTGTCTTCTGAATTAGGTTAAACCCTGGCAGCCGTGCAGATCTGAGATATGCTTCATTTTTTATATCCTGAGTCAAAATATTGTGGCTTGTACTGGAATGATCATTGCACTGATATTGTACTATGTACTTGTGCTGCTCTCAAATAGTATTATTTTGGTATTATTTGGGGACTGATATTGTTTTTTTTAACAGCTTATTATATGTTTCATTAAAAGAAAGTATGAAAGCAATGAGTCATTTCTCACTGGTTTGCCATTAGCTTCAGTTAGTGGTCGCTGAACGTTGCGCTCGTAACATCTGTTACACTGACTCTTGGCTTGTTTCCCAACACTGACCGTTAGTGAGCTTAGGCCTTACTGCCTCTAAGTGGTTAGATAAGCAACTATTAATAGTATTGTCTTTAAAGCTGGAAACAATTTAGAAACATGGTTATATTTAGTATCTGTAGCACACTGTGTCCTATTTTCAATTGTAGGAAGCAATTGGATGAATACAAATTCAGCTTTAACTAATCATTTGTAAATGAACAACTGTGAATCGATCATACTGACAACTATATAGTTGTTCCTGATTAACTCTTAACCAGCTAGTGAGTGGCATAAAACTAGTAAGAACTCATTCATTACTAATTACATAAACATCTGTGAACGTTGTTTATATGAACTCCAAGTTGTGAATCTTAATGCTACCTACTATGTAGATTACTGAGGACTGTCTCCTTTAACCTTCTGTTCCTGATTTGTTCCTCACTTTTTCATTAGCTACTCTAAAAATGGATATACGTTGGATTGGATTAGTTACTCATTAACTAATGGTTAACTAGAAGTTCTCTGATCCTAATTTGTTTCCTATTAACTCCTCAGAGATTTTGTGAGGTATTACTCCTCGCATTGATCACGCTTCATAAACCCTTGATCCTACATTACCCATAATGCAATCTAATGCAATCTCTTTTGTTAAGCAATTATTCAAGCAATCAATCTTGAACCATTTTGTCAGACTTGTCAACGCTTGACAAATGACATCCCATTTAACTCTTTAACTACATCACTCGTTCATGCAGGAGCCTCTCATTTATCTTCCCCGGATCTCCCTGATGTGTTAACTGTATGCGTTAACTCTAATGCATATTGGTTGTGACATGTTATTCAGGGAGAAGTTCTTCCTATGCAAGGTCAGCAGGATGGTCAGCACACATTCTATATTGCAGCCTTGTGTGATGTCATTACATCTGTTTGGTTTCCATATGATCATGATTATGATGTTATTAAGTAGGAGTTTATGAAGCATTAGCAGTGCTAACTGAGGCTGAAAATGAAGCTAAGCAGTAAAACGTTTGGTTCAGGATACCCTAAAAGCAATAAAAAACAATTATTAGCTGGAAATTTCAATTAAGTTTCAGTTAGTCGAAATGTTCCCCTAAGAGCTCTGAGGTGCAATTAGAGAGTCAGGCCCTGCAAAGCACAGTTTAATGATACTTTGGAGATCTGGGAGCAGGCTGCAGATTAACTGCAACAACAGAGAGAGAGACACATCACAGACTATAGCCTTAATGTTGGTTTCTACTGCACTTTGGCACAGAAATAAAGTAAAATCAAAGCTATGTAACATTTGTACGTGATGCATAAGAATAGATATGGACTATATAGTATTACCACTCTCATATCTGCCTGTTAAATATGATGTGAGGCTACAGGTTAGCTTAGTTTAGCATGCACACTGGGAAAAGGCTAGCTAGCCTGGCTGTGTCCAAAGGTAACACAGTCTGCCTGCCAGCACGTTGTAACTCGCTTGTTTAATCTGAGCAAAATTTAAAGCCTAAACTTAAACAGTATGTGACAGAGTATTTCTTGGCTGGAAGCAGCAGGCGACAACTTTGCAAAATTGTAGTTGTTACACTTCTGGACGGGTGAAACTAAGGAAACCATGACGTATTAAGTTTAGCGCTCAGTAATGTAGCTAATGTAGATTCATGTTTAACATATAGATTTAAGAGAGGTATCAATCTTCTCATCTCAGCCCAGTTACCAGAATTTAATGTTGGCATTTTACATTTTTGTATTACATGTACATGAGTTGACTTTCAGGTGCGGATGTCGAGGGGTAATGGTGGCGTGCAACCAAGCCAGAGAGATCACTGTTCAAGAAAGTTTATGTAACATTTGTATTAGCCAGGTGAGGCCGCTGCAAGTCAAACCCCCCTTGAGATGGAGTTTTAACATTTGTAAAGGCTGTGCGAGCTGGCCATCAAGCCAGAGATTGCTGTTCGAGACGGTGTTTCCAACTATTCCAAGATGAAACATACTGAATGCAAAATGTTGTGGTAAAACCCACACTGATAATTCTACTGTTAGAATGGGTTTGTTAGCAGCTGCGAATCTGGTTATAATGTCGAATGTATGTCTTACGTTTTTGTCTGAGAGCTGCAGATTTGTGATAGAGCAGCTAGTTTGTGGAGGAGACAGATCAGACTGTTTGCTGTCCAGTTCCTGTATCAAACTCTCAAAACGATCCCATGCCACCGTCTGGGGCAGCGAGAAGGTGCCACGGGCCCACAGTTCATGTCGAGGTTGGTGGCAGGTGTGGTAAAAGGGAGACCAGGGCTGTGGACACTCAAACGGGCTCCACAGATAATTTCCAAGCTTCGGGCTCCAAACTCCTTCTTCGTCTGAATCTCCATAGACGTCTTTGGCCTCCTGTTGCTGCTGCTGTGGCGATTGAGAAGGTTTACAGGGCTTCTTCTCTGTTCTCGTCCCTAGTCCGATGCAGGTCAGCACTGGATTGTTGCTGCCCAACAGATGATCTGAAGATGAGCAGAAATTTGTGTTAATCACAACAGATTCAATGCAGCTTCTTGAGCAGGTTGAAGAAGATCGTCTTCCACAATAACTCACCATTATTCTCAGATGTGCACTTCCCTTTTCCAGCTCCACTCTGATGTCCCTTCTTTGTTTGCACCAGACTCTGAAGCTTCTTTAGTCTCCCTGTGCTGGGTACTGAATCTGCTGTGTCAGCTGCAGTTTCGCCGCCCTGTAATTAGGAGACAAAATGTGCATTCAGTGCAGTGTCTGTGCATTCAGCACTAACAACATGCAATGTTTTTTTATTTATTACATAAACAGAGGAGTATATGAAAGGAAAATAGTTTTTGCAAGCATATTTCTGTTCCTTCACACCATTGCATAGTGATAAATGTCTGAATAATCTCCCATTGCCCCACATCCTTAAGTGGCAACAGGGGAAATAGTCCCTTGTATTTTAATCAAATTGAGTCAATCCCCCGCTGCCAAATGGTTATCTCAAGTTTGATTTATTTCCCTAATCATTTTTTACTTGTGCATGCCAAGAAATATAAATCAAACTGGTGTTGGGTTGTTTTGACAAGATATCTCAACCTGTTTATTTTTCCTTCATGGTGTCTTTTTTTTATTTTCTATTGTGCAGTCAAAGGAACATCAATCAAACTGGAGTTGGTTTATTCATGCTAAGAATGACTTTTATCTGTTTTTTGCAAATTGAACTCTTCATATCTGCAAGAATGTCGGGTGGACATATTATTAAGCATATAAACTGCCAGGAATTCTTATTTTGCTCTTTTGGGAAAGAAAATGTTGATCTTCATTCATGTGTGGAACACAAGTACTGCACTTTATTCCAAGTTGTTCTTCCACTCTGTAATGGAAGTCTTCAGTTCCTACACTTACTGCAAGAAAAATGACCAGTGCATCACTGACATACGAAAAGTTCTGCATTTAAAATTGTATGCAAGTAAAAAATACTTATTACTGCAGCAAAACATCCCCAGTGACTGATTTATTTTTTCCATGACATTATTTGACTGTTATAACAGATGTATCGGTGTGAAAACAGCATCTTAAAGTGTAGCCGGTTGAGGTGGAACTAGTCTGAACTACTCTGTATTCATATCATTTAACAGCGAGTAATGCTTTTCACTAGTTTCTATTGTGTTTACATCATATTATACATATAGTGTTCCCTCTGAAATGTAGTGGAAGAATGAAGTAACACATCAGACATACTCCAGTTAAGTGCAAGAAACCTTTAGATTGCGCTTCAGAAAATCATTGAGAAAATGTAAGACTAATTTCCACTACTGCTCCCTCTCCACTACATTTCCGAGGCAGATGTTATACTTTTTACTCCACCACATTTATTTGACGGATACCTGTGTTGTAACACCTCAGTAAACATGAAGGTAAAGGTATGAAAATCTTATGAAGTACAGTCATGTGTTCTAGGTGTAGAATCAATGTTTCCCAACCATTTTCCAAGTCTCTAGTTGGGACCTCCTGTCAGACCAGACGACCAGAGTGATTTCCCATCTAAACTTCTTAAACAGTTGAGTACTACTGTACTTCCACCACTGTTCGGTTGAGTCATATAATGTCTTAGCTGATGACAGGGCTAAAACACGCTGCATCCCCTTTCACATCATGTTTCAAGAAAATGTCCCTTTTTCATACAGGTCCTGTCCCATCACTTTTTTCCTTTTGTGTAGATAAGACTACTGTCCTCTCGTGATGTCCTCCACTCTCCTATCGGCAGTTGGCATGAAAAGCATCCACCAGCACAAAGTCCAGGTGTTCTAAAGAACTCAGGGCCGATATAAGAGGGCCTTATAAAGGAGATTAAAGATTATAAAGCAGATTAAAGTGATCAGTTGACCTGATTTGGCTGACATACAGATGACCCGCCTCAGGTTCACTTCACATTCACCTTTTCACCTCCTGTAACCTCCATCCATTCCACAGAAACGCCCTGAGTTAACTCCGAAGCACTTGCCAGATTTCTGAGTCACACACTTGAGCGACTTTTTGGTACTTTGCTACTTTTATCTCGAGTCACGGAGCCCAGTACATCATGTTTATTAGCACCTTACAGATGCCTCACTGCAACAGAATCTGTTCCGTCCCTCAGTCCCATCAGCAGAGCATGGAGGATGAGCAAAGATAAACAACCGCCCACATTTTACTCACGTGCTCTCACATGTGCACAAACATCCAGGTACGCCAGGTACCTACGTGGCCGGCTGGCACTCATGGCTGGCTGGCAGTCATGTGGGTGGGGGATTACAAAAGACTTCCCTCTGCCAGCTGCACAGCTTTGCAGATAATTATCATTGTGGCACTAAAGTGATTGTGTCCACGTGTGAATGACTCTCAAGTGTGAGAAAAGCCTTCACATCGCTCTGTAAACGCTAGATCCAATCCAAAACATGATTTTTATTCATAGACTACAGAGTAAAGGGTTACTTTTAACACAGTTTCCAAACAATATTCTTTATAATGGGGCTGTACTAGAGGGTGAAACCTGCTCTAAGGTGATGCGGTTTTACCTGAGCCAGTCCATGTGTCTGCGTCCTGTCACATCTGAGCTCCTTCAGGCCGCCATCTCTTGTCAACGTGCTGCTCTGACAGGGAGCTTTACTCATCTCTATAGATTCAAACCACACCAGTCAGATGGCAAACATTTGTCAAACAAATCAATAAAGTAATAAACATTCATCCTTTATATGGGGTAAGTAACACCATCTAGTCTATAACTGTCTGGTGGTTTCCTGGTATAAGCACTTGCTCAGATAGACTTTTTTTTTTTTTACCTTTGTTCTGGACCTTTGTTTGATGAGATAAGTCCTTCTTGTCACCTGATGACGTCCAGCAGCTGTGATTGATGTCTTTGTCTGCAAAAGACAAGATGGGGAAGAAGAGGAGGTATGGGACGAGCTGTCGCATTTCTAACTGTACACAGATAGCAAACTCATCAAAGTGCATAAAGCCCGGACCATCTAAGGAACAACTGAGATCGTTTTAACCAACCTAATGTTTCACCGTCTAAGAGAGATGTTGGCGCACATGACCTGAAACGACAAAATGATCGTGACAAATAGTTTGGTTCTATCGTTTGGAAATGAGTTGAATGGAAATAGTGAAATGCGAACAGAACCGCAGAACATATACTGACATTATTACTAAGAAACACAGTATACACTATACAAAATGAGCAATCAAAGCTCACATACCTTCTATTATTCCTTTTGGCTTTTACTGAACTCTGAGATTGGATCTTTGGGGAAACAAAGGCAGAGAGAAAAACCATTAAGAAAAAAGACATATAAAATTGGAATAGGAATAATATTAGTGTTGCTGTTTTAAGCCATGCTAGCAGCGTGGCTCTGTGGATGCCAATGTTAGTCTGTCGGTCAGCTCACCACCTTAGTCCAGACTGAATGATCAAAACACAGATTTGAGGGATTTGCCTTAATCATAATAACTTTAGTGATCACCTGACAGCTATAAGAAGGATTCCCATGAAATTTGCTAAACACATTTGTGCCCCACTCAAGATGAATTGTCATCACTTTGGTAATCACATCAAAACTTTAATGTGTCCAATACTAATGACATTCTCATCAGCCTCAGCTGTACTTTGTGTTTTCATTGCTAATTAGCAAATGATGAAATGATTGAAACTGTCTACTGAGCATCATGATGTGCGGAGAAATGTCTGCACAGAGCCCAAAGGATACTAAAAGACAACACCCATCCCAGCCACAGTCTGTTCACCCATCATGAATAATTCATTTCTGTGAGTTGAAACAGACATTTCAATATATAGTGAATATAGTACACTGAATGATCACAAACAAATAAGTCTTGAATCTTGAACCTTTCCGAGTTTTGTTTATGTTATGTTATGTTATAGTTTTTTTGGTGTCCGGACAGCCGCGTGGGCATGACACAAAAAACTCACCGACCAATCATGGCAAACATTACACATCATTATAACAAGTTAGAAATGTCATTTAGAGCATGCTGACGTTTGCATTAGCTGCTACCACTAGCATCACAGAGCCACAGTATGTCTGTAGATTATTGCATCTTTCCTCACTAATTACACTGTTGCACAACCTTGCATTTGCCTCATCAGCTGTGCAGTAACCAGCAGCGCAGGTTTAATTGCATCCTCAGAGAGGTGAACAGTCATGGTGCACCACCACTGTTGCACCTCTGTCGGTTTTTTTTTATCGTGTATCACTCAGACTGTTTCTCTAGGAAGGAAATGATCTGAGGAGTATCACAAGTCCCCAAAATCATTGGTTTTGTATGTTCGAAAAATGATCCACTCCAGCAAGATTATCCAACATCTATTGTGACTATTGTGAGTCCCCAGTTCTTATCCAGCAAGAGCGATTTTTGTCGTTTGATCCGATAAAGGTCTGGTTTAAACAAAAACAAGATAATGAACTCACAGAGTTGATGGCTGGATCTGAGCCGCCCCATTCAGGCTTACGTCTCCGGAGAGCAGGGCTGCACTGGTACTTGGGTAGGCCTTCCTTGAGTGTTTGGTTGTAGGCTGGTTCATATATGCTGTCTGTGGAGCCCTCCTGGGAAAGAAAAAAAAAAAAGAAGAACAGTTATCACATCTCACATCTACATGGTGAAAGCAGCCTGGTGTAAACAGTACAGTACACTAATTGGCTCAGTTTAGACTGAATGTATCCTGTTGTTGAGGCTCATCATGGAGGAATTGTCTGGAATCAGTCATCAGCGAGTTGACTAGGTCAGCATCAATGAAGAGTCATACATCAGGGAGAGACAAACATGTCTCCTTGTCTAATGGTCTGGTATCTGCACTAATTATTCTGCTTGCGCAGCTTGCCAATCAAATGGGTATAATCAATTTTCATTGTACCTAAGTCTCCTTGTGCGTAGTTTTCTCAGCGTAAAGGTAATGCAAATCAGCAGTCTGCAATGAACACTTTGATTTAGTCCAGAATGTCTGGCCATGTCACTGGTCTACCACAGAACATAGCATTGAGAAGAAAAACAACCATTGTGGTTTTGTTGGATTCATCATATCTTTGCCCTTTTCATGGGGTGTATGACTTGGTATGTGGTTTAATTTCTACCGCTCTGTACGAAAATAGAACATGTTGATTTAAAATTTTAATATGTGAAAAGAAAATGTTGCATGTGAAGTTGACATTGTCACATGTGATTAACATTAATCACATATAATGAAAATGTTTATGTGTGAAATTTACATTTCCTTGAAAACAAAACATGGCACATGAAATCAAATGAAATCACAGGAACTTTGCTTCTGTGCAAGGGAATTCCACATTTTCACACATTTTAACCTGTGATTGGCTTCTGTGATTGATTGTACATTTTCACATACATGCTGTACGTTAGTATGCAATTTTTTTTTATCAATGGGGATTAGAATTTGTACATGAGCAAAATTAAAGAAGTAGAAATGATTTCTCAAGCAGTATTACATAACTGTCATTGTAAAGAGGGATTTGAGAAACATTTAGAGCATAACGCAAACACTCCAATTTATAGAACATGTGACTGAACTATTAAGCAAATAAATACATAAAATGAGTTGCTGTTTGGTTTGTGGCTGGGGATCTGCTGGGGGGAATTTAGACTGAAGGCCCCTCAGTATTTCTAAAAAACTGGCCACAACTTTAAACTCCTGACAAACCGTTCATTCCCTGTCAGGTGGTCCCTCTTGTCATATCCTGCAAGATTAGCTACCTCACAACAGCCGCTATTTGTTGACAGAACTGGGTGGGATTGATGGGTTAAAAGCCCTCTCATGTAAACCTTAAGACTTTAGCACTGATCCGTATTCAATCCCTATGAATGTGTGTGTGTGATGTGGCAACTTTTGATATATTGTACGATTCAGGCATGTTTTGAACTTACAGAAGCTCCTAAAATGAGAATTTGGCTGTTATCCAAATTTGTATGTCCTCACCTCAAACAAATTGCGCAAATGAGTACAATATTTCAACTTCACCTCTTAAGAACAGTTGTGTAACATGTGACATCAATCTGTCACGGTTTGTTCAGGTGAGCAGAACATCCTATGCTGGCGCGTTATTACAGTTTTGAGTTCGTTAGGCCTTTGACATTTCGTACCGTGTTCATCATTAAGTTTAGAGTAAAGCAGTGGGCGGAGCGGTCAGTATGGTGTTAACAGCAACCACTAAAGATTGTCACTAATTATCTAATTCAACATGCACTGCCATGTTACAGCTGTAAATGTAATCGCCTTTCAACAACAAGCCACTGTTATTGTAATTTAAATTTTTAATTTTTAATTCTTTTTATGCCTGAATAAACTAAATAAACACACTCTCTTTGTTTTCATGACAGTATAAACAAACTGACCTTGAAGGACAACACAGTTTCATATTGTTTTACTTTGTTTATATGTGGTGGACCCTGCCACCTTTCAAGCATCAAACAGGGTTGAAGGGTCCTTATTTTCCTCTGACAACAGCTTGTTTATTTACATATGGAAAAGATAAATATTTCTGAGTTTGTATCATTACCTCATTAATATTGTGAATATTAAAATTACGAGTTTGAATTTCTTATCCAAAACTACACAGCGCCCCTTTAAATATAAACATGAAAAGAAATAGTAATTATGCAATTAATTTGACTGTGTTACATTCAAGAAAGCTAGAAAGCATTTATATTATTGGAAAGTGTGTAATGTTAACAGGATTATTATACCTTTATATCATGTATAATTGCACCAGCAAGCAAGCAAACCTATTCAAAAAGCACATCTCATTCCATGTATAGAAACACAATGTGCAGCACAGAGTGTGAGCTACCATGTAAGCCCCAAAAACAAATACAAGGTGGATAAAACAGACAATTAATACAATCTGAAGATATTACATTTACAGTTGTGAGTAGCTAACACAATGCAGGAAGACTGCATGTCAGAGACCTACTGACTCTTACAAAGAGGGAAAGTTGTTCACAGTTTTGTCTCGTTCTCCAGCGAGACCATTTCAGATCCTTGTCAACAACAATAACTTCAGCAGTCCCTCCCAAGGGGCACACACACACACACACACACACACACACTTTCCTCTGCATCCCAGCTCTTTTAAAGCTGCAGGGACCAGACTAAACCTCAAATGTCCTCAAGAGTCGAGAAGATGATTTATCTTACCAGTGTGAAGCAGAAGAGGTTCATGTTTGGACGTCTGTGCCAGAAGATCTGGATGGAGCCAAGTGAGACAAGCTGCACACTGTGGCCTCCGGGACGCACAAACACACTTTCACACACACCCTCACCCTCCCCGCTCGAAACCCACACACCCTAACACACCCCTGTGATGCAAAAAGCTCACGCTGCCCCCATGCTGTTTTACAGACCAGTGGCCTAATCCTGGCTTCAAATCCCTCACATAATCCAATAGATGCAGTGAGCCGTCGCTGTCCAACGCTGGGCTCAGAGAGCGCTGGGCCACCGTGACAATGAGACAATAAACAACACAGGCCGGCTTTGTTTGGCATGTGTCTGAAATGATTATGATAATGACCTGATCGAGATTAAGTAATCGCTAAGTGAGGTTAAACTTCTGGTGACTGCGGTGACTGAGGGGAAAAGACTGATTTACTAATGAGTTTCTGTTAGTACCCATGCAGAAGAATACGGATGTCCTACGAGGGTTTTCGCCACGGGTTAATAATGTGTTCTGGACAACATGTTGAAGCCAAGGTTTACATAATACGCCCTGTGATCCGTCCAGGACCTTCAATCGCACGTCTTCCCATTATTTCGTAAAACAAAAAAGAAGCAAAGCTGGATTTGACAGTCCCAGTTAGTCAAATGATTTCTACGCTGGAACGATGAAAACACCCAACATCTACCAGACAAAGTCGAGTACAGATTACACCAGTTTATCCCACAGCATTAGAGATCAGAGCGTTTCAAACAATGCGTGTTCCCTCAAGGAAGCTGCAGAGACATTTACCTGTTCTCTAAGCGGTGAGACTTGAGGAAATATCTGTGTTTCACTCTGATGAATCCCATAAATCTTTAAATAAAAACCTCTTATTACAGCCACTCCTTTTCATCTACTCCGAGGATAAACATCACTTTAAGTCTTGAGCCTCCAGTTTTTATTCTCTCCAGGCGGTGGTCCCAGCGAAACAGGCTTCCCAAAATAACATTATTAGAATTATTATCGATGTCAGGCTCAATGTTAATCTCCTCTTGAGGGCCCCCTAGCCCCCCGCCCATTCCTCCCCGATACAGTTTGTCTACACCTTCTCCTGCCCCGCTGTCTTTTTGTCTCTCATCCAGAGATAAAGAAGACCTTTCATGTTGTTGTGATCCCAGCCTCGCTGCAGAATTAGGTCAGGGAATGAGAACAGTGTTTCTGTGGTAATAAGGAACAAAGATGCTACTTATATTTTACTCAGGAGCCCTAGTGTTATTCTTCCAACAGTGGGACTTAGATTTCCATCTCTTTGTCCCTGCAGTGAGGATTCACTTTGATCAAAAGTGACATTTTATTGATGCAAATTCAATATGTAAAAGTAATAATCCCAATAAAAATAATTGTGCTTCAGTTATTTCTAGTTGCCACATCAAAGCTGATAACATGTCGTGAATACACTCGGGACAGATCAAAACCAAAGGGACATAACTGTCACTGACATGTGTCAAAAATTCAAATACATCCCATAGTGGAACACAATAGACCCGACCATATCCACAAAGCGGCCATTTTCCTTCGAGCACACGTTCAGCTTAATGCTGGGACAACATGACGCTGCTGTGTTCCACGCTGCGAGTGGTGAGAAAAAAGTCTGACGAATCCAGCAACTCAATATCATTTCACCGATTCTGGATTCATCAGCAAGTGAGAAGATGTTGAATAGTGAACATAGGGAGAAATATCGGGCTGATCTTAAGGTAATATAACACATTTGATAACACATAAGCTCATGTTAGCATTCGACCACTTCCTAGCTAGGTATGGGTGTTTCACAGGTTTCAATAAATGTGCCTAAGACAAAAGACAAATTTTAATATTAATTTGTGCCTTGCCTGTCGTATTGTGTGGCACATTTAAAGTGAAGTGGTTGGGTGCAAACATTAGTTGTTGTCTAATGGAAGCCAGCAGACTTATCAAATATGTAGTTTTGCCTTGAAATATGGCCCAATGTCCCTCTAGATGTTCACTATCCATTGTCTTTCCAGTTGCTGATAAATCAAAACATTTATAACGATTTGTCAGTTTTCAAATAAGTGCAACCTGGAACACAGCAGTATGATATTTAAGTTTCCTATGGAGAGAGACGTCAGAGCTGTGTGAACCTGGTATATAGTCATTTTTTTTTTATTAATTTAATTTTGCACGACATTACTCTTTTAGTAGAATATATTTGACATTTATTGCAATAGAATGAGTCCTAAAAGCCGTGAATAATTTAGCGTTTTTGCAATTCTGGTTCCTTTGATTTGAAGTCGATGGGTTTTTAGTGAAATAAGGTCCTTGGTTAAAACAAGCTGAGGTTTCACTTTTCACATTTTGATCCACAAATTACTATCAGTAAATACTCGTGAATTTTAAAGCATTTATGTGAACAATGTGTGAATAATCCAAAATCCAATCAAAAAAGATCACGTTAGTTTTCTTCCCTTTTTCATTTTTACCGGGTAAGTTCACTGAGTATAAAAGCTTTTTTTTTTTAAATCTGGAATGCTTCACACTCCCCCAGGTTCACACATTCGCACCTGGAAACTGTCCATTTCAAACCTGAGTCTGATCTCTCACCTCACAGTCGGGGGCTAAGTGCCTTGCTCACAGGTACCTCAGCAGTGGTAATGATTGCTTCTATGACCTTTCACTGCAGCTTATTGTAGCTCATCTGGTTTCAGTCGCAATCCTCTAAGTAGCTATTAGTGCTGCAGCATATTAAAATGTTATGGCTGCATATTTAATGTGTTATGGCTGCTGCAGCTGCTGGATTGTGACCACTGCTGCAGAACATCTGCCACAGTCAGAGGTACAAAAACAGAGCTGAAGTGGAAAATCCTCCTCTGGTTTAATGCCTTTAAGCCCTTCGTAGCGCCTTCTGACTTGGGATATCTTGTTGATTTCTGCGTAATTCAACCTGATTGAGCCATTGTGAAGACTCAGCTGAAATATCCCAAGGGTGCACTTTGGATTTCTGAACCAGATGTCTTTAGGTGGCCGCAGACTTGCTCTTGGCTCCTGGTTTTTTGAGATAATCATACGTTGCTGATCTAGTTTGGTGTTTAAGGGCTTACTGGAAAGATAGATGCAAATAGATATCCTCACAAACATCTGATGACTCTGTAAAATGTTTTTCTTAAAACACATTCACAATGTATTTCTGACATTTTTTCTCCAACACTACATTGCCATGATGCATGATCCAGTTGTCAACATGATGCTTGTTGTGTTTTATTGCATATTTGGTATAATACATTTTCAGTATCTAATAAGATAAATCCATGGTGACACTAGTAATGGTGAGAATGATTTAATACATTTTAGCAGAGTAATATGTGTAGACTTTAACCACCTCACGTGCGCATAGGGTAACTGCGGACAATTGATTAGTTGAAATTGAAGTTAACAGGAAAAAGGAAACATTATTTTGTTTGAGTGCAAGTCAGAATGGATCATGGAAAACTGTAAGAAGAAGATCATCACCTAATAAAAAAGAAAAGGTCAAGCTGTTGGCTCACCAAACAGCTACTTGTTTTTTGTTTGATTTATTTTTTAAGAAGAATCTTTACTGGCCCCTTACATTCATCAATAGATCTAAATGTGGCTCATTTATTTCAGATCTCTTTTATTCCATGATCAGGGTGCACTGTATGAAAATACTGTTTTCCCAAAGTCTGACGAGACCATAGGTATATTCAAAAGCAACAACTGGGAGGAGTGTAGCTTACTCACAGAGCTTGGACAGAGACGGGTACAGGTAATTAGGAAGTTTACCTTGTATCGCTTTACAGATGAACAGGAAATACACCGATGCTTTTGTCTTTGATTGGTCAATGATGTCCAGCTCAACAAAAATAATGCAATGATGATTTGGACCCTTGCTTTTGTGATAAAAGGTAAAGATCCATGGACGACTGAGTCGAAGCTTGATAAAATGAGGGATTTATTTCTTGGCATTGAAAGAAAAAGCAAATCTTATTTAAAAAATGTGTTACAAGGTTCTGAAAAACCAAGAAATGTCAATAAACAAATGAAAACAGCTATCTGACATGCATTGTTCAATTGACATGTGGATGCTGTAGATGTGATGCATATGGATGACTGGTACTTGGTCAATAAACTTTGCATTTGTATGCTGAATATTTTAATTTGAATGCACTGTTATGCAATTTCGCCCTGTCATAATTATCTGCTCTGACCTCATACGGACCCCAACATTACAGTGCCTAGAATCACATATCTTGGAAACAATTCGAACAATGTCTCTTCTTCAGAGCCTCATGTCCCTACCACTTTTTAAGGCACAGTGACACACAACTGAGCAGCAGGTGGCAGCCACCATACAAAGCCCCAGCTGGGAATCGAACCCCTGCTTGCTGGGAATCCATGTTGCCGACCACTTATCATAATCTTTAAAAAGTGTTTTAATGTTTAGAATGTTTTTAGTTTTTAAGGTTCACGCGTCACTCCTTGTCCACAAAAATTGGTGGAAAAATTCACTGTAATGGAGACAAATGTACACAGATTTTTGAAGTGCAGTTTACTGAAAATGGACATCTTAAGCTCATGATTTACTCAAACTGTGTGGTCATACGGAAAAGAATTACTGCTTCTGTTGTCAATGCCCCAAAGGGACCAACAAATACAAAATTGCTGTATTATGATTGGGGCCATCTGAAACAGTGACACAATCACACAGATTTACCTTACACATGGAATCATAAACACTCTCCACATACAGTATTTGGCCATTTTCATGTCTGAACACTGTTGGTAGTAACTGCCAGTGTACTGCCCTCTACTGGAACTGGCCAGGAACATAATATTTAAATATTCACAGGCTCAGTAGGCCTATAATGCTCGATTGTTCCAACCTAATAATCAGCAATGACAAAAATAGTCTCTGTTGCCTTTTTTTTTTTGTCCAGATGTGACTGACACACAGATATGGTACTGTTTACCATCACAGTATACCATTGGCTATCATCAGGGTTTGGTTTTTTTTTCACTTCAGATGTTAGATTTAAGCTATTTACCGCAGTTGAAACTCTCCTGCAGATTGAATTATGCAAATTCAGTGAGGAGCAAGTCACTATCCGAGCCTTTCACAGACAGAGAACAATCTGTAGGCATAACTGATGTCAAAATCTGTTATGTGTGCTCCAATAATACTAGCGCTGGTAATCTCTCTGTTTCACACATTTTGCACTCATCTTCTCGCCTCGATCCCCATCGACTTACCAAACTCATCACTCACTGTCATTTTCTGAGAAAACAGTGACTGTTTTATGTTGCTCCTGTAGATGGCAGTGTCACACCTACTGATTTCAAAATGGCTCTGAGCTGATCTCATCCCCCATAAGATCCCTATACCGTTAATGTCTGCACTTTGTATCAGCAATGTCAGGGAGGAATGTATGGAAACTGACGTCTTTGAGCTTTATCTTCCATAACGGTATATATTCTACACGTGTTTATTTAAATTATTCAATGTCCTCCTCTTGTAGAATGTTTCGGTATGCTAAACTCACCATCTTGAGCCGCGGAAGAATGGCTGTCAGGGGATCTTATATTAGTGGCATAAATTTTATCCGATGCAGCAACAGTTATTCTTGAAAAGTTTAATTAAACGCTGTAATTCTCATTCTGACAGTCTGAATATAATATGATCCATCAGTTCCCATTATATGCTCTCCACTGTGTGTAATTATAATATTAAATCACAGTTACACCTTCAGCCTGAACCTGCTGCTGCTGCCGCCGCTGTAGGTACAGTGTGACCTCCAGTCTCAGCAATAAGAAAGTACAATTCACGCTCACTCTTACATGTTCATCCAAAAAGGTGGGTGGAGACTACACCTTTGACCCTTCTCCTGACCTCCCGTTTACCCGGCATTCTTGCGCTGACCTCTGACCCCAGGACGCGCAGAATCTCAGCCCAGAGGCTTCGACCTGGTGTCCTTTATGGCGACCTTTTGAACTTTTGCCACCCCCCCAGTCAAAAAGTGAAACACTGTCCCCTTGGAATAAATGACCTCTCTTCCCCTTGTCCGGCAAAGGTATGTGAGTAGGTTGACCCCGCTCAACCTTTCATTAGCGCTTCCTTTTATTACACCGCTTCCTCCCTGCTGCCTCGTCAGCACGTCACAGAGCGGGGGATGGTGGAAGGAGGGAGCGGGGAGGAGGGAAGCAAAATGAGAAAGAGGAGGAAAGCCAAAGAAAGCCAAAAGAGAAGGAGAGCTAGAGAGGCGGAGAGAGGGAGAGGGAGGGAGGGAGAAAGAGATAGGGATGTAAAACGAGGGCAGCAGATAGAGCCGAGGAAAGATAGATTGGCAGCATCTGCTGCGTTGACTGAAATGTCACCTTTAAATGGCTTCCCTGTCCTTGATGCCGGACCTCCCTATCTGATCTCCATTCTCCTTGGGAGTTGTAGTTCTGATGACTTATGTAGGACACAAAACAGATCTCTCTAAAATATTGCCTCAGTTCACGATAAGCTTTCAGCAAAAGGGAAAACAATTTTTCATGCCTCCTGTGGTTCTGTGAGTTCTAGCGAAATTGACCATTTGAATGTTAAGTCAAAGGTCATTGTGCCATGTATGAATAAGATAATTGGATTTTGAGGCTCGCTGATACTGAGAGCTTACCGGGTGAAGCAGCTTCTCGCCCCAACAACTGTAATTCATTTCCCCCCCTGTTTTGCTCTCATATGATATGAAATCTATTTTCTTGAACGCTGCTGCTACTGTAAGACACCTCTGCTCATCCCGGGCACATTTAGCTTAGATACAGCTCAATACCTCTGTCGGGGAGATACGATTTAAAATGTGGCAATGAGGATTTAGCTTTAATGCTCCCAATGCTGAAAAAAAAACATAATATGAAAAACAAAAAAAATAGAAGAACGTTTATTGTTTGTTTCATATAAATCTCATGCAGCTAAATCTGCCCCAAGGCTAGAACCGCATATCCACATCTGGAAGGTGGCAGATCTTGTTTGCTGTCACTTGACATGAGGTGCAGTTGACATGTGTAAGAGATATACTGTGTGTGTGTGTGTGTGTGTGTGTGTGTGTGTGTGTGTGTGTGTGTGTGTGTGTGTGTGTGTGTGTGTGTGTGTGTGGCATCAGAGGGGCAGGGGATACACAGCATTTTGGGGCTAAGTCAGATCACGCTGACATTGTCTCCATTTGGTGGCTTGCCACAGGGCATAGCGGTGCCACACTTGATGTCGTTTCTATCTTAAATGTCACTCTCAGTAAACCCATCACCATCTACTGGCTCCTGTCCCCAGGGCCACATTCACCCTTCAACCTTACAGTAATGTAGCAAAGAGGAGAGGGCAGCCAGACCTCGTCTCCGGCTCTCTGCGGCTGCTGTTTACTCCTCTTTTACATAATCTACTGTGTCACTGTAGGTGGTTAAACTCAAAGATCCACTGGAAAATATAATGAGGCACAGCGGACCTCCTGTGAGCTCACGTGCACAGTTCATGTGTGCTCACCGGTCCCACTGTTGGCCCTAAAGTGACCTTTGATCCACCATGACCCAGAGGTCACGAGGCGCCCTTTCATTCCCACTGGTGTGGTGACAGCCAGGCTAATTACCCACGATGTGTGTCTGTGAGAGCCATAAAAGGAGTTACGACTGTAGGATGACAAAGCACTGTAATGTTGGTGCTCATTTAGTGGTTGTTGTTTTCTATAATGAATGAGCTGTGGGCATTAGTGGGAGTGTACGAAGAATCCATAATGGAAGGTCACCCACTCAGAAGGTACACACTCTGTACATGGTTATAAAGTATTGTTGTATTATCCTGGTATTGAAGAGGGAAACTGTCTAAAACTGACTGGAGTAAAAATAGATTATATCTAAATAGAGTTTGGGATTTGTTAATGTAAAATTTAAAATTAAAGGGGGTTTCTTTTATCAGTTTCCCTGTTAGTCAAAGATGTTGTATATAGGACTTCTGCATTCTAAAAACAACTACACCATTATTTTGCTCCAGTCAGCAGTCCACATTAGGCAACATAAGCATCCAACAATGACAACCAACCTCCGTGGATTGTTGCTGCAGTCAGGTTGATTGGTAGGAGTGAGTGAGATTAATCTACTTTTTAATCCCCAAAGTTTCAAAGTAGTGTCGGGGCCCTCTCTACACAACACTCGGCAAACGTCTTATGTTATGTTTTGTTTTTGATAGAGTGACACCCAGTGGCAGGAATTACATGGTGCACTTAAGTAATTGGTCGTACATCGTTCATTTCCACTTCACATCTCTTTATAAGCTTACCAGTTTTTAAGGCACACACATACACAAACTAGCTCAATGGTAGCTGTGTGCACATCACTGGCTGCCCAAGTGTGGTCTGAAAATTTAATATGTTGAAAGGATTCCTTTTTTTCTGTGTTCTTTTATTGCCAAATTACATATCAATGCATGAATGGATGCCCGCGATTTATTCTTTATTGATTAACTTATTTATAGATTTTTAGTCGAGCACAATGATACGGAAATGTCAAAGTAATTATGGATTTTCCATCCAACATTTTGCAAGTATTTCATTCATATTAGTGGTGGCCCAAAATGACAATATTACTCTGTACTGCAAGGACAACCAGAAGGAGCGAAGGAGGTCAGCAGTTGAATCACACCATTAAGAGACAAGATATAGCTAGCTGGTGTGCTATTTCCTGACTGTATGTCAGATAGTTGTCTGGTGTGAATGTGTTGTATCTTGTTTTTTTTCATGCTTTGTAAAACAAACAATTAGCAGCAGAGCTGATACAGAGGCGGGTGAGCTGTGGTTTCCCTGGTAAACACATGGACCAGTTTGGCTGTTGCAACTGCATTGTCTCTGGGCTTGTTAGGAAGAGCAGACAGGTGGATGGTGGATCATGTGTGTAAGAACCGTAGAAACTGTGTGTGAATTGAATGCAAAGTCATGTTTTGTGAGGTGACAGTAACCTTGACCTTTGATATCTGACAGCCAAAACTGAATAAGTTCAGACTCAGAAGCAGATGTTTGTTACAGATATAATAAAATTCGCACCAGGTGTTCCTGAGATATTGCATTCACAAGAATGGGACGGATGCGAGGTCACAGTGACCTCGACCTTCATCAGCAAAAAATTCAAATCAGTTCACTCTTGATTCTAAGTGGCAATTGTGCCAAATTTGAAGAGGTGAGTGCCAGATTTTCTCAAGTCGCTCCTGAGATATCAGAGCCATAAAAATGTTACCTCTTGTGTGAGTGCCTATCCATGGCCCATGGGTGCTCCAGTTCTGTGAGAAAAGAACATCATAATGTAGGCTACGTGTTGTAAATTCCCCATTTCCCAAACTTCCATTATAGAAATGCAGCAGAAGATCAAAGTCACCATGACATTTGACCCCCAAATTCTAATCAGTTCAAGTGGACCTTTGTGCAAGCTGTAATGAAATTCGCTCCAGGTGTTCCTGAGATTTGGTGTTCATGAGAATAGGGAGTACATGGGGTCACAGTGACCTTGACCTTTGACCTATTTAACCTGTTCATCCTTCAGTCCAAGTGGATGTTTGTGTCAAATCCGAAAAAATCTTCCTTCAGGCATTCCTGACATATTGTGTTTATGAGAGTAGGACGGCCAGACAACCGAAAAACGTAATGCCTTCTTCCACAGCATAAAAATGTTACCTCTTATGTGACTGTGTATGTGTGGCCCATGGGTGCTCCAGCTGCCACTGTAACAATCCCCATTATACAAATGCACCTTTTGTCTGAAAGCTGCTCCAGGAGCAGATTACCTCTTTGTAACACAGTGCTCTTTCGGACAGAATAGTGAGCACTGAATTTTTCCCTTAATTATCTCCACAGACACAGCAAGATATAGATGTATATATATTGCTCTATTTTCCTCAGTCAATATCTTTCCCTAAGCTGGCTGACATGAATTGAGGGAGTTTACTTTTCATTTTGTTTTCATTTCATGACTTAAAGCAGTCCTGCATACTGCAGCTGCACAACTCAGTCACCGCTTTATCAAACAATAATGAAACGCTTCCTTACAACATCTAAATATAGAACGCAATGAAAGTGGTGTCAAAAAACAAACAAACACAAAATAGATAATCCATTTGTGACCCATTTCTGTCCCTGTGTGAGCTCCATTGTTTGGAATAATGATAATAAAAAAAAAAATTCTCTCCCAAGGCACGTAAATATCTACAAAGCCCTCGTCGCTGACAAAGGGTTTGTCACTGTGGGACCATGAGGAAATTAGGGCTCCTGAGCAAGAGGCTTGTACAACAACCAACACCCTGCTTAAAAAAAAAAAAAATCATAATAAAAGAGAAGAACTGTCGCTTGTTATACCACCGGTGTGATCCCACTTCTAATTTTGAGATTCCCACCCCTACGTGTGCATCCAAGTGTGCGAAGCCGAGAGCATTAGTGCTGCCTCTGTGATCGCACGGCGGCACAGGAAGGACATTGTCGCCATGTGTGTTTTTAATAGGATAGCAAAATAAACCTGTTTTCTGGTCAGCAATTACCCATTCTTCTGGCTCGGTGTAAATTAGGAAAAGCCGCAGAAAAGAGGCTTTGAAGGCCAGAGGAATGAGGGGAGGACATAGACAGGATCTAAAATTAAGTCCTGGTTCATTTTTCATTACTTACACTTCGGCTCCGTCGGCTCCCCTCTCACCCTGGTATGAACTGAAACTGCAGCCGAGGATGCTCCCTGTACACCTTCGTGTTCCCGTTTGAGTTTCCTCATCTCTTTATTCCATGTGACGGCGTGCTATCAAATGTGTTTGCTGGCTTTGTGTTTTCTGGAGTGGTTTTGCTGCTGGCAGGGAAGAAATCAAACACCTTTCTCTCATGGCAAACCACCGAACACAGGACCCCCCCCCCTGCTCTGAACCACGGCGCTGACTGCCAGGAGAGCTCAGACGAAACACAGGATTATGACTACAGTCAAGTGGTGTGGAAGATCGTTTCACCATTTGGCTCACTGAGAAGGAGTTTCAAACAGGCTTCGTCTTTAAGGCGATTTTGCTGCAGGTGCAGTATGGATGGAAAGATTTTTCTATCACCTCACAAATCAATGTATGGAAGGGTTCTGTGTGGAGTGAAGGATGTGATGTATGTCACTTGTACAGTGCTGTGGAGGTTGTTCATAAAAGTGAAGGCAGAGTGCACGGAGAGGCCTCGGGGGCAGGTGATGTGCGGCTGTGATGCCACCTGACATCTTCCTCGGAGGTGTTTCAGGCAACAAATAGCAGGTCTGTCTGCTGTCAGCCTCTAGGCCACCTGGGGGGGTCAGGCTTGACACTCTGCGCCGTGACAGCACAAGCAACCCCCGCCCCTCCACCACCACCACCACCACCAACCTCTACCCATTGCTTCCTCCCAGGCCAGGGCCAGGCTGGAGCCCCAGAATGCACCGGGAGCCGTCACGGCCGATGAGGAGTGACGCCGCTGAGGAGGGAAGAGAAATCCCTCTTTCCTTAAAGTGCAATGAAAGGTCAGGAGCCCGGTATCACTGGGAGAATTACTCACCACGCTGCCTACCTTGACATCAACAGTGAGCCGACCTGCGGGGAGCGAGCAAGAGCGAGACGGGGGGAGAGAACAGGTGGAGGGCTGGAGAGCTGTGGCAGATAGGTGGTGAGGGAGTAATGAGTCGGAGTGGGGAGGACGGGCTGACAGGGTCAGGGGGAGGTGGAGAGGCAGGTTGAGGTAATGGGCTATGGGGAGCATGTATGTGTGTCCCGGCGTTTGAAATCCCAGTGTGTGCCAGCGCTCTGGTTGGAGAGGAGGCAGGCGAGGAGGGGGGGGTCGTTGAAGACGTCTTGCCCTTGCAGCACTTCATCACATTCAGTTTTTTAGCCACGCTTCCTGAACTTCCACTGCCTTTTCCGCTCCAGTTAGCTCTCAGCGGACAATGCGATCAGAGTGTCCCTCCATGTGCATTATGCAAGCATGTTCCGGTCTATAGTTAAGATGTCAATGGTGCGTGCACCTCCCCAAGGTCAACGCCCTAATGAGAAAATCTCCAGGGACAACAGTAATTATCAAATAAGTATATGCAAAGCCAGCCAAAGTGAGACAATTATTCCTGAGCCCACCGTCGCTAAAAGGTTTGATTGCATCCTTTCCTGTGGTTTGAGAGAGCCTCTTTCCCCCAAAATTCATATTCTACCCAGTCTGAGACACTGTCAGATACCGTTAGCTTGTCAGTTGTAGTCAGGGCCTGCCACATTTGAATTCTGGAACCATCTGCTACTTCATACATCCTCTCTAATAGCTTTCTTTTTCCATCAGGGCTGTCTCACTATCTGACATAATGTAGTTATGCACAAGACATTCACTCAATATTCAACAAAGCGCGCACTATCTGACTCCATGCCTGTGTGGTATTCTCTCAACCTGCCCGCACATAACAAGAATTTAAGCACATGAGCACTTGGTATTTGACTGCTCCAGAGTCTGAATAGTGTGGAGGAGAGCTGGGGTGGAGGATTGAGATTGATCAGCAGTGAGACGGCGACTGTGCCGCTCGCTGAGTGTTTCTGATTTTTTAAGGTCACCCTCGCTAGAACCAAAAGGGCACATCAATTTTGGAGCCCTCATGAGGAGGCACTGCGTCTCCTCTTCGATCACTCAGCCCCCCATGGAGAAACGAAGTCTGAAGGTGCACTTGATTTGTGTGGAACCCAGTACTGTGCATGATCAGAATAAAAAATAAACAGGCGCAACCTGGGTAAACAGATGGATAGCACCTCAACATGTGGCGCTCGACGGCTTCAGAGAACATGTAACAACTGGATGGCGACTGATTAGTAACTTTGCAGTTGTCAGAAACAATATGGTGCTCTGTAAGTCATACTTACTGCACATTTACACAATATCATATGTGCACCGTACCAGAATACTGCCAAAGTGTGTGTGTTAAAGTAGCAGCAAGGGGCGTAGCTGAACGGTTGAACTTTTCCCTGCCGAACACTTGCCGTGAGAGTTCAGAGCAACAAGTTCAGCTGTCAGGAGCACAAACAGGCTCATGTCTTCATTTTCAAAGAGGAAAGAGGAAGCAGACGAGCACGACGGCTTGTGAACCGGGAACAAACAGTCTCTGGTAATAAACCTCATGAGTGAAACTCAGTTAGGACGTATTCAAAGTGAAATGTGTAATTGCATAAAGCGTAATTGGCCCAGACGTGACCCCCCCCCCCCCCCCCCCCCCCCTCCTCCGTACGAACCGAAAAGGTCAAACAGAGTGTGAAGCTGCTCAACATCCACATCCAATAACGCACTTTTGGAAAGCAGCGCAAGGACAAAAACAATGAGGCGTTCATCCCCGAGACAGCTTCAGGGAACAGCAGTGAGTGGGAGGAGAGTGAAAAGATAACATCACAAAAAAAAAAAAAAACACAGACAAGGAGAGGGAAAAGGAGGGAGGGAGCAGGAGTAGGAGCAGGAGGAGGAGGAGGAGGAGGAGGGGAGTCATCAGAGATCAGGGTGACCCTGCGCCACTCAGGAACATGTTCTGCCTATAAGCTAAAGGAGAAGCCCAAAGTTTGCCACTGAGTAATCTCTACGCCGTCAACATCCTGAGGACTCGGCCTTGACAGTGACCATGTTCAAGCAGCGCGAGGGCCACGCCGCTCTCAAAACTCCTGCCTGACATGGCTGGAGCAACATTTTTTTTGCAAAATGTTAGGCCGAGTCTCTCTGAGCAGACAGCACAGATTAAATAAAAAGACGTCTCCGAAGTCTCATACAGCAAGAGGTTATTAAAGACACTACGGGCTGAGGGATTCTCTTAAACTTACTTTACAGAGGGGGAATATTTTTCACGGGGGTGCCAAAGTAAAGCAGGAGTGAGGAAGCACTCTTGCAAAAAAAAACATCCCGGCAGAGGGTGTCTTGCTTTGATATATGTTCGTTTTAATGGAGCCTCAGGCAAAACAAACTGTACTTAAAGTGAGTGAGCCTGATCAAGATGTGCATTAGTCTGTGGTAAATAGGACAGAGGTGTCCGTGGTCACACACACTTAAAAATGTTAACAATTAGGCAGCAGCACAGCTTGTCCTTAATAAATGGCAATATATCCAGAGGAACACTTTTACAAACTTTAAAATGCTCAGCTGCATGGAGCAGGAGCCGGGTGACAGCGACCAAAGCGTCTTCAGAAGCAAAGATGCAACGCTTAACAAAGGAGCAGCAAAAAGTAAGTCATTTAAATCCTTAAAGGTGTCTAGGTAGTCTCTGACAAAATAGTAATTTATGGTGGTTTTCTTTTCTGTCACGCACAATTAACAAAGCTCATCTCACATCTCCAAAAAACAGACGGTCAGAACTAATTTGCAGAAGTTGAGGTCTGAGCAAACGCAGGCTCACTGCTGAAAAAGGGGAAACACAGGAAACAACCTGGCTCCCTGCAGAGCAAAGACTGTGCTGTCATTGCACCCTCAGTGAACCTGAAACAGGGCTACGCTTCCTCACCTAATGTGAAAACACCTTGGAAAAACACACTTCTGAACATTGAAATTATCAACAGGAGGTTTTCTCAACCTTTCAGATGAAGAAACACTACAAGTCCTACCAGGGGAGGACTCCAAGATGCTGGCAGTTTGTAGTTTTTTATATTGCCATACACTCAGAGACAGTGAGTGACAGATACCTCACACACATTGTTGCTGTTATATTTTAAGACAGGCCACTTGTTTTCTCTTGTAAAATGCTCCTTTTCTGTGGTATCTTTTTTTGCTATAGTACGTCTTCTAATCAATATTTTGCTTTTCAGGGTGTAAACGCTTGCTTTGGAATATGTAAAGTGTTATGTCATATATTTACGATATATTAAATTGACTTTAGTTGAATTGTTAGTTGTTCTAGTCTAAATGAAAAATTGCAAAATGCCATAGATCGTACTGTACTAGCCTGCTAACTAGCTAGCCAACTAAGTAAGATCTTTAGAATGTTTAGATATCTCTGCAAAACAATACATAGACATCACACTGTAATGTCAAATCATTTTGGAACATTTATCTTGGGGTATTAATTACCCCTTTAATAGTGTCAATTTGATGCCAGTCTCTGTCATTTCAAGTCAAGTGTTTATTTATGTAGCCAAGTGTGTTACATTTACCATGGGATTTGTTGATGAAAATGGAAAATAGAGAATATCACCAGACTTCATAACTTATTACAGCTCTTGTACATGTATCCAACGTATCCTCCAACAACATTTGTACCACCAGTACTTCTTACCCCCTCTTAGATCTGATTGTCATCAGATGTCATCATTTAAATTCAGCATTTGAATTTGCATTTAATTATTCCAAATGCCCTTTTCATCTCACTTCTTAGACTAACTATTGCATATTTATTCTCCTCCTCAAAGCAATATTTTACCATGACTGATAAGTATATTAAGAGCTGACTCCCTTCCAAAACATAACCTCATATACTTTGTGGTTCACCGCTGCAGCAACCTCCCTTCTGCTCTTATGCAAACTAATAAAGCTACTAAGGCTGAACAAGGGCAGCTCAAAATGGCTAACCCCACCAGAAATGACTGGCCCCTATTGACCCCATACATAAACAACATGGGTGCTGGGACCCAGGGACATGCTGAAATCTGTCTTGTTAGGATTTAATGCAGTGGCCATCCCTCCTTCGCCTGACCCCTCTGAAACACTGCTGACCTCTCCCTTAGGTCCTTTGTTAGCACAGCAGCTCTTCAGCGTATACTGTCATTTGCATTTTAGAATTGTTAAACAAATACTCACCCATGGCTCCTTCTCCCTGCCACCCACTGTGACCCTACACCCACTCTCCTCTTAAGCCAACCAAAGGTAATCGCAGGCATACGGTGAAGGCTGCTCCAAATGTTAGCCAGAGAGAGCGGGGTCAGAGGTTGAATCATTCTCGTGAGTGAGCGGAAGAAATACTCAACAAAACGGATAAAAGTTTAAGTAGCTGTGCAGCATCATCAGCGTGCCAGAGACTCCTCAACTTGATGGTGAATGTCTCAATTCAAATTGAGCAATTTCGTTTAATTTATTAAATGGCTCACTGCACCATTTCTGTAGACGTGGAGCCGTAAAACTATTGCATTATCGAACAGGGGCCACGCGGGCGCGACATGACTTTGTCCCCCCGCGCATTAGCCGATGATGTCAGAGGCAGGGAGGCATATTTTTGCCACTTGGCATTTTGGAAATGTGGCATGGGCCATTGCTGTCAGAGCCTGAGCGTGTAGGACTGCAGATCAATAGCCAGCTATTGGGTAGACAGTGGCGGTGTGCTGCAGTGCAATCTGGGAGTTTCCTCTGGGGAGGAATAGGTCACAAGGGGTACAGAGCGCTGCGCTGCTCATGTTGTTTAAGATGGGAGTACAGGCTAGCACTGTGTGTTTGTGTTGCAGCTGCTGATGCGTGAAATGGAACTCAGGTAGCTGGGCGGGCCTCAGGCCTTCGCTGTATCTTCCGCCAAGTGATTACTTTACTCCATTGATTTTTCTCCCTCCTCCACTGATCTGAGAAGATCACTAGAAAGAGAGAGAGGGAGCGAGAGAGAGAAAGGGGAAAAAGAGAGAGGGAGCGAGGGCAGAGGAACCATTGATTGACCTAGTACCGAGATTCAACGATTGACAGCAGAACCCTGAGTGGCAAATGCTCCCTCTTAGCCCGCTAATCTATGACCGAGATCCCCGGTACATTCAGGGAGTACTGTTTTTATAAATCCTCAGAGACAGAGGCCGAACCTTTTCCCATCTAAACATGTCGAGACATTCAGAAATAAAGATGGAGATGTACTTGTGAAAACCCATCGCTGTCCCATTGAATACGCCGTTAGGAACATCTTAACCATGTCTAATACATCACCTTATTATGAATACATTCTACTCACTGCACATTATGGTCGGCTGTGCACGCAGTATGTTTGTTTTTTTCATGGTCTTATCAAGGTTTGTTGACCTGGCAGGGCCGAGTAAATATATTCATGAGTTTTTGAATGGTTGATTTTATTTTTCATAATGCAGTGCATCTTTCAGACAGCATGACATCTCCAGGAATCAAAGCCATACTACTTTACCTCCAAGGCGGATAATTTAAACGCATATGCAAAAGGTGCATGTCATTACCATAAGCTACAGTGGGTTTTTATGTGTAATGGCTAAGTGTCTATTAAAGGATAATTTTATTTTTATCATTATGTTTAGCTCAGTCTGCAGGCGATCACGCGCCAAGGCCTCAGCCGCAGCAGACTCTGAGGTAGAGTTAAACCTAAGTGGTTATGATTCACAGAGCCTCCTGTAAGAGCGTCTGATACAACGAGTTGATAACAATAGCATGCAAACTATTTGATTTGTCTTAGAAACACATGAATGCAGTGTTGTTGACACAGCAGCTCCTTTCTGAATGCAAAGGAGCGTCTGCACTCTGTTTCAAAGGCCTGTCTGACATTATCAAGCTAACATTTTGATTAGATTTTTTACATTTTACAGGGACAGTATGCAGAAATTGGTCACCTGTCAAATTCAAGGACAGAATATCAACATAGAAACTGCCAGCTGCTGCTAACTGCAGCTAAGTAGTTCATTTAGCCGTGTAGCTAGCAGTTCTTAACTGACCCTGCCAATATTGGGAGTTTGGAACATTGTTGGAGTGTTGGCGGTTACAGTAAACAAAGCCGGACTAAGACCGAACACAGCCTGCGAGATAGACAGAGGCCAGTTTGACAACTGGGAATAAATACAGCATCAGGGTGATTTACAGCAACTTTGATAAGGACTCGAAGGCACGAAGCATCATCAACCAAGTGCTGGTGTCAGTGCCCGGAGGCCTGAGCTATACTATCGGACTATCACATCCTGAGGTTGTCAACGCTGTACTTTCTTAGCAATCTGTTAATAATTTAAGTTTTGAATGCTTTAAACTAAAATCCTCGAATGTTTGACTTAGTTTGTCTGCTAACAGTCCTTTTTTAATCCAAATTTCTTGAAAAGACAAAACCATACATGATCTTACCAATGTATTGTCTGACAAAGCTTGATGTACCTTATTCATATGTGCCTTAGAGTTCCCATTGTTGTCCAAAAACATGTAACAGCACAGCAGCGAGCCACACAGTAGCACTGGGCGATGTTCCTTCATCAGCATGAACACACACACACACGCACACTGTAGTTTATTTGGAGTCAATCAGCTACACACACTACACTGTCCTACCGCAGTCAATACTCACCAGCCTCCAAAAATATGTATTAATCCACAACTGAAAATCGTCCCAAAACAAATACACAATTTACTGCTGTTTCAGTAACTAAGCTAAGAGCAACAATGGACATCTATTTTTAGGAAATGATTAAGCCTCTTTAAACCATTCTTTTGATGGGATTTGTTTTTAACTCTTTAACTCTTAACTCTTCCTCTATCCTTTCTATCTGTCATCAAATCATGTTTAACACAACAAGATCACAACAACAGAGTCCAGAGGGGGCCGGCAACAATCGGATGATCAGACAGATTGTAAACAAGCCACCAGTTTCACCAGATTATTAAAACCAATAAAGTGAGTGCAGCCCAAATGTCAGTAATAACCCTTCCTTGCACAAGAAAGCTCTACACAAAGCTATGGTTATTACAGTGGGTCAAAGTTGATCCGTGAGGTCGGTCTGCATTCTATGATGGATGTTTACAACTGACCGTTCGTGTAGTAATTTTACTATTCGCCTTTGTTTTGTCATCCGAGTAAGTTGGGGATTTGTTTAAAACCTCACCCCATCTGAACACAATTTTTGGCATTATTACTCCACTCCACATTCTAGAAATGTATTTGGCGAGTGCATTGCCATCTCGCTTGATAAGAACAATGGATAACACCACGAAAAATAAGACCAGCATCATAATAAAACCAGGCTTATCCTCTGAATCCGTGAATGAGAATAGATTAAGGAGTGATGGAAGAGGTACTTGTTCCAGTGAAAGTAACAACGCCTCTGTGTACACAAGTCCTATGTCCAAGATTTTACTCCTGTAAAAGTACAAAAAGTATTATCTGCAAAGCTGGTCGCCACAGTCAAAGACAGAGAAGAATGTCCAGTAAATTGAGCAGCATTAAGTGGTTATGTCGCCTCATGAATATTTGTTTGGCAGAATGGTTCTTTTTTCATAGTATTATCACATAGATCACATTACTTGAAAACCACTCCGGACGCATTACACATTAACAGCATTTAAATGTTGTATATTAAGTTCGAACACATTTTAGCAATCTGAGAGATAAATGTAGTTGAGTGCAAAGTACAATATTGCCCCTGAAATGCAGTGGAGTGCAAGTACAGATATTGTGTCCAAGTACACTTTAGTTACTTTCCCCCCGCAGAGCTTAAGGGCCTTGCCGGGGTCAAACGTGACCGACAAACTGTAACCTCCATTAACAGAGCAGTCACTTTGTACACAAGGTCGTCCTGACACCTCACCTGCTTAAAGCTATCTATGGATCTCCAACAACAGAGCGATTGAGCTCAGTAGTGTAAGCGGATACGATACCGAAGAGATGTAAAAGATCAAATAACAAGAGAGCGCAACCATATGAGTCAAACACGGGTCAGCCGTGTTTTATAAAATTATTGAACAGTTAGGTTTTATCCTGTGTAACAGGAACGGCGCCTGTGTCTGCCCGGCCGATAGCGAAGGTCAAACGCAGCGGTGTTATTGGAGCATCATTAGGCAGGGGGAACCATGTAAAGGCCACCGTCGTAATTAAGACCTGAGATCTGCGCTTAACACTGGCACACTCTGGGTCTGGAGAGTGATAAGTGCTTGATCCTGATCAATAAGATGCACAGCCCCGTTGCCACTTGCAAAATCAATATTGTTTTATTTGCTGTTACAATGGGCTTGTCTGGTTGCAAATGAGGTCTGAGCTGCAGAGTTACTTTGGAAGCGGAGACCTTACCCTAGACTTCTGCCCTGGTCCACCTTAATGAATAGGCCAATAAGTGTCTGCACTGGTGACCTCTCTAGTCATATGCCCGGAGGAGCCCTGCAAGAGAGATCCCCACAGGAGTTTGTTATTATCTTTACAAACACACAGCTTCAAAGTCCGCAGGCAACGCGCTAGAAAATTGACTATTTTATCCAGCATTTAGTGTTGCCTTGCACTTTTACAGCATGACTGGGGTAATACTTGCGAAAAGGGAAGTCATGCTTTTCATGTCAAGGTTGAAAAACGTGTCACCTTCCAGCATTACGACTGACTGCAGCGATTAAGGTCTCTCTCTAATGTTAATTCCTTCTGACACAAGACAGTCTCAAATATAATGGAGCGCATTGTATCCATTAATCCTCCTCATGTGTTCTATAGATACAGAGGTGGGACGAGTTAATCTGGATTTAGCAAACACGAATCCTAGCATTGAGCCTAATTGTCATGATAGAGCAAAGATGGGGACAGGAACAATGATTTATAAGATAGGAATCGTCCGAGTTATGGATGGCGCTGGGCAGTTCAGATAATAGAGAATCAGGTCTAGAATAGAAGGTCATTAATAGACTCAACAAATCCATTCATTCTGTGAAAATGTACTGTGTCCTTCCACCCCTTGAATCGTAGATCATGCTAATGTTCTGGCAGATTTCACCTCCCATCTTGACTCGCTCTCAACTGTTTAATTTGGGACGATATCAGCTTCATCAGCTCCGACTGACACGCTCTTACATGTAACGATTTCAAAGGGGCTTTGTTTCTGTCTTGATTTTCCGGAAACTCCAATAAATTAAAAGAATTTTTAAAAACTCTTGGGAATACCTGTGGAGCATCACTGAAAGAGAGTGCTGCAGGAGTGAGTCCTGCAACCTGGAAATGAGTCAGCATCTTCTCACTTCCTGTTTACTCCTCTCAAAGTCAGTGGGTTTTCTTAATGGGTGTTTGGTCAGATGCTGGAAATAAGGCATGTGGTTAACACTAGCTTAGGGAAATGTTTTACCTCCACCAAGGAGGTTGAGTTTTCACCCATGTCTGCTTGTTTGCTCGTTGGTTGGTTTGTCAGCAGGATTACACAAATACTATTGCAGATTTCCATGAAACTCAAATGGAGGATGGGTCTCAGCCTAGAACAGACCCCGTTCATTGTCGTCAACACTGTACGATATGCAATATTTTGCGAATTACTCAGGGATGATCTTAAATTATGGTTAAGCAGTTATGGGTGGTTTAACAGGGTGAGGATTATCTATGATAAGACATGATGGGTCTTGGGGTAGGTATGAGTACTTTTGAGAGCCATTCTGTTTCTGTTTTGTTCTATGACATTAAATATGTCAGTTATTGACCCATTTGGGAATTTTGAGACCTCTGCATGACTTAAAAAGGCAGTTGCTAGCAAGTGGCTAAATTAGACTAGAGAGGGGCATTAAACATCATCAGTCAGCCACACAGATTTATCTACTTAAACTCCAACTTGTAGAATTATCTAAGTTGTGTACTGTGTAATTAAGTAGGATACACCATGTAACATGTTGGATTTTATAAAGTTAGCTTTTGACTTTTGGCGATTGCTTCTTCTCTTCGAAAATCATAAAAGTGGTGATCATTTCTGAGGATTATCTCGTTGAACACAATGCGAAAGTATCAAGAGCTTGAGCTTATTTTCTGCAATAATATAAAATCTGGCCATCACTCTGCTCGGTGTTGTCATTCAAGTCCCGGAGAAACATACAGAGGGCGGAGGTCGCAGGAAGGCCTATACATGTGTGATTTTTCACTGTCACGATTTTGACACTAGCCTTCATAATTCAGGAGGGTTGTGCTGAGACAGCATGAAATGAACGTAGCATCGAGTGGGAATCAGTGCTAACATTTGCAAGCTAAGCTAACCCTGCAGAGGGAAACGCCCAACCAGAGTCCTAAAGCATACACTATATTTAAAATGGAGAATTATGCACACAATAGCTGCAGCACTATTATATCTCAGCTCAATTTACCGCATATGTGCAGGGGATAAACTCAACAACATGCATATAATGCAATATTTATAAAATTTCCCTGCAATTGAAGGGTTACTCCACACTTGATCAGATTACATGCTGCTTCCTCTGGGACCACCAAAGGCTTTTCACATATACAGTGACACTCCTCAAGACCTGTAAACACACTTTAATGTGCAAAATTGGTGGTATAATTTCCTTTAACAAAGCATAAAGAATTCAGTTTGTATGATGTTTTATTGGATTGCACTATACTGTGCAGTGATGTCATTTTGTACAACCCCTGTATGTCAGTGTGTCCTTTTGTAGGCTACGCATACCATACATACATACATGGTCTACTGCTCACAGTGGCTGCTGTATCTCACAGGTGTTGGCCCTGTATGCTTGTCGGACTCACCTTGCAGTGAACTCTTGATGCAAACTATTCCAGGAAAGGACAAACAGGAGACAGACTGCAGCTCAGCCTTCACTGCAACACCTTTTCCACTGCCGTCATCTGCCTATCATTGCAGAGCCTCCTGTTTTTCCATTATCACCAGCACTCATACAATCAAATCAATAATGTTGCACTTAAGGCTTGTTCACCTCTCGAAGATTTAAACCCCCTGCTCTATATCCTCACAGACTCCACCAACTTCATTACAGCACTGTGCCAGAATATATTTGCCACCCCTGCTGTAATGCTTTCCTTCCCCTCGCCATAATTCACCTAGGTTTCACCTATGGGGCGCCATTTTGTCTAAGCCAAACGGCGGTGCTAATAAGGCTCCATAGCTCTCTGTGATTATTATCAGTGACAGGCACGGTCAGGGACCAGCAGCTCTCTACTGCCCCCCATGTACATCAGATTCTGTAACCCACTTGCCCCTGTGGCTCTGGCCAACTCACCCTCTTGCCCCTCTGACACACCAGTGCACTGCATGGCCTTGTGGAGGGACAGAGGGGGTTGCAGAGGTTGGCTGCTGCTGGTACCCACAGCACCGCCTGCCGCAGCCAGGCAGCCAGGCCCTCCACGGCCCTCAGGCTGTTCTGTCTGTTCAGCATCTCCCTTTAACCTTCATCTAGGAAACAATAAAACAAGAACAGAGAGGAGGAGGAGGAGGAGGAGGAGGAGGAGGAGGGAAAGAGAGGGTGTGAATTTGTGTGTGTGTGTTTGTGTGTGTGTGTGTGTGTGTGTGTGTGTGTGTGTGTGTGTGTGTGTGTGTGTGTGTTCGTGCTCAGAGTATCTGTGTGGGGGGAGATAGAGAGAGATGCTGTGGACATTTGACACATCTCCTTAAGCCAATGTCTACTTTATTATCTTTGGCAGTCCTTATTGGTTGCACTAATCAAGTGGAAGGCAGTAGCGCTGTGTCGGGGGCTAACACACTGTGTGTGACAAATATATTATTAACTGGAGGGAGACGGGCGACCTTGGCCGTGTCACCTGAGGACCCCGCCGGCACTCGCTCTGCCAGCAGGAAACGACCTTCATATTAAATCCCTGCAGAGGTCAATAAACTAAATAATTCACAAAGGTTATATGCTTTGCACTGAAATCTGCTAAAAGAAAAGAGAGGTGGAGAGAAGCGGGGTGGAAGAGGGAGGGGAGATGGCAAATCTTTTAACTTGTGAGCAGCTAAACGAGGACCGGTGTCCTTGTCAGAGTGTAGTCTCTTTATCATTGGGGGGCGTTTATATGAGCGTGTCAGAGGACGATGTAAATCCTGAATCTCTCTCTATTTCCTCACTGCTGTCACTCTTCGATCGATCCGTCATCCTGTGGCAGTGGCAGAGGTGGTGGGGGTTGGCCAGGATGGAGGGGGTGGGTCAGCGCGCTCTAATAACACAATCGCCTTTTTTAACATAACAGCACACGCAGCTTTATTCATAACCCCACTGACAACCTGGAGTCGATCACCTCTTAGACTTAATCATGTTTGAAGAAATCTACAGGGGCTTTGTTTCCCCGGTGAATGTATGACTTCCTGCTCAACAAATGCCTGTGTGGTAGAACATGTCTGCTCCATACGGTGTCAGTTTTTGCTTTATGCGGTTCAAAGTGATGGACGCCTTCTGTTTGTGATAGTCCGTGCAGGGCTATTCTTGTGGGCAGGAGGCAGACCCGACACGGCTAAAGGTCAGGGTTAGAAAAAGACACGTCTGTCTCTGCCAGACTGGGACACGAAAGAGAGGGTCACTAATTTAATCTGTAGTACAGTCACTGGTGTCAGTTCCCGATACTAGAAACACATTTGTTATAGCAGAGAATAGATCTCAACAAATCTTTTAGTCTTTCAAGAACAAATTGACTTGTTCACAGTCAGACCAGTCTGGTATATTGGACACTTGCTCCTGGTGAAGAGGGGATAAGTGCATTGGAAATTATTATAAAAGATATTATAACATGCTCAGTTTTGTTCCAGTCTTACGTCTCGATTCTATTCCCAATTTTTACACCTACACCTTGTTTTTAAGCGCCCCCTTGCCCCTAAGGAACAGAGTCATGAGGGGTATTGAAATCTCTCCCCATGTAATGTGACAACCTGTCAGGACGCTCATACGCCACCATCTGTCATCAATGGACATTTCCAACATACTATCTTTATCTATGTTGATCTCTGTCGTGTAACGCACAAGCATGAATGAATATAAAAGCATGAATAACCGCTGTTCATTCCAGCTTCACCTTATCAATCCGGTCATCAAATAAAGAAGAACACTGTGTCACTTTCAGTGCTTTATAAGCTAAAATTAACAACCTGTGTGCCTACCATCTGTGTGGACTGATGTTAAGGGGGGGTTACCAAGTGCAGCAGGGTAACTGCTGGACTTAATATCATATGACATCGTAACTAGCTAGTTAGCTACCGCGACGTCAGCAAGCTAGTGGTGATTTTTTTTGCGTTTGTAATGAGGAAAATGACTGTAATGCATCGAAACAACAGAATGCTCATTACTTGCAGATGGAAAGAAGTGTGCCTTAAAAAAATGCAGTTTATGTACAGTTAGGTGGATGTTTTAACTGTAATTGAAATACATAAAGTCAATGTTTCAGGGAAATTAATTTTTTGAGTGTTATGGGGCTCACCTGACCCAATCCAAACAAGAATCAGATAACCCTACTTGGGCAGGACTGTTGTTTCTTCCAGTCGTGTCGTTTTACACACAGTTTTGCTTCCTTGGCTCGGCATCCAACGTTGTTTTGTGCACACGAGGCTGAACAAAGCTAAGTAACAGACATGTGGAGCACAGAGGAGGCCGCTTTTAAACCTGGCACAGGGGTGTATGGGGTGTAATGGGAGATCCCTCTGCAGGGTGAGATTCATGTCAGAGCAATGGTGAGAAACAGCGGTGAGCTAATACGCAACTGCTGCCTGAGTACAACACTGAGGGGACCCACTGCCTCAAATTCATAAACAGCGATGTCATCGTCCATCATGATGTTTCAGTTTCACTGTAGACAGCGTCATATGCCGATTTGACAGACATTGCCCAACCTTAAACCCTACCAATTGCTGTGAACACTCAAAACAGAGCGGGAGGGCTAAGTGGTTGGGGCATGAGGTGTTGGGCCTGATATAACAGCTCACGCTGAGGAGAACAAGAATGTACCAAATTTGGAGGAAATGTATCAGCTATCAAGATCAGTTCACAGATGTTGACCTCATGGTGATGTCGGAGGAAAAGCCAGGGGAGTGCTGAAGTAAACTTCATCCTCTGGGGACAATGAAAGTATAAAATGTCATGACAATTCATGGTATCACTGAAAAAAGTACATGTCGTTGAGTGGTGGTGATCACTCAAGGTGTTTTGAATAGAGAGGCCCGTAACGCCTCGAGATGGGCAGCTGTATGACACGTAGCACATACATACACACAGACGTTATGGCTCTCTCCCCTTTGTTCCTTTAGATAAGGGCCTGATCTTGTTAGCCTGAAATACCTGCCAGGGGTAGATGGCTGCTGAGTGCCGAGACTTTGGTGATAAACGTCTGGATAGACTTTCAAAATGAAGCCTGCCGACAAAAATGACGTATATTATGACATTTGGACTGTTAATGTTGCCGTAGTTTGATTAGGGCTAGGCACCAAAACTACTTGGTTCAGAACAGATTGTGGTTGGGGTTAGAATAAGTGCGTCACTGAGCTGACACACATACCAAACACAGGGCTCAATCTTCAGTCTCCTAAGTGGATGCCCCGTGTTTGAGAGAAATGACGCTAGAGGGGTAACTGCAGCGTCATCGTCTGAAGTGTTGGGCCACTGAGCCATGTTTCCAGCGTTGGGAGTGAGAACAGGCTGTGATATGCATCTGTCTGTCCATCTCTAACAGGTTTCATAACGTTACACAGATAAGCCGAAGTAAGGTATGCTAACAACCCTTCATGATTCAGAGATTAAACCCAGTGATCTGTCGACCCTGGTTAACCCCAGACGCTGTGGTAAACACTTCATGCTTGGTATATCCTGTGGGTTTGGCCCCAATCTGGCAGTTTGTCATTTTGGTGAAAGAACAAAACCAACTCATGCAGTTGTAGATTGGCTTTGCAATCGTTCCTTTCAGTTTCACGGCATGTACAGCAGTGCACGCTGTAGGCTACAACAGATAGTTGGGTGGTAGTGCAACGGAAATGAGTTAGATCACCAGACGGCGAATGGCAGCGGAGAATTTAAGTAACGGCAGTCATATTCCAAATTAACACAAGCCTGGTAGTTTTTAAACATAATGCGCACGCGAAGAAATACACACACACGTGCACACCATCTAAGTAACATGACAAGCCGGGCTTCTTGCTGAAATTAGACATTGCATAAGTGACATCTGGAACTTGCTGACACGTTTACAATTTCCAGTGAATGCAGCAAATCTTGAGGCATCCTACATGTGAAGGGATGGATGGATGGGGGGGGGTCTGTTGCCAGCACTCACCTGGCAACCTGCTTTGGTTGCGCTCTTAAAAGCGTCAAACATTTCACAGCTCAAAGAGTTTGCGGGGGAAGTCTTTAATATGGTTGGTAGTATCTGCCGCCGCCTCTTGCGTCTTGCTCGTCTGCCTTTGAGGTGCAGCGGCGGATCAGACGCATCACTGCCATCACGGCTTGTCATGAGGAACAATCACGTCTTGAAATAACACAAACAGTCGTGTTCAAAGACCAGACATGAAAAGATGACATGCACATCAAGAGTTGTGAATGTGTGAGTATGTGTGAGTGTGTGTGTAGACATTGTTTTTTTTATTTATTTATTAATTTTTTGCGGGGATGGAAAAAATAGAGGGGGAACAAGTTGTACATGAGGCGCAGAAAACGAGCGATTTAACGCGACCGCAACTACTGTAGAAGAAAGAGAGAGACGGATAGAAGGAGGAAACAGTGAGACAGGCGAGGGGGGGGGGGAGGGAGGGGATGAGAAGGATAGACTTTAACTGTCTGAAGGACAAAGCTACTGACCCGCGGATCATTCAGAGGATTGCCTTTCAGTTTCAGAGCAAGGTCAGGCTGCTTATTTTACCTCAGTGTTTTCACTAATCTGTTTTTTGTGTGACACAAACAAACACTGAGGCCGTGTACACGTACACACGGGCGGCACACGCGCACACACATGCAGACACTGCATCTAAGCCTTCCCATACTGCCTTGAAATAATAACAGCCTATGTAGGCTTTGCTATCAATAAACATTAGATGTGCAGGCTTTGTGCCTACATGAGTATCACACTACCACAGACCTGTCATGAATATCAATTGCTGGAAGGGGCTGTCACAGACTACGCATGTCCATGCTGAATTCTAATGTCGGCGAGACATTTCCGCGGCTGCTGATTTGGCCTTCAAACGAATAAGATGGCTTTAATGCTTTAATCTATTGTTAGACATCGGACTGTAATGAGCTAAAATCAGCCTGCGTTTTACTGCGTATTGACAGGTCTTAAGGAGCTGACAGTGGTTGGTGGTTGGCAGCTCATTAGTAGCCACACTACATTTATGTCAACACGTTTACTGACAATCAGCGGGGGGATGCTGGGAAGCCGTGCCCGTCCCAAGGGACCCGCCAGCATCTGTGGAGGAGACGTACCAGTGGGCGTTGAGCTGCTGGTTGAGCACTCCGTCACAGTACAGCAACACCGAGGAGTGATGGTTGGAGCTCGCTCAGAGCCCTACTGTGGGTTTGAGGGTAGGGTTGCTATGGAGCAGCGGGCCAAAATACTGTTCTGAGAGCAGAGTAATCCGCAACCAGTGTGTGTGCGGAGCATGGGGATGTGCGTGTGTGTGTGTATACAGAGTGGGTTAAAGTGCCCCACTGTGTTCCATGCTGATCTGATAATGAGTGAGCAGGGTCAATAGGATGTTAACGGCCCCGTGGGAACGGCTGGTGGTGGATGGGTGGAGGAAGGACGAGGGCCCAGGGACACTGAGCTGTGTTTTCACTGTCCTCGCTCACCGCCATCTGTGTGTGTGTGTGGTATGTGTGTGCGTGTGTGCGTGTGTGTGTGTGTGAGAGAGAGAGCAGGGACAGTAAGGTGCCTCTGTCCCTGATATTTGACTCTTTAGCTCAGCCCCCGCTGTGTCCTCCCAGTAGAGTCTCAGTCAAACAAAGCCGCTCGTCCAGTGTAAAACCAACATCAACACAGCAGCTTTGACCAGGAATTAGCCGTCGCTCTGCTGCTTCATTTGTCACACACGTTAAACAAATATGCACATCATACAGTGTGTGATCTTATCAAGAAACAGTGGTCGAAACCTAGGGAAACATTTTATGTTAATATCCGGGTAGTAAGTGCTAGTTAAAGGAACAGTTCACCAAAAAAAAAGGAAAATTCAGTCATTATCTGCTCACCCCTATGGCAGATGGAAAGTCAGATGAAGTAGATGGGGACTTGTTTAAAAAAATAAGAAACAACTGTAAAAAACCCACTGAAATGTTGTCATACAGCTTGTTGGGCATGGTCCACGTCTCTGGCAGCCCTGAGATCCCAAACTGATTTGAAAAGACATTATTTACCCCCTCGAATGCACAGTAGAGCTTGTGCCTCCAGATTCAGATTGGGGTTTGTGCTAACGGTTTTAGCTTCATTGCTAAACCGTTGATTTCAGCTTTAGAAAGGGTGCAAATAACTTTTCTCAAATCAATTAAGGATTTTGGTCTGAGACTTGAATTATCCCTGACATGCTGTGTGGAGCCATTTTATAGTTTCTTCTGTTGGTTTTTCACGTCACATGTCCCAATACAGCTAAGGTTAGGTCCAAAAATGACATTATGTTAGTTGAATTCAATAAATGTGTTTTTAATGGTATTATATAAAATCATAAGAAAGTCATCAGGCTTTAATTAATTGTCTTTAGTGTCTATATTTAGTGTCTACTTCCTGTAAATGCTTATAAATGTCTCATAATCTAACAATAAACATGTTCATGACGCTATTAAAGCTAATAAGCATCTATAAGGTCCTATTACCTAATGATTATTGCAAGGACCAAAACATAAAGCGTTAGCAAACCCATAAATGGCTCTAAACAGAGGCTTGTTTATAAACGTTCACTTCCAGCCTTACATCATCTTGAAGGTGTGTTACAGAAATATTGCACAGTATCACTCATTACGCTTGCAAATGGCCCATACTGAGTGAGCGAATGGGTTAGAAGAGCCGTAAACCGCAAGGTGAAAGAGTAATTGGATCATTCAAACATAAGTAATAAAACCTCATACAAGGGGACAGCATGTCAGCTGTGTGTCAGTGGAGAAAACTCCTGTTACATGTGTAATTTGAGAGAGCGGCACTGATAGCCGAACGGTGCGCACGGCTACACGATCAGGACCACGGCCAGGCTTCCAATCCATCAGAAAGAAAACACACACACACGCAAACACAAACACAATGAAAGTATCAGTGTCGCTTTGAACCAGTGGGTCAGTATGGTGAAAAAATATGGGTGCCTTTTAAGTCTGACGAGTGGATGAAAGAAGAGGAGCCATGATGGCAGATGAGAGTGGGGGAGAGCGAGAGAGAGAGAGGAGGTGCAGGGAGCACTAAAAAAACATTGCGTGTTGTGTTGGCAGGCGCTCCAGTCAAATCCCTTGGCAGTTCAGAGATGTTGTTTTTTTTCGTTTTTTTTCTAGAGGCCCCGCCTTTGCCATCTGATATTCAAATGCGGAGGAAACTGGAGGAGAGCTCCTCCCAGACCACCCGCAGAATCGTCAGGGATTAGTCAAAGAGCACCAACTAGGTCAACAAGATGCAGGGCCAGTGCATGTTCAGGGGGACGTGAGGCAGCTCACCCACACAGGAGTCGACCTAGTCTTATTCACACGCGTGACTCGCTGTCGCTCTCGCTCTCTCTCTCTATCTCTCTCTCTCTATCTCTCTCTCACACACACACACACACACACACACACAAACGCCGTGCTCTCACACAGAGGCAGCCACGCTTATGCAGTGACCTGTTTTCCCATACTTTGACAGTTATCCAAAAACAACTCCAAAATTCCTCTTGATTTTTCTGTTTCAGAGCAAGTGGGTATGGGTTAAGCATTAGATATGAGGACAGGCGTAGGGAGATGTAAACATTCCCACTGCTGTCAGCAGCCTTACAATTGATTCCCTGGCAGAACATTTGCTTTGCTGGGTAAAGGCAAAATGATGAAACGGGAGATGATGAGAGCTTTAGTCAGTGAGGATGTCCTTTCTGGAGCAAACTAGTTGTTGCACCTCTCAACTCTACATGCCGGGTGCGTTCAGGTCATGTAGACTATTGGATAACATCTGTGCAGTTTCACAGTCACACCTTAACAATACAGCTCCAGGCAGGATGGCCTTGGAAAGTTTCTCCTTTCTTTTTTTTTTTTTACAACCATAGGTGTTTATGAAGTCTTTTCTTCTCTGCACTGGTAGCAGACTAAAGAAACTGTTGAATGGGAAAGCAGACACCATCCCTATTGTGAGGCCAGCGTCATGATATCCATTCGCAGGGTGCTGCTCCAAGCGTGGATCCTTTCAGGCAGATCATTGGCTCTCCGGAGAAACTCAAGACAGAGCTGCTGCACTAAATAACACTGACATACCTGGACAGTGACCGTCGTATCAACTGTCTGGGCGTCAATTCCCCAGAAGACATTTCTCAATGTCCCACGATGACCTCAGTCAAATATAACGTTGCTCTCCCGGAGCCCTCTTCCTGGCAGCGCACACTTAAATAACTCAGAACGTACTGATTGTGAGTCTGATGACAAAATAATGGGAAATGGGTAGAGATGGGGTCATCATGTTGAATCAGTAGTTTGGCACACCCTTTCTGACGGCGGCAGCTGTGACTTTCATGTATCTCCTCTGTTAGCACAGTGCTGCGTTGTGCTGGAATTATCTATCTTGTCTATCAGGCATAGTTTCATCTCCCTGACACACTTCAAGGACGAAAGTGGAATATTTACCGAGACGGCTGAGATGGCTGTTTAGCATGTCTGCCATAATCCACTCATAATCACTCTTGTCTGTTTATTTTGAACAGAGGTCATGCATTTTCCTTCTCCGTCCATAGCTTGTTGCACCAATAAAGACAGTTTCACTCGTTAATGAATAATCCACTCATCCTGAGGGCCACTGTCGAGTCTGTATAAACATGTCACCTTCATGTTTAATGTTCGGCAAGTTCCAACACTTCTCTATGAGCCTAAAAAAAAAAAAACGAATGTTGATTTATCCGCTTATTTCTTTATTTGCTTTGTTGAATTAAATATGTGGCCTTGGCGGTGTTTTATTCAAGCTGAAGAATCCAAATGGGCCTCATCTGCCTCTCCGCGGGCAAGTTGTGCTGCATCACAAATTTGGAGGAAAACCTTCCCCGCAGCTGTATACGTGAGGAATGTCACAACCATCCCTTACGCATTCCAGTTCAAAGGTTACAGTATGGTGTGACTTCCAGCCGGCCCTCCCACCGCAGCTCGCACCTGCCTCCTCCCCGAGAGGGCCTTCCCTCACTCCAAACCTTTGGAGACGCCATGGCTGAAATTGGGGAGTAGAGGTCAAAGGTGGAGGGTTAATGTCTGCTGACACTCCGGCTCCCTCCCTCGGAGACAATCAGGCGTCTGAATCTAAACTCTCCTCTGTTTGCACTGCCGGGCCAAGAGAACACTGCTGCAGAGCTGACCTTTGCCCACGCATTCATATGTTCTCCATCTAATTTTTTTCCTTTACCTTGGAGTACAGTGTAAGTGTATGGAAAAAACAATTTCAAAGAGGGCTGGGGTCAGGTTACTCTATTTCTGAATGGAGGAACAAATCAAATCTGCGTATCCCATCCAAAGATTTGAATGATAATCTGCCCCAGTAACCGCTCAGTGAACTCAGGCTGACATGCGAGGTGAGGCGCAGATGAATTGGCTGTATAACGGCGTTATGCAGATGAAAAATCTGGTGTTAAGTTTTGAAATAAGTTTATCAGCAGAAGTGTTTTCAGATGTTGCCTCACACAATGCTTGTGTTTTAATTAACTCAGGAGTCTGAAGTAATTAGAGAAACAATATTCATTTTGGCGATATGACTGGTTTGTTTTTATAGTCTTCAGTTATGACTTTCACTTGTACCTCTTTGTCTGGTATCTCTGACATGTTCACATCTATACGTGTCATAGGCCAACATATCACATTATAGTTTCTACAAAGCGTTTCATATCACTTTCACAAAATATGTTTGTGACTTGACGGGATGTGGAGGGGTTGCTGGTTACCAGACGTGTTTGTGGCAACAAAAAAATGATCTATTTGATGAGAAGTCGCAAATCAGCCATGACAGTGGTGACCAGAACAGGTATTTTAAGCCAAAACGTGATCTATTCCTTTCCCTAACCATGTGTTTTTTTATGCCTAAACCTAACCAGACCATAAGCACAGTATTGTCACAACATAAACTAGAAAACTGAACATAAAGAAATGTAAAGTTTCAACATATCCATGATGTGCAGAAATGTACACTGCCAACATTAATTGTGGTGATTGTGCTGGTATGTCTGTACAGCTGTTGGTTGTTTTGATCAAATTCCACTTCCAAATCCCGTTCCTGCCCTGTTTTACACACTTAATACGACACTATGTTAACAAGATTGTAAAAAGTCAGACTTGTAAAACAACAAAGTCTGTTTCCTAATGACGTTCAAATGCTTGTTAACCTTCTCTTTTATAGTGCGAACACACTTTTTCCATTTTCTGCACTCCTTCTGCCACTAGCCACAGCTGTATCAAGCCAGACACTGCAACCAGCCTGTTAACATCTGCAACCAACCGTTGTTTTTCAGCACTTCCTCTCAGAGTAAAATATCAGTTCATGACAAAACATTCTCAGAAAGGCCCCAGACTTTTTTGTTAGCCACCGTCCCCATAAGGTCAAAGGACAGAGTTTGCTGAACCACATTTGTGTGGAAAGCTTTGGGGCCAGAGTTCAGGCTCTTCTGGTGGGAGGGGGGGAATGAAAGGGAGGATATTGTATCTCCATTTATGTGGCACTCGGGGTCATAGTTCAAAGATGAAATGTCACTCCAGTTCAGAGGTTACAAGGTGAGATACCATCCAAATTGCTGAGCAAGTCTGCTCATCTGACTTGAGGTCGATGTTAACACAAAACATTGTCCTGAGCAGAGCGCGCGGTACAATCAGACAACAACAATAAAGTCAGCAACATCAACTTTTTATGAATAGCACTTTGGCGAGGACTTTGATCAGACTTTTAACTGCTGTTGTACTCAAAATGCAAATTGCAGGTAGCACCTATTGTGGACAACAGCCTTGTAAAATAAAACTATCCAATTTACCTGACTGACATGTTGAGTGCTACCTCTGTTTATACTACTGGCAATGAACTGAATTACTGTTTAAACACCACGGTGGGGGCAAAGCAGGTTAGAAGGCACAGTATCCAACTGGCTGAATACAAGTGGCCAATAACACAGCATGATGTGATAGCAGAGACGTGGGTGGAGGAGGAGGAGCTACCCACTAGCACGCACACATTCAGACACACACATTCAGACACACACACACACACACACACACACACACACACACTGTCTCTGCTCACGCATACACTTCCCCCATCCTGGATTTGAAAAGGGAAACAGAGACAGAGATGGGTAGAAGTAGGTTATGTTGTTGTGTTCTTATTCATGAGAACACTGATGTTCCCCTGGTCCTTAGAGACATTTTGTTCAAGGCCATGTTGAGAGGCCAGGCTGCAGGCCAGCGGACCTGATAGCACAGATTAACACAAGATGTCAGAGAAGAAAAGAAATAAAGTTGTGTGTCAGCATTTGGGTCATACTCATAAGTTTAGATATGCTCTATTAATGTTTCGACTGTGAAAGCCATCTCTTCATAGGGACGGCCGAGAAACGGGGGGTTGATATTTGAATTCATTTAAAAAGTTTCCACAGGCACATCTGCTGCTTGTGAATGACACCCCACTTCACACTTTAGTGACACACGTTCACACCTGGGAGCAGTGCCTTGTTCAAGGGCACCTCGATGGTGTTGATGTTGTTCCTCTTCTCCACTTGGTCACTGTGTGCTGCTGCAGGTAGTAAATCTCCTGTACTGTGGCAGATATATTCTCTCAATTCACATATCCAAGGATAGGCCTAATGATTTGTTTAGAGATGCTAAGTGAAAAGGGTGGTTGGGCCACTTCTTACCTAATTCTTAATTTAACTGAAAGGCCATTTTATTAACCTGCTTCGGTTATAAAGGGGACAGGTTAAGGAATTATTGTATAGTCTCCATTAAGGTTTTTGATTTCAGACTGCTCATTAAAAGGTATTTGACTGTTATTATAAAACAGAACACGTGGAGATGATGTACAAGGGTACTAACTTTGGTGCAATAAATTATGTAAATTCTATCTTCCACCATTATGTTTTATGTTGGCCGAAAAGAGGAGAACAATCATTATTCCAGAAATAAAAGGAAATGTGGGATTGGATGATCCTCTGTTAGAATATGTCACGTATATGACATGAATACCAGTGTTGAGGAGCTAATTTGAATGCAGAGCTTTGTAAGATTCCAAGTACTGAAATAAGTTAACTGCAGCAAAGCTACCCTCAAGAGAAATCTATATAAAGAAACTAGAAATACTTAATGATAAATACTAGTTTATTATGCTTTGTAAAAGAAACTGTTCAAAATAACATTCAACAATAATACAAGATTTTAAAAAATGACACTCAGTTGAGTATATTGTGCATGAGGTGCACACTTTTTTACAGGTCATACATAAACCAAGAAAGGGAAGGTATCATCCTACAGGGTCAAATGGTAAAAGGCAAAGGTTTGGTATACCTTGCCCATCAGTCAACTGACACCTGCCTTCTGGAAACATCAGTCCATTTTGGGATATAGGCTATAGTGCTGCAGGAATGAGCTAAGACCAGGAAACAAGTTAGCATTTTTGCACTTCCACTTTCCCAGTCAGTGTTTCTTCGGTAAAATGTCTGACTCACAGTCTGTGTGTCACACAAGAAATATTCACATTTTGTTTGATTTCTCAAGCATTCAAGTGGCTAAATGACACTACAGAGGTTGTCGGGGACAATAAATGTCATCACCAGAAAACGGAGACTCATCTACTTGCTCACAAAACGTGCAAGCATCATAACTTTGTGTTTGACACAGAGCGTATTTTCTGCAATAAACCAACTGAAAATGATGGGAACCAGGCTGATGTTAACTTCATCCCTGCAGCACCCTGTTGCACCGAGTAGGATCAGCGAACTTAAACTTACCACTAAGCGACACCTAATAAAAACAGATGCACTGTCTGAACATGTGGACATCAAACTTTGAAGTTGTGCTGACTCTTAAAATATCCAGTCCTATAGAGTCCTTTCTGTTGCACTTTCACAAGTACTGGAGCAGAGTTGGAGTCACATTAATAAAACAAATGATCGTACGATGGTTAAAGCTCCAAAAACACCGGATCCTACATTTGCCGTAATACATCTTGATAGCTTCTTTCCCTGAACTTCCCCTGCTTTGTAAATGATCAAACCCTGTGCCCCAATTTGTATCCCCAGCTTTCTGGTTTCAAATGTTATTCTCCAAGCCCAGCAATTTGGACGTTTATTTCAGACCCACGTTTTTTCTCAAGAGAAGAGCAGTACTTGGTCTCATAAAAACATTAAGGTTTTTTATTTATTTATTTATTTTTTTTTACAGACTGGTTGTCAGACACAACTATTTACATAATTAACAATACATTCATGAAGTAAGATATTTAACCTTTAGTGTTACTGAAATCCACTGAACTTGATTGCATGCCAATTAATGTATGAAGTAACTGTGAATTAACACTCCCGAACTGAAGTCATAGTGAGTTGATCATTTGTGAATGGTAAGGGACTCATGTTACATGACTCACATTAAATCATCATGACTCGCACATTAGCATTACCTAAAGATCATCTCCACACATGCATAATGGCATACATAAAAATTCTCTGTTATGTATCTGACATGGTTTTTGCAGAAAAAAAGTGTATAAAAAGTATTACTGCCAGAGAGAAAAACTTAAAACCACACCTACTCTAGAATATATATATATATATATATATATATATATATATAAATAATATGAATATGCAATGTTTTTCATTTCATAAGTTTAACTGCAGGACACAAGATTTCTCCTCCTTCACTGAAAAATCCATTCTCCATGTCTGAACACTGGAAGCTTTACGTTTCCACGTCTCGTTTGTTTATGCTAAATATTTGACCAGGACTGACTTCTAAACTATTGGTGATTGTCACAAGTCATGCTCTTAGGCCGCGTCCTAAAGACAACTTTTTCATTGAGCACAGAGAAAATGTACGCTTGAGCAGCAGTGAATGTGAAAACAGCCTGCTACTGTCAGACTCTGCACATACATCATTCTGCACAGACATTCAACTGTAGGAACATCACTGCAACCTCACAAGAAAGGTTACAGTGACCTTTGACCTCCAAATTCTAATCAGTTCAGCCTCAAGTCCAGGTGAAGGTTTGTGCTAAATTTGACAAAAAAAAACCCATTTTGAAGGATTGTCCTCACAAGATTTGAGGTCAATGTGACTTTGACCTTTGACTTCCATAATTTAATCAGTTTATCGAAGAGTCAAAGTTGTCATTGGTGCCAAATTTGAAGAAACTCCCTCAAGGTGATCTTGAGATACTGCTCACAATGTGCAACTAAACCTACTGCTCACAATGTGCAACTTCAAAGTGACCTTGACCCCTGACTTCCAAAATTGTATCACTCCTTGAGGACCCATGTACCAAATTTGAAGAAATTCTCGACATTCTTGAGATGTTGCATTCACGAAATGTGACGTTGCAGTGACCATTGACCTTGGAGCACCAAAATCGAATCAGTTTATCCTAGTGTCCATAGTGTATGTAGATATTTGTGCCTAATATCCAGATTTCCCCACAGCATTCTTGAGGTATTGCGTTCATAAGATTTTAGGTTCCAGTGACCTTTGACTTTTGACCGCCAAAATCATCGAGTCCAAGTTGGGGTTTGTGCCGAATTTGATGAAAGTCCCTTAAGGCGTTCTTAGGTTCACTGGGCGGGAGGTTGCTGTGACCTTTGACTTGTGACCTCCAAAATTGAATCAGGTCATCTTTGAGTCAGAGTGGATATTTGCACAAAGTTTGAAGAAAACCCCTCAAAGCGTTCTTGAGATATTGCAGTCACACGAATAGCCCAGAGAGACATGCTTACGTATGTAAGGACAGATGGACGGACAACCCGAAAACATAATGCCTCCGGCCGTGGCTGCCACCGCCTCGGAGGGCAGAAAAAGACCTTGTTCACTGGAGGGGGACTTTAAGGCAAAAAATTAAAATTCAGTCATCATCTGCTGACAATCATGCTGATGGAAAGTTTCAGCATTTTCTGAAAAAACTGAAGCTCCATATAGTTCCAAATAGCTCCATATAGTTGTCTAGCATAATCCAGGTAAAGGAAAATACATTATCTACATCCTCAGCATACAGTTGAGCTCCTGCACCCACTTCAGACTGGGTGATGTAACGCTTAAAGAAAGGGTGTAAATAACATCTTTTCAAATAAATTTGGGATCTGGGAGCTTCCAGATATTTGGATTACACCCTGAAAAGCTGTATGTTGACATTTTACGTTTTGATTAAAGTATTTTGTCACTTTCAAAACAAGTCCCCATCTATTTCAGTTGTTAAGAAGAACACTGCGATGACGTTTGGCTCTAAAGCTCCAGGTATTTTTTTTTCTTCACCCTGCTTAACATCAGCAATGGGGGTGTGAGTAGATAGACTGATGACTGATCTATTTATTTATTTCTTTTTTCACCGCTGATGCTTTTCTTCACTGCTGCCACTTCAGATAGTGATGTCCCTGTTAGTGGCTTCTGCTGGTGGTGTCTCAACTGCTATGTGCGATAATAGTACAAACAATTAGAGCTCTGATAACTGCTAAATAGATTTATTTATATTTAAATAAATTTATGTATTGTTGTTGTTGTTGTACTTATGTACTGTTGTACCATTATTGTCATCATTATTATCATGAGCAGTGTGTGTGTGTGTGTGTGTGTGTGTGTGTGTGTGTACGTGCAGCAGCAGCAGCAGCGGCAGCAGCAGAGTGAAGCCTTGTTCCTTTAAGGGTGGTGTCAGCGGCGGGCAGAGCAGAGTAGGAGGAGTGTGGCTGTCTCCGCTCACTTCTCCACAGCCAGGGGACTCTGAGAATAAACAATTCCCTCAGACTACACGCCACGCACCTCGAGCCCCGCTTTTCCAAGTCGCAGCGCGAAGAAAAAGACGAGGCATCTTTTTTTTGGACTAAAACATTTTGTGTGTGTTTTTTTTGTGTTTGTTTTTTTTAAAAAGCCTGCCTCGCCGTTCTCCACGTCCGCTGCCCACAGAGTGTCAAGACAGACGCGACCGTTTTCATTGGATTTGCCTCCTGTCGAGCGATAGCGATGCGCCTCTCCGGCTGACTGTGGGGTGGACAACGCAGGTAGGTGCTACAGATGGACGCACTGTCATATGTGGGGGAATTATTATTATTATTATTATTAGCGCCGAGAGGAGGGGGAAAAAACACGGGTGGAGGCGGTGTCGAGGTTTACGGCGGGGTTATATCGTGTGTGTTATTTATTTTTTTTCCGAGGGTGTTGGAAAAAGGCTGCCTGTGTGTCGAGCAGAGGCGCGTATGGATATAGCGCTGAAAAACGCTGCATAAAGAAGTGAATGGAGCGGGTGCTAAATGCTCCTGTATTAGCCCGCTGAGTCGTTCAGTTATAACACAGCCGGGCTAACACACGAGTAGTCAATTCGGCCTTCAGTAGAGGTTTTAAAATTTTTTTTTTTTTTTTTTTTATCATTTATGTGAAACGAAAGCCACTTCCAGTGCATTTATCCTTCCACGGAGCGACCCTCGGCTAAACCCGACGAGACCGTCCTGCTACATCTTGGAAGTGTGTTTTAGCTAGTAGCCGTGTAAAACCTCCTGAAGGGATGCTGTCACGCTATAGGGCTGAATTGATAACAGCGCGCGCGCACACACACACACACACAGTTGTAATGTAACGTCAGTACACTTAATGTAGTTCATCACATCGGGTCAAAACAGTAGGCAGCTTCCTATCGGCGAGTCGTTTTTAGCACCACCAACGGGAAACACCTCACAGCTGCAGCGTTCTGTACATTGTAGTGAAGAAGGGTTGTTTTTTTTTTTTTTGAATGAAACCTCAAGGCCTTGAAGAGGAGCTGACTATGATCATATGTGGACTAAATCCGACGTATTTAAAAATACAGCTTTGTGTCCTGATGCAGTGAGAAATCTGCTTAGTCTCCACACACTCGCACTGCGAGCCTCTTAGAATTGGGGTTTGAATCTCTTCTAAATTGTGCACTACTGGCTGATGGAGCATGGAATTTGCCTGGCACGTATCTGTAATATGTCAGCGGTGTTATATCTCTGTGTGTGTGTGTGTGTGTGTTTTACATTGCAGTGCCCCTCAGGGGGAGTCGGTGACAATGGCAGTAGCCCTCGAGCAGAACAGTAAATACAGCAGCAGGTGAAAGTGGCTGAAATGTTGCAAATCATTACCTCTGTCTCTATATTGATCTATATTAAAGTCAGTATGCCGGGGTTAATTTTGGCCTGTCATCGCATGATAAGCAGTCACTATCTGGAGTCATGACTTAGTTAATGATCCCCATTAATGCCCATTTTGTCGTGCTTTGTTACATGCTGGTAACTGTGCGTGTAACACATCCTAAACTGTGTTCCCGTCTGTGGCCGCTCGCCGGTCCATTCAGGTTTTTTTGGAAGGGCACTAGTTCAGTCTGCAGACGAAAGTGCAGTTGGTCCATTGCAGCCTGTCACATCACTGTGTCATCATGTCAGATATGTTTTGATAGAGATCAAAGACTTGGATGTTTTTCACTGGCTGCCAGAGAGGCTCTCTGAATGGCCTTTGCGTAGGTGTTCCCTTTCCTGAAATGTATTATTGCTTCACTGGACTTTGGATCAGCGTGGAGGCAGAAGGTCAGGGGCTGAAGTTTGCCGTGAGTTACAGGAAGGAGGGCAGAGTACGTCTCCAGTTCAGGTTCTAAAAGGGCAATTTGCAAAGCTTCCTAGCAGTGACCTGTTGGGATGTCGTAATATGAGGAGGATTAAACAAAAACAGCGTGTTCGGTTAATGGGCTACCTTTCACAGCAGCACTGTAACTCAGACTAACAATCTAAAGTGATGTGGAGAAAAGTCAAACTTCTTTAAAGCCTTCTAAATACTGTCTGTGTCTGGGGGTCTGCCTTTTAGCCTTTCTTTTGTTGAGCATTTAAGCTGCTTAATTATTTGACCCGAACTTACACAAGATGTTCAAGGTAGTTCAGCTTGTCCTCTTTTGCCATAGATAACTAAAACCTGCACATTTATAGCTCATCTTTAAAGTTGCAAAAGTTCTTGTGTTTGAGCGGTCTGGCCCATGTGCTGTGGCTCAGAGGATCCTCCTGTATGTACTGGATGTAGCTTGAATTGACTGGGATGTGTGCTATTGTCCAGGGAGCTGCTGTTGAGTGATGTGCAGTAGCCTGCAACAGAACCAGAGGACATTCAAATGGCTAAATGCAAATGATATTGAGGCTGCTTAACAATCACAAGACTGGACTCTGGACTACTGCACTCTACTCCTGTAGCCATTGGCTGCCTTTCATGACAGCAAATCTTATCTGTCATCAAAACACCACTGCTGCTGTATGAAAGTGGCGTGTTTTGACGCTAGCGTGTGATTGTGTTCACGTAGGTGTGTTCTGCACCCCTTTCTGCCCTTAACATGGGAGTAATACCAGGATCACACTATTTGTTGCTACTTAGTGATGTCCATTCTCCTGTAAATAATTTGATGTAATAGTGTATTTTTATCCCGGGTGATGCCACAGATACAGGAGTACCTGCCTTGGCACTTATCTCTACTAACAGCCTCTCTAACTGCTACCACTGTGCCGACTCAAGCCCCACTGTTTGTAAATCTGTCAGTCACAATAGCATGAGGCACGGGCAGATGAAATCGAGGGCGGCATCCCGTTTTTTGATTGCCGAGATAGTCGGCGAAAAAACAAACTAATGTGCAATCTACCAGAACAAGTGTCATGCATTTACTGCAGAGTTTTTGATTTATTATAGACCTGGGAGCTGCCCAGCACTTGTGTTGTTGGCCACCGAACATTGTTCAAGGGCACTTTGACAGTAGATGTTGAGGAGTAGAAGTGCATTTCTCATCTACTTACAGGCCTGTACTGTCGGCCCGCTGAGGATCCAAACCGGAGACCTTTTGGCCACAAGCTCATTTCTCTAATTGTTTGGGCTCTATAATATTTGTGTGGAGCATGCATTAAGCCAAATCATTTTATTGTTCTCTTTATTGTTTGTTTATTCAGTAGACACTCTCTGCTAATGACGGTCGTCACTACTACTGCTGTTATTGGGCCGAGATTAACATCGCAACAATTATGCTGTAAATTTAATATTCGAGTCTAAGACATTTATCTCAAATTTACGAGACCAAAACACGTCGTGTTTGAAATGATCCCTTTTCAGTATTTAACTATTGAGAGGATGTTAGCACTCCTTAGCGTCTTGACTCTCTTCTGCGCCTCCTCCTCCTCCACACCTCTTATCTCTCACTGGATTTCACACAAGTATTGTACAGACGGCAGCATCATACTCGCAAGTCTTGATACCACAACAAGGCCAGATTGCATAAAATTGGACTGGAAAAATGTCCCGTAATGGATATGAAGAAGACGAAGCTAAAATGTCAAGGCTTGACTGATATAAGTGTAAACACACACAGATGGATTAAGCGACTGAAGCCAACATAACTGAATAAAAAATGAATTATATAATATAAAACTACCAGCGGAGCGCTGCTATTCTAAGCTCGTCTTACATCTATATTGGCCTGATATTGGGGGAATTTACATTACACGGCTGTGTCTTATAATACAGTACATGTCCTGCAAAGGTCCAGAAAAGGGTATTTAACATAGAAAATCTTATGAGAGCTGTGGATTATTGAATCACACATTTTTGCTCACTACATCTCAGCCTTTCTTACCTTCAGTTGTGAAGAAACTACAGGTTATAAACTTGTTTTTAAAATACAAAAATGTGAAATTAGATGTGACCGTATCGATATTGGCCAAGACAACCAGGTAATTATCATTTATCAGTAGTGGCTGAAAAGAAAATCCATGTCATGCACCCCTACTTAAATCAACAAGGCAGGCAGAAATCGTCTGTTTACTCATTATATGGGATTTTAGTGTATTTTATGAGATTGTTCTGCAACTAGAGCACCAGAAGAATGAGGAAAACAAGAAAAACAAGGTGCAAAAATCCTGAAGTCAGTTTTTCTGTTTGAAATAAGATCATTGTGTGGGCAGTTTTGGAGTATTCCCACTGTGTGCTGCTAAGAAGATAGGGTTTAGTGAGGGCTCTCAGTTATAACAGCACTATCTCATTCTGAGACAATCACTCCAGCTCCTGTTGGTGCTTCTGTCATGAACAGAAGGCAACCAAAGTCAATGGGACTCATTTTGATGACAAGGCAGGAACTGCTAAATGCGTCTTTACAGCCATCGCTCCTGGATGCGGAGCTAGAATGACGAAATGCGAGGAAGAAAGATGGACGCCTCTGCTGCAACCCCTGAGAGCTATACTAGCCAGAGCTCATCTGTTGAATGACTCCCCCCCCCCCCCTTCCCTCTTCACCCTCACCTCCAACTCTCCACCCCTCTGCTTTCGCACTTCACCTTGGCCTTGGCGCAATGACAGGCCCCTCAATTATCTCCACCGATTGATCACTGCTGATTGCAATTGCCGTGAATTATTTAGACTTTGCTGAAATTGCTCACTGAAGGGGAGGGAGACCGAAAAGAGAAAGATGTTGTCGACCAAATAAATGACACATTACCCACATGAAGCCTCGGCCCATTATGAAAACAACAGCTGCGGAAGCCGAACTGTGCCGATCAATGAAGCAGAGCAGGGAAACGGCATCAATCTACCTTGTGCTGTGGTAACGGAGCGACCAGCTCAGCACCAAATATCCACCGCCCCTCTCCTCTGGTACATTGAGTAAAGACTGAGGAGATGTAGCGTGGAGCAGCAGACCTCCTGGGTGATGTGAGAGGAGCTGACTCTTTCCCTGGCCGGGCTGGTGTGGTCACAGCAGAGGAGCGGAGTGGAACTGACTCCCTCCCTTCGCTCCTCTCCCTCCCTCTCTGCCTCTCGTGCTCCTGTAGCAGAGCTGCTGCCCCCGGGCTGTAGAGGTGCAGTAGGAAGGTTTCTCTACTATTGTGGCAAGCGTGCTGCCAGGATGCTGCAGTCAGACGAAGGGGAAGGTCTCTGCTTTGCCACAAGCGGGCCAATGTCACAGGCGTGACTGAGTGGGCGGACTGCAAGGGGAATGAGGACAGACGCTCATAGATGGCAGGAATACCCAAGCTGTGCGTGTGCATGTGATGAAGAGCGTCTGTCTCATTGTTTTCACAAAGGCTAAAGATGCTAGAGACTTGCCTGCTTTTTTTGCCGCTCTTGTTTAGCTGCAACAGTCAGAGGATGTACGTAACTAAGTCTGTGATAATACAGTCGTTGACCCCGAGGATCATGGCACACATGGATTCATGTGAGCTTGCATCATGCATCGCTCAAACAAAACAGCTTCTGACAGGCGTCAGACAAGGCTGCTGCACCTTGTGTCCTGAATGCTATTTTTGTTGCCTCCAAATGTATTATCGCATACATGTGCCTGGCATGGTCTAAGAAGCCTAAGGTTTGAAGGCTAGGACGGGTCACCAAGTCCAAGGACTGAGGTCGGCTGTTATTCAACTGTCTTATTTTAACCAGGTTATGTGGCAGGCGTGCAGGGGAGAAGCCGGGGCTAAGTGAAAATGCCACTCATTCCTGAAGAGTCCCTGGCCTCGTCAAGGTTAGTGGCTTGTCTTTGTAAGTTGAGGGATTGATGCATGAGCCTGTCTGGCGCTGAATTCAAAGTCCAAAGCTGTCACAGGCAGCAGCTCTCCTTCCACTCCCCCCTCCGCCCTCCCTCCCTCTCTCCCTCCCTCCCCTCTTTGCAGGCTATCACTGGGCCCCGTCCTTCCCAACTTCTTAGCAGCCTGTCCTTTTGGGAACCTTGAGCAGCCCAGGCAAGGACACAGCGTCTGGTGCAGTAAGCCTGTGCAGAGGGGGAGGCTTTACGTAACGTTCTGCTTTAAACATGGGTGCATGACTTCCCTGACATGGAGCAGTGCGGTGCAGAGCTGCACAGCTCACAGCACATGTCCCCTCGGCCCCCCTGGACAAGGAGGGGGCAGAGAGATCCCTGCAACTTAATTATATCTTTCTCTTTTAAAAGCTTTCGTTTGAAATTAAATTTTCCCAGGCAATTAACTAAAGAGGAGTTTTCAGAATTTATGAATGAATGATGGATATATTGCACAGGACGACAGGGGAGGGAGGGAGGGAGGGAGGCAGAGGGCGATGCATATGCGGTATATGCTGCGAGGTTGTGTCTCTGAGATTTATTTCCATTGTGAAACGGGTGAAGTTCGGGGAAATTCAGGCATCATTAAACTTTGTACCTTAGAGCTGCTCTTTTATGCCACGGCTGCTGCAACACTTCTGAGTTCATAGTACACCAGTCTACTGTCAATATTTGGGTTATTTTCAGTACAACCATGTGAACACTCGCATACTTCCACATTGCTTTGCTTTTCAGGATGGAGGTGGGGTTTTCCCACTCTCTCTCATTCATTCAGCCCCACATCTTACAGGAGTTGGAAGTAACTTGCTGAATGATGTTACATGCTGCACACCCCAAATCCTCTTTTGGCTTGAACTGTAATTGTGTAACTTTTTGGCTTCTAGTGATGAGCTGAATTGTTGCTGGGCAACAAGGGACCTGTGCGGGTGGCCGTGGAGAGTCTGAGCTATGTGAGTTCAGATAGATCTGCAGCACATTATCCGGATTCCCAAAAGAGGAATGTCACTGAATCCCCCTTGAAATACCTTCTTTTTTTGCATATTATTCCAGGCTTGATGATTTGTCATTTGGCTTTAATAATATTCCATTAGAGTCTGCCTTCTGAGATGCATAAAGACTGGCCTTGTAATGGCTCTGACATTACAGGCTCCCTTCACTCCGTTTGAAATTTGTCAATGAATACATAAATGACTCATTGCACTTTCAATAAACATCTTTTAACAGACAGCGGTTAAATAAGTGGCACATCTCTAAATTAAAAAATGAATGCACTCCCACGCCACAAAGCAAGGAGCGAGGACATTTGGCATGACCCCCGTCCCCCTCTTTCACTCAGAGTGGTCTCTTGAATTTCTCAAACATGCTGTCCTTTTGTGAAGCTCCAGCCCACTTTTAAATCCATTAGTGAGGTGGCGTTATTCAGCAGCTCCTCCACCGGAGCTGGGTAAACAGACCGAGAGACTGTGGTTCAGACTTACAGCTCTCCCGTAACTGTGTTAGGAGGTGCACAGTAGCAGAGAGGCCATTTGAGAGGAGATGGAGAGCACTGGGCTGATGACTTGAGGCAGCCGTATGACCTATTACTTTGGGAAAATGGACTGGTGACCAGAAGATTGCTGGCTCATACTCTGCTCACCCTCTGCCCTTGAGCAAAGGCAATTAACCTGGATTCCTCCAGTAAATATCCAGCTCTAGAAATGGAAAGAGATGTGCAAGAGTGATAATCGTGTAAGTGACTTTGAATAAAAGTGTCCACTAAGCAGGAAGATTAATACAGCTAATAGAATCATTGCTTGTGTTTTCAAGTTATCAAGGACCCAGGACTGCTGAACATGTAGAGGAGTACGTAGTCACCCCTCCTCCCTCCCCTCTGTCTTTGTGCACTCTTCCACATGCGCTCATTCACAGACTCCTCTCTTTTCCTGTAGCTTTAAGGCTAAAGCATGACCTTGACCTGATTGCTCAGGGGCTTTTTAAGTAACTCTCCAGAAGGAGATCCAATCATATGACACCCTTCACCCGGCCTCACCCCCCTATCCTCTCTCCTGACCTTGTATGTCTATGAGGATGAGGGGGTGGAGACACCATGCAGCTGCAGGGGCTGACATTCAGTTGGGTAATCGCCCCGAGGTCAGTCAGGGTCAAGGTCGTGTCAGAAAGAGCTCTGTGGCTCGGGCGATCCCCGTCGCTGTCTGAATTTGGGAATCGCCAGCCACAAGTTTCCGCCTGGTTTGACTGTGGTGACGAAGTGAGCAGGTTTAGTCATCCTCTCAATTCTTAATCACTGATACCGGCATATGTCAGGGAAAGGTTGTTTCATGTCCAGAGTGATTCATGTCCAGAGTGATTCATGTCCAGAGTGAGCTGGCTGCTTGTATTTGTGTTATTGCAGTTGCCTTCACTCACTCCCTACAGCTGCCCCGCTGTTTAAACCATGCTGGCTCACTGTCTCGCTTCAGAGCATGCTACTGTCTCTGCTTCAGAGTATTTTTATGCGAGTACGTTAACATTTCTGCCCCCCGGATATGTTTACCATATGGCTGGGTAAATCAGGATCCCAGCCCACTTTGTTTTAACATGCAATCGTACACCCAAGCCAAATGTCAGTGTTTCTTCATGTGATTTAATCACTTGTCACTTCGTGGATTCTGGATATTGGGCTGTGCTTTCTCTTTAAACTATAGTTGTGGAATTGGAGAGTCAGAGGGAGGCACTGTTTTCACAAGATCGTTTTTGAATGGTTGCGACAATTACATTTTTATTATTATTTTATTATCTAGTTTATTTCACTATGAGGACGACTTGTTTATTCAGTTATAGAAATATATGAAATACATTTTTCAGAACTTGTATTATCACTTTATTAATGTGGTATTTACTGTCTGAGTTTGAATTTCTTTTTCAAAAGTCCATAGTGCACCTTTAGTAGATTATCACATTGCTGTGGTTAGCAACAGATTTTCTTTTCGTTCGTTAATCGTTGCAGCTCTAATCCAAATGATACACAATGTAATGTACCATAAAAATGCAGATTGGAGTGGACTGAAATAGAATTCAGTAAACCAAAGTTGGTTGACATTTTGTGAGGTGATGAAGAATATCCCGTGATGTCATCCGTACAACTACTGTAAATGCATATCTTAGTTGAATTAAATGTTAACCCACCCCTGATACAAATGTAATACTGTATCCGACATGAAAGGCCTCCTGGCTGCACACAGGGTCTCAGGAACCTATATGACAAAGCAAAGACTAAACTCCAGACTTGTTGTCACAGAAATGTCCTCTTTCCTCCACTCTCTGTAGAGCCAAGTGTCATTAATTCTCAAATGCTGAGCTGCCTATTTCATCGTAGTGTTATTAGAAAACAAGCACAGACATGCCAGCTATAATAAAACAGCTCTGAACGGAGTATGGCGTTATACAATAATGTTGTCATTGTCAGGATGGACAGAGAGGCGCTGGCTGGAAAATCCTGATGAGGATATGTCCTTTATCCTCTGTGTTGTGTTTTTTTTTTTTCTCTTGTCTTGACAAATATTGCCATTCTAAATTGGTGCGTGTTTATCAGGCGTTTCATTATTATCTCGGATGGCCCCAGTGGGAATCAGACTCGTGGTCCTGGTATTGTTAGTGCAGTACTCTCCCCTGTGGTCCCAACACTTCATAAGCTCCCTTGATTGTGTGCAGAGGCCTGTCTTATTAGACACAACTAAAATGAAGGTGATCCCCTGCTAGGATTTGACATTTAAAATCAGACATCAATTGCTGCCCGCGTGGATACACCTTTAGCTCTCTCTCTCTCACACACTCACACACACACACACACACACACACACAAAGGAGCCGCCAGGAACCTGTAGCATGTACTTGTTGGATGTTGACTTTTTCAGCTGCTCTTGTATAACTGTGTTATGTCCAAAGAGAGCAGCACGACAACCTGCTAACTCATATGTCAATTTAAGTTAGGCCTTGTTTGGGTTATAAAAGGTAATGGAAGCTACAGTAAAGCTTGTGTAATGTGTGAGATCTCTCTTTTTTTTGCATGCACACACACCTAGGGTGAGCACAGGAGCCGTGTGCTTGTGTAACTGTGTTTACACGTCTGGGGCTGGTGCTGGCACAGGAGCCAGACGAATGTGGTTCATCCAGGGCCTCTTTCTCTCTAAGCCACCTTCCCTTCCATTCAGCGTTGACCTTGGTGCTTATGAGGAGGCAGGGCTTGACCTACATCCACCCCCTTAACTGGAACTAGAACCTCCACCAGCCACCGCCGAATAAAGAGACCTGACACCCTATCCTGCTTGCTCCAACAGCCATTTTCTCTCTGTCTCTGGACCTATTCGCGGCACTTTACACAAGAAAGTAAGAAACAGCAGAGCTCCATGGTTTTTGCAGCGTGTCTGGCAGCAGAGAAAAGTGGAGCAGCGGGCTCCATGACTCGTCTCTGAGGCACCAACATGTCTGTGTGCACTGGGTCACCATTAGCACGCAGGGGCTTAGCACCGGGCTGGTGAGAGTTTAGCGGCAGGTCAACCCTCCTCTGGTTTTTAAAGTGGTGTGTCAAACTGTGGCTGATGCAAATGAGTACACACGCAAACACATGTAGTCGCAAGCATCTGGTGAGACTAATGTTTGTGTGCGAGCAAACTGTGTGACACTGGGGTGCTAACATAAGGCACGCTAATATTCTGAGAGCTATTTGACAGTGTATTTGTAAAAGGTTTGGGTAACCAAATTTTTGGGATTTGCGTACATGAGTCCTGCTGTGGTTTCAGAAGGGCTCAGATGAGTAAAATCATTGTAAAACGTAGTGACGAGTACAAAGCTACTGCTATTTGAGCTCACGTTATTTCACTTTTAATCAAAAATATTCCTTAAAGGTCATCTCCACCAATTTTACACACTGAAATGTGTTTTCAGGTCTTGAGGAGTACTACTGCATATGTGAAAAGGTTGATGTCACTCAGCGAATAAGTTGCATTGTGGGTAATTTAGGTGATGGGTTGAAGAATGTGTGGAATAAAAAAGGTGATACCTCTGGTTTGACTGTATCGATTTAGATCATTGGTTATTAAACAGTCCATAATGAGTCCAACATTGTTATGGAATTGGGATGCTAGACCAGTTGACTGCATTTCAAAACCCGGTGCCTACATTACCCACAATGCAACCTAGCCACTGAGTGACATCACTGGGGGCAATTTATCAGATTACAGATTCCATGCTGCATCAGAGCCAAAGTATTGCTTTTTAAAATACATTTATACAGCATCTGGATGAGAAAAAAAAAACCTGAAAAAATCGGAAAAATACAGAATTTCGCATCTAATAATCAGCCGAGTCGATTATCAGTCAAAATATAGTACACCGTACACATGTTGATTTACATATGATTTACTTTCATTTGTATTTTTGATACCTGATTATATTTACAGCCAGAAAATTACCTTGGACACTATCCAAAATGACATTGGACATCTGTACTTGGATAATACATCAGATACTTGAAAACTTTGACTCAAATGCGATGACTATGGGTGACATTCACTTTAACTGAAGATATATTTTAAAACGATGTCTTTACTTTTACTCACGATTGACTATTGGGGACTTTTTACAACACTGAATGCAATCAATATAATTGCTCTCTTTTAAATTCAGAGCTTAGTCTGCAGCAGTGCCAAAGACTAAAAGTATAAAAGAAAAGGTACCACGCTGCTGCTGAAGTAGTATTGTTCAGTTCAGTAAGTCTCTTTAAAGGTAAAAGGTTTTTCAAAGGTAATAATTAAATGTCACTCTCACCGTTACAAATATAGCTCTTGAACGGAAGCTAAACAAAGGTTGCTAAGCGACACCGAGGCGGTGAGTGATGAGTGATGATTTTTGGCTGCCGCATTAATATTTAAATTAGCAGTCAAAGGTGTGCGTTGATTAGGTATTTCACAATGGCTTTCGAACAGGAATCTAGGCAGTGATACAGATGGCAGAACAAACTATCTGTTTTTATAAATGAATGAAAGTCTCAGCTGTTGTCGGAGGAACGTGCCTGTCGAGGAGAGCCATGCTTAATGTATGGAGGGATTACAAAAGCGATGCATGAGTGAGCGCGGCTTAATGAGGGAAGGGGTTTGCATGAGAGCACTGTGCGTGATCTGAGATATATCATGAGCTGTCCTATCCCCACACAGAGGCATTTGAGGGGGCCAGTGTCATGCTACCAGGCATTAGGGCAGCTCAGCTCAGCTAGTCCCGTAATATCTCCCCCAGCCAAGAACGGCTCATAATTTTTCTGGCTGGATGACATGTCATACCTTGATGGGTGTTAAATGACTGCAAAAAGCAGTGTGTATGTCTGCGTTAAAATAAGGCAGAGGATCCCATTTAGCATTCTAAGTAAGACATAAGATAATGACCACCTAGAAGATGAGATGCAGAAATTAAGTGGTGGGGGTGCACCGTTGATGGTGTTTAACCTCAGGAGCAGTTGTTGTATCAAGGTGTGTGAGGGGTTTTTACCAAACATACAGCAAGCCAATTGACAAGGGTTGCCTCTAATCCGAAGGCCACAGGAACGCATCGCTAAAATTCAGGGGGCCATCACAGAGAAGCATCTGAGCGGGTCATTTTTTACTTCTTTTCTTCCTTTGTTTCCCTCCCTCTCTCCCTTCTACTGTCTCCCTCGATCATGCTCTGCAGAACTCCTTTGCACGATCTCAGGGAGGGGAGAGAAAAAAAAGAAGAAAAGTGGGTCAGGGCGACCTATTTTTTTTCCCACAGTTCACGGAGGCAGAGGGTGGCGGTGTTATCGTCAGTTAGACGAGAAGCAGCGCCTGATGGGGAGGCAGGGCCTTGTCGCGAGACGCAGCCACTCAGAACTGGGTCAGCAGCAGAGGCTACGTCTTGTAAACGGCTTGTCATACTGGGGAGAAAAGCTGCAAATGAACCATAGATTATACGCCCCAAGCTGAGCACTGAGGTCTCTCCTCACTCCCCAGCCCCACACTTCAAAAAACACACGCACATATAAGCCTTACAGTAGCGCAGGAGTCTCTGAAGCACTGCCACCTCCTATAAGTTCCTCTCTTCCCCTCTCAGTCTCCAGTAATAGCGTTTGATTACCGCAGTCAGACCTGACAGGCTCAAAGCCCGAGCCACACACACTTTTAAGTAAAAGATCCTTTCACATTTCTCTCTTTCTCTGACACACGGGTTGCTGTTTGCTAAATATAGTCTGCTTTCTCCCAGATTTGCTCGACTTTATTCAGGTCAGGTTATTTACTGTACCAAGTTCAACTGTGGTTTAGAAATGAGCAATACAGATGCTTATTCAGCTGCAGTGACCCCTTTGCATATCATCTGTGCCAAAGCCAGACATGTGAATACTGAATAGATAATATGCTTACATGATCCCTCATGAGATATGATTTTTTTTTCCTGACCAAAATCAAAAGGCTTTATTTAACTCATTCTGGTTAACTTTTCAAAGGGACCTCGGTATCACTGCAGTGCCAGCTAAACCGACTGGCGGTTGATGTTATGTTAGAACAAGAATTAGTGGTAGGTCAGATTTGCTCATATGGATTTTTGGCAGGCTGCCCTCAAGCCGCGGGGAAGATATAATCCACGGCCACCATATATTTTTGATATACTGATTTCAAATGGAGTCTGTGCCACGGCTCGTTGTTTCATACCCTTTGTGTCTCTGACAGACAAAGCGGGATAAACACTAGGTTTGATCTCCTCCTCACACATAATTGCTATGGCTGTTGTATTGAGCTAAGACCTTAGACTTGAATATCAGGGTTTATTCTTGCGTCGAGGTCTGCTTATGGAGCAATGCAATTTTCAGGCAGTAGAGCTCACTCATATTTCACTATGTGGAACAAATCTGCCTGTAATGAATCTCCCAGGACACTGTGGTGTCTCCACAACCCAGCCTGCTTTTTTGGCTCTTCCTGCGGGGGAGATCTATAGTGGGCCTTTTTAATATTTCAACACACCCATCTCCCTGATTTGAAAACTAGATTTTCGTGTTTGATGGGAGGGCTTTCACTCCAAATAAACACACCCTTCGTTAGAGTTGGTGTCTTTTTTTCTCTCCCTGTATCAGTCCCGACTAATGCTAATCATATTGGTTTCGCTCCGTGTAAAAACAGCCTTATTAGCAAAGGTTTCACACTAACAAACATAACATAATATCCCGAGGTGGGGCTAAACATGGCGGGGGATCGGATTAGCAGCAAGACTCCGGTTAGTACACACACCCGGCTCTCCTCGGTGCCACAGCTCCCAAGCACTGCCACTGCCGGGCAGCAGACCTGTCTAATGTTATTCTTAGCCCCAGAACTTCATGTCTCTGCGCGAAAGCCCCTTAACGCTAATTGAGGAGACTGCTCATGGCTCACGTCGCTCAACAACAGCCTCTGAGGGGGTGTGTACGTGTTGCCGTCTGTCTTTCTACGTGTGTGTGTGTGTTTGTTTGTGTTTGTGTGTTTTGTGTGTGTTTGTGTGTGTGTGTGAAGGTGAGGCATGCTGAGCTGTAAACCAGTCAGAACCAGTACTTGGCCACTCCAGCCAGTGTTGTGTTGTTTTTTTTTTTTTTTTACGATAGGGAGCCACAACAGTGCCTTTAGCAGATGGTTTCCAGCAGGCCTGCGTATGACATGTGATAACATTACAGTTTGGAAAGGTCAGGCATGAAGTGAGCCAGTAGGAGGGCTAGACCAGTCTCAGAGTGTCCAAACCTCCAATACAGTCCTGTGCTCACACACTGTTACGGAGTGTACGAGCCTTATGTTCAAAAGAAAAGGCCTTTCATGATTTTTCAAACACCCAGTATTGAACACATTGCTAACAAGGCAATGCAAATATTTACTGTATTACTTGAACCTTGGTGGCCTTAGTTTCAGTCACAGGGAGGGTGCCGCAATATTTACATACTGATAAAAGCCGTCTTTGTTGCTTTTACAGTAGACGACGTTCAGTAACTCCAATGCAAGAGTAGTTCGACAGTGCAGAGCCAGACTTTGGACTTTGGACCACGGTGTTCTCTTTTAGAAAAACAGAGGTCTTCTTTTGGACCCAGCAGGTCATCATCAACCTGTCAAAACACTGGCTCCAAGGCGCCGCCCCCTCTCTTAGTTGGAAAACCTTGATTGGCTAGTAGGCCCATGCTCATCCTTGGTACAGAGGCTGGGGTGTTTGTGTTGAAGTTACAGGTCACTGTGTGCCAATGGCTCAGAGCGGAGCGCTGAGGAAAAACAGTCTGGAATTTTCTTGTATGTAAACAACACCTCAGGAGTGGATGGACATCTCATCACACAGGTGTATTCCATAAACCCCCCCTCACCACCACTTTCTTGAAATGGCACAGGGCATGTGCATGAAGGAGAAGGAGGAGGAGGTGGTGGCGGGTTAAAAATAAATCAGCACAGGCCGGTCAGACATTTTGAAATTCTGTTTCTATCTCAGTCTGATAGAGAGGTTAAAGATACAGCATCCTGATAAATCTCTTCCCACCAGGGGGAACAGATAAGGAGTGGCGTAGATTGAATAAAAGAGCTGAGGAGAAAGGGGGAGGATAGGTGGGGGGGGGACAGAGCTGAGATGTCTATCAGGCCGCGTGAAGGTTTTTTTTTTTTTTTTTTTTTTTGTCTTGCAGATCCAGTTCAAGGGCGCCCGCAGGCGAGGCAGCTCTCGCTCTTGCCGTGCCAACGCTGCTGCTCAAGGTCATATGAGCCAGCCCTGTGACATTAAAGAGGAACAGGAAAGGGGAACGGGGAGGGGGGCAGAAACCATCAACCACAGACATGCACACACACACACACAAACACAGACACAGGATTGAGTCGTAAGGGGGAAAGTAGCCTTTAACTCTGTGAATCGCTCCTGCGACTTTCTGCACTGGTGTCTGGGTCTACAGTGGATTTTGTTAGGGCAAGAGCTTTTTAAGGGCAGTAATGAGAGTGTCTTATTCTCTCTGCACAGAGCCAAGAGATGCTTGGCTAACTGCTTTGTAGTTGCCAGCCACACATACACACTAGCACACAAATACTGTGTGTGTGTGTGGGGGTGTGTGTGTGTGTGTGAGAGAGAGAGAGAGAGAGAGAGAGAGAGAGCAATGGGGAACGATGGAAGAGAGAAGAGTCACAGTGATAAACCTCGGGGGAGGGAGGTAGAGAAGAGGAAAAAAGGTCTTAAAGTTATTTAAAGGGACAGTGAACCAATGGCAGCCGCTTCCAGATCTTCCTCAGTTGAGGCCCGAGACCAAAGTGTGTTTTTATCTTAGTAGAATTTCACCTTTTTTGACCAGTGAGCCTTCACTTCAAAGAGCACTACCTTACAAGCAAACTATACTATACTGCATCAGCAGGTGGTTTCACATAGAAATAAGATAGAAATAAGATTTGTAGCCACAGGTGCATGTGTTTAATGTTTGTTACTGTTATTGTAGGTAGCAACTGCAGCTAATGTAATGGACACAATTTTGTTACAATTACTCAGCATTTTAATTATGTCAGGCCTACATTATACAGTACACCCAGTGGGTTCCTGAAGTGCTCATTTGAACACCGGTGAGTCAGAAATATACTTGGGCTGAAGTCAGAGGGGATGCAGACAAGAGACAATAGGCCTTTCAAACTGTTGATATTTTCACATTATAGTAGGCATAGTACAGTTTCCATTTAGCCACTTCAGAGTAGAGCCTAGTCGATATATCGGTCAGTCAGTCGAAAGAAAATTAGTTGCCAATATTTCGATAATTTATTAACTGCTTCAGTCCTTTTCAGTGCAAAAGCATCCAACATTTACTGGTTCCAGCTTCTTAAATCAAACAATTTGCTGCTTTTCTTTATGCTTTTCTTTATGACGGTAAATGAAGAGTCTTTGGTTTTCGTTTGACTGTTGGTTGTACTACAGAAGCAATTTGAAGAGATCACTTTGGGCTGTGATGAACATTTCTAACACGTTTTGAACTAGAAAATGAATCATTGATGAAAATAACCATTGGTTCCAGCCCTACCTCGTTGTTGTTGTTGTTGTTGTTGTTGTTGTTGTTGTTGTTGCTGGCTCACTGTCACACTGCCAATGGCTTGCTGAGACACCTAAATAAATCAGTAATGCTATTAGAAACACCTGAACCTTTCCTACCATAACACGTCAAAATGTCTATGTGGAGAATTGTGTAATGTGTTATTTGTGTATAGAGTCATTATTACACAACTGATGGTCTTTTTGGATTGATTAATGATGAATAAATGATATGACAATGATAAAATGAATAATACAATCATAATGTGCGATACGCTTTGGTGGCTGTCAATAAAGCCTTTGTGTGGGAAGTAATGTTTTCTAACTTCGGTACAGTAACTTCAAAGATATTCATAGTCAGTACCATTGCACTGAATATCATACAAAGAGACCTATCTTGTATTGCGATAGGAAACATGCTAACTCTTTTTCTGACAGGTGAGTTACTGCTGAGTGCTAAACTCTTATTCATATCATATTTATTGTTTTGTTTTTTTCAATCATTGACAGTGCACAATGGTAATAATTGTTTTCAATGTGAATTTGCTAACTTGCTTTTCATGTGTAGTACCTGGATATATATCATGAAGTCATCTTAAATATTGTTAATCAGTAGCTGTTTTGTACAAATCTGCTTCATCAGTGGCATCATTGTAGTTTTGCTTCCCATTTTGATGTCATAGCAACAAAAGGGAGCTCATGACTGGATACCAACCAGGTGGTATACAGTATCCACTTGGCTGACTTGCTCGTCCACTTTTTGTTTACATTGTAGTCATGTGTCCATCGGTCACATCAGGTATCAGCTTGCAGTGCCCATTACATTGTGACTGCGCTATGTCTTGTCCTGTGACACAGCTGTTCGTATCAGCAGCACTTTAAAGCTTCAGGGTGGTGTGGTGAGTTTAGAGACTGTCCTCTGGCCTGACAACCTCAATTCAAGTCTGTGTTTTTGGGCAGCATGTTGTAAGTTCGTACTGTACTGTCATTAAACACTGTACCACTATCAGCTCCAGCCCAGGGGCTTAGCTGTGGTGCTGACTCTGACCTCTCACCTCCCTGTGTGAAAAGGATTTTCCTCAATAAAGTGTCACTTTATTAACAGAACCCAGTTATCATTAAATGCAGCTGTAATTAAGCAGTGTGTATGTAGACTAGTGTGGTTATTACTGTCCATGGTTAGATATGAGAAATACCTCCTCATCTGTGATTTTAGTCAATACACAATGAGTTGGAAAAGCCGTATAAGGTGAAGGTAATTGGGATGATATTTTGGACAAAGATAAGACTGTGTTTTCTGGAACAGAACTAATAGCCTCTACTATCATCTAAATTTCCTTGTAGATGTAAAAGTACAGGCAGACATTGTATGAGTCCCCAAAGTCAGTCAGGCCCGCTAATGGAGCTGCTTCAGGCTATGCATCAATATGACATCACAGATTACAATCTTTAGACTTTGGGAGCACTTTAGGTACTTTCAGTGCTGGAAGAACGGAGCAAGAACTGGCCGACAAAACACTGAGTCATTATAATAACAATCACAGAGATGGGTGGAGTCGCGCACTGATACAGCCAGAAATTACTCAAGTATTCCCAAAGGGACTTGTAGTGTCTGCGGGACTTGATAGGGATTTTACATGACCTTAATGAACTTTAGAGCATCACTTGTCTCATACAGTATCACGTTTTTTATTTTCCTATTACATTAGTCCAAAGTACAGGCTTGGATTGCAGTATTTTTTTTGTTGTTTTTTTTATCAAAGTCACATTAATTTGCGACACACATGTCATTTACATTGATTTCAGAAAAAGCAGTTGAAATGCTGAAACTCTCCACTGCCTGTCAAAGTAACCAATGTCAATGTCAATCAAGGTACCAGTGAAGCTTCAAACTACAGTGATAGATGGTGTATAATGTCATGTATGTTTACACTTATGTCTTGAGGGACCAACATTTATATTAGTCTACCTTTAATGGTATAATACGTAACATTTCTGTATTATAATGTAGTGTACTCAAGGAAACATTGGATTTTTGGTCGACTGTTGCCATAATATCTGGGAGAGAGTCAGAGAGTGAGGCAGGAATTCGGCGAATGTGACTAAATGTGGATAAAGCATTACCTCGCCAAGTCAGAATGATTTTCATCTTCCGTCTTTTCATCGTTTTTTCATTGTCTCTTATAAACCCCCACTACCTCATAACTTTCAAAGGGTAGCATTTCTTGTTATTTGGGCTGCAGAAATTTGTCATAAAAAGCAAGAAATAAGTTGGCATTTATGCACTTCCAGTTACCTTGTCTTAAAATCGAGGAATATTAATTGGCTTACAGTTAAATGCCTGGAAATGAGGTATGTGGCTAAAGATATTTTCACATTTTGTTCTACAACATGAAATATAATTATAAAAAGTTTATGTGTCTTGAAATAGGAGGTTGCCAACAAGCGGCGAAATGAGCAGCATTAGTTGTCAGGGACAATAAACATCATCACAGAGACTAATCTACTCACGAGTCCATCTACACAGAAGAACTTAAGTTGAAAATAAATTCTCACTTAACTTTACAAGTTGTAGATGGATCAATTTATAGGCAACCAGGGCAACGCTAACTTAGAGGTTAGCTGGCTGGGTAACCCCTAGTGGAAGAAACGACATGCAGTGCTTTTAAACTGCCCCTACAACAGCATGGTACAGGGATTAGTAAGTAATGATATTAATGGATTTCAACCTTTACATTGTGCTCATTACTGAAAAAATGTAATCACATTCCCGTAACGTGTGACTACTGCTATAAAACGGTAAAGGGTTTTAGACGTTGCCACAGACTACAGAGAGGAAATGAGAGTGTTGCTACCTTGGAAAAAGTCACTTCCAGTGATGAATAATAAATTGACATTCAAATTGCAGCAGAGAAAGTCCTTTCTGTGAGGGTTGCTCAGGGGATTTCAGTGTTTATCCCCGTTGCATGCTCTAACTATATTAATGTAACAGGGCATTTTTCCCTCCGCCTCCGTCCTCCCTTCCATTTTGTGTGTGTGATGGTTGACCGTCTAGCAGGGAGGACGGGTTTACCCCAGGCACCTGTAGCCGAATGAAAATCTTCCCCTAGGGTAGAGGAACATATGTATCCAGCCTGGATGACATCTAGCCTAAGTCTCTATGAACTGTACTTTCTACTCAGACAGGATTTACAGGATAAGTGTCCCTCTCTCTTGTGACGCAATCCTTTTGAACACTAACCACTCAAAGCTGGATTTGAAGCTCCACTGAACCCTGATGAACTTTGACATTTAAAGTGGAACTAAGGAAGAAAAGGGTGTAGAAGGAGTTCCCCCTTACCAGTTAAAGCCCTGCTGTGCGTCCCCTCTGGGCCCCCCTCAGTCACACCTGTTCATCACCCAGCTGGCGTAGGACCATTTTGACTCTTTCTTTTGATTAAATGGAAAAGCATTTAGACTAAACAATCAATAGGTAGAGGCTAGAGTCCTGAATTGCTGGAGCATAAATCTTCCCGGTGCCTGGCGTGGAGTCGTCTCTGTATCATTTTTGCTGATTAGTTTTCCCATTACTCAAAACAGATGTGTTCGCTGGTGATGAATGATCCAATTATGGGATATTTGTCACCCATTTGATATCTGCTGCTAGTCTGTGAGTGTAAAGAATTTTCAGCATGGTGCTGCCCCCCCAGTCCACAGTCCACTGTGGCTGGGGATGTGTTGACCCGGCCTTTGGATCTGTTTAAATGGCCAACTGGCCATTACACAGAGCTTGCCCTGTGGTGTTTTTCTGTCCCTGGGAGCACCCAGCCATTTCTCCCTGATCATCTCATCAATCTTGCGCTTATAGATAAGAGAGGAAGTCTACTCAATACTCAGCACTCGTTTCATTCTAAGATTAGAATAGTTGCCCCGTCGAAAAAAATGTATTTAACTACTGTATCCTCAAAAGTGTCTGCTGCCCCTCCTGATGACATGCCTCACATTGTAGTCATACATGTCTAAACTGTAGTTGACCCCCAACTGCTCCACACACACACACACACACACACACACACACACACACACACACACACACACACACACACACACACACACACACACACACACACACACACACACCAAAACAATACACAAACACTCACAGCTGAAAGGATTCATGTACACCCCCGTCCCCCCTCTGTCTGTGGACAGTAGGCTGATTCTGCAGCCTCCCTCCCTCCCTTCCTCTCTTTCTCTCTCCTGCTCTGCTGTGCTGAGCTGTGTGTGTGTGTGTGTGTGTGTGTGTGTGTGTGTGTGTGTGTGTGACAGCTGCCTAATTGGGCATTCTCCCCTCGTCGGAGCGCCTGCCTCTCCTCTCTCTGCTCTCTCTCCTCCAGCCTGGGCCGGGGCTGCTGACGAATGGCAGCGGATTACAGATGAGGACACGGTGACCCGCCTGACCTTGCTGCACAGCCGCGGGGGAGAGAGAGGGGAGGGGGGGAGACAGAGCGCTAGGGGTGGGGCGGACGGGGTGCTAGGACTGCAGAGGGGCGGAGTGGTGGGGGCGGCGGTGGGCATAGGTGGAAGGGGGGGGGCAAGTGGCGTCAGGTCAGTGGAGGATGAGGTCGAGCGAAGGTGGACGAGATATTGGGGTGGGGGGGCGGAGGGGGTGTTTGCCAGGTGGCCGGGCGGGCAGGCGGGTGATCAGGCGAATGACAAGAGTGTCACATGACAGCGCCCCCCTCCCTCCTCCACCCGTGTCAGTATGTCAAGGGCGCGAGCCCCCGCTGGCAACCACCACTGCGGCATTTCCCCCCCCACTTTTATTTATATATTTATTTCCTCTCCTCCCTTTCCCTTCCCCTTCTTCCTCTTCTTCTTCTACTTTTTCATGTGTCTTTATGTGTCTATCAGATAAGCAGCTTCTATATGACTGCTGGCTTGCCTCCACACACCCCCGGGCCGCGATGTGGTCGGTCAAAAGGAGGCGGCAGATCCTTGAGTGTGGTGAATTTTAATTTCTGTGCGCACTGTAGATATTTCCATGCCCCCGCCCCCAACCCCCCCACCTTCCTGCTGTGTGTGTGAGACTGCCAAGGTGAGGTTGTGTCCTCTTGTTAAGAGCGATTAATGGCACTCGTTATGTACATAATGAAATATCCCTGCTGATGCATAGGGTGGCGTTGTGTGTCTCTCTCTCTCTCTCTCTCTCTCTCTCTGACACACACACACTCCTATTGCTTGAATATGTGTGTATGCCGTGTAACATTGAGGACGCTTTGTTACAGCCCTCAGGCAACTCTGGTATGTGTTTGATATGGTGTAGAGACCCCCCCCCCCCCCCCGTAAGCCATCTCTCCAAATAGAAAAAGGACGGGAATTAAGGCCCTGTCAATTCACAGTTGAGTTTGTTCCTCTTTTTCGCTTTAGATGCGCACAACACTGCAGCCCCCTGCGTGACATGTGTTCTGAGAGATAGAGATAGGTGGCTCACCACCGAGTCCCGTTTTGACTGGCGGAGTAAATTTAGATCTAATCTTCTTGTGTGTGTTCTTTTATAGCCTGAGAATGTTCACCTAACATCAGCTTTTAAGTTGACCTTGTTGTGTTGTTTGCTCGTCTGAGGCTCGTGTGCATGTGTGTGTTTCTAGGACGAGATGCCGCCGGCTTCCCTATAGGTTTTTTGTTTTGACCTCGTATGTGTTTGCCTGTGCGTGTATGTGTGCGCGCTAACACCATTCAGTGCCTGAGTCAAGCTGTGCAAGCTCTTTTAATCCCACGCCCCGGTGCACGTAGGCTTGATTAGTGGCAGCAGTTATCTGTGCAGAAGACAGCCCGCCCTCCTTTAGCATTTGGTCAGGTCTGGGGCACTGGGGGGGGTGTCAAGTCATGAGAAAGGTGAACGAGGAAGGAGAAAGGCAGAAGGGGGGTGGTGGCAGAGGGATGGCGAGAATGAGGGAAGAGGGGAGGGCTGAAACCTGATTAGTATTCTAAAGGAGCACTCCTGCCAGTGGAGCAAATTGATTACTGCACTTTACCTGTATCAGCCTCCACAGCTAAGGATGACAAGGTACAGGAGCATGATGTGGGTCTGCGTTCACCCTCCAACCACAGCAGAATATGCGCGTTAGCATTTGGCTTAGTGTGGACCTTTTTGTTACTGTGTAGAGAACTTTTTACTACGTTTACCACCAGATAGTTCTCCCTGTCCTCTCCATCTCCTTCATTACAGCCAAGTAATAGGCCAGTTGCAGTTGGGTGCTGGCCTTGTCCATCTCTCTCTGTCTGATTTAATAGTCAATGACTGACTCAGGGAAGACAGACTCATTTCCTGTGAGCCTTGGCCCTGTGCTTGTCTGCTTTTAGGCTGACAGTCGGTGTGTGTTTCTCTCTTGGTTACAGTAAAGGCAACCTGATCAATTTCAAAGCCACAACAAACCTTGCGAAATTTAATTGGTCTATCCCCTTTCATAATGTTCTTTTTTATCACACTGTTCATTTAGAAACATGATTCGCTTCTGGTCTTCAGGCTGCAGAGCCCTGCTGGTTTTCATTCTAGCTGCTCAATCAGGGACTGATTACACCTGGGCTGCCAGGTGAAGGCAATTAATTGCAATTAACCTCTGCTCAGATAGAAACCAGCAGTAGTTTGAGTAATGACGACCAGAATTCAGACCCACTGACTTGGATACAATACTTGTGTTTATCCACCCCTCTACTTTTGGCATGGCTGACTGAAGCAGATAATGTAATGGAAGACTAAATTATTATTTTTTCAGTCCAGAACATGTGTTTCACTGTGAAATTTTAATTCAAAGCCAATTACACTGATCGGTTCAGCTTGTCAGTTGTGCCACTGTGTTGTGGCCGGTAATTTTTATATTCTCCACTGGCAATCTGGCCAAAAAGTATTATCACTGTCTGCGTATTGCTATCACGACCCGTGATCTTAATTGCGATCTCTTTTTTCAATTTTGAAATCTTGTGTGGACCATAGCCAGACTTTTGAAAGTCTATGCATTTCTCCATTCGCACCATTTAAACACATTTGCATTAAAGATGATTGATTTTTGCACATGCGACTCCACCATGTTGCTAGCTACAGCTCACATTGCACTATTTATAATATGTTACCCAAGGAGGAGCCAGGCTAAGTAATTCATCCAATCAGCATAGTCCTGTAATCGGTTACAAGCGTGTATTGGTTTGTTTTTGTGGATCTGCAACATACCTTCCTACCAAAAAGACTGAAGACATGACTGAGTAACTTCTGTCACTAACGTATCTAGGTTATGTTCAAAACTTTGCTTGCGTAATGTATGTGACAGTAACTCTAGTAAGTACGTTAATATACCTCGCCATTGACTTTCGCCTTCACACTGGACATGAACCGCGGCCTCCTGGATGAAAGTCCCGTGCTTGTTTTACCCAACCATCCGTCCCAGAAAATCCTCCATGTACAGACTGGTCCCTCATTGTCCTATTTCATCTGAATTCCTCCTCTACATTTATCTGAAAAGCAGCTAGTTGATACCCTTATGATCACCCCGACCCTTCTTGTTCTCCGTCTGGCCCACATCATTAGCCCTCCATTCACTGACAGAGTTTGACCATTGGAGTTAATTAAGCACATTTGTATCAGTCCACCTGTTTTAAAAAAAGATCCAAGTGAGATCTCAAAGCAGGTTTATTATTTCAGCATTAATAGGTGGTTATCACCAGTGATTTAAATGCATAGGCGAGGCCTGCTAACACACGCCTTGCTTTATGCACAGAGATAAATATTCCCTGTGAGCCACACACCTAAATACTCTCTCATGTTGCTAAAATCCATTTGTTATATCCATTGACAACGGTTATTTGACTGATGATGTTTTGTTTTGTTTTTTTCAAATGACACACAATCAGACACATAACTGGTGTATCTATGGAGGTCGTGATATAAAGATCAGGGGTAATATATACATCTCTATAATAATGAGTTCCTGACCAAAGCAGCTTTTCTAGTGCTCAAGTTACCATGGTATTTTTTAGTAAGTACTGCAGACCATACTGTGTGTTAGCTTTTACGAATTAATGGTGAGGGGTTGGCTTAAATACAAGGAGGAGGTCAAGCTCAATAAAGTGTGTGTTTTGCCCTCTTGTCTGAAAGATATGGATTTTTCTCTGGTTCAGTTGGAGATCATGGTGAGCTCATAAAGAAAAGACTTTGAGCATGTGCAGAGAGAGTTTGTAGAAAATCAACTGATGTATTTAACCTTGGAGAAAACTTTATTTTATGTGATTATACCTATTTGAATACATGCTTTTACTCATTTCTTTTTTGTATGTTTCATATCTAGCTCAAGGATTCTGTGAAACCTGGAAAGGTTATAATACAAAGATAAGAGTCCTTCATATTGACAGTATTTTAAAGTCAGACTGAATTCATTTTTAGGTCAATTAATCCCTTTATTTTGTAGAGATGGAAATGACTGATGACCTTCTCATATCATGCTACACTGATTCTTGTGTCGCAGACTTTAAATAAAGTTTTTTTTTAACTGTCTGATTTTAGACAGGATATGTTGTCTGAATAGTTTTTGAATACTGAACTATGCAGTAGTCACCAGTAGAGTTGACTCATACTCTTAATTGATATGCAGTAAAATGTTTCAAAAATATTTTTTTTATAATAGCAGACGTTCAGCTTTATTTTTCTGAGAAATGGGAGGAGAAGCAGATGTTTCCAGTCAGTATTGTAAAATGTTCTTTTCCATCTTTATATTGGCAGATAACTTTGTTGTGATGTTAAGTGAAGTTTACTTAATTTTTCAGCCATTATTGCCAAGTGTTGGTTCATGTTTTGAGCTGACATGCAGAGAATTGTTACAGCTTTTGTTCAACATGGGTCCCATTTAAGGGTTATTTTAACAGACATTGTGATTGCCATACGAGTCTTGATTTTAGTGGGAATGGACAGCTTTTACATCTAATTTTTGCTGGAACAGTATAAAAATAATGATGTGATTTTTGCTAGTGCTTCTTTTATAATGGTAACACATTTGATTTGCTATTGAATGTGTTGCGTTATCGTTATGTTTCAGCCCCATTGAAGTTTTAAAGCTGTAGCACACCTCATTTCAAAGAGTTTTTTTTCGTATTTGTCTTTTTGACCATGCAGAGGAAAAGTCGTAGCCCACAGGGCAGTGATGGCAAATATATCATGATAATATGTGTAATAGGTGTAATGAATAGGGTTATTTGATCTTGATAATTGTTTATCAGGTGTTTTGCCTGCAGAGCAATCATATGAGTCCTGTAATGAGACGGCAGAGGTTGCCTGTCTGAAGCTTATGCTATGGTTTTCTTCAGGTTGTGTCGCAACAGGTTGCGGCACATGGTCTTTTGGGGTTGCAGAGTGGCTGGCATATATATATTTTTTTGTATCAGCGTCACCTAAAAACTCTTGTTGTGAAGTTCAGGTAGCTGCAGTTACTTATTTTGTTTTCCTAGCACTGTTGCTCTTAACGGGGCATGTACTTCATTCTCCAATAGTCAGTGTTTGTGCCATCTTCACCTTAATGTCCCTTTTATATATTTAGGTGTTGGACAATGATAAGTCAGATCACCAGTTCAGCTTACAGATGTATGGACAGGTACGCACCACCCTCACCTAATTGGCAAGTAACAAACTTGTATTGGAAGGTGGTGTTGGTTATGAACCTGGTTGCTAATTTAGATTCTGAGACTGTCAGAAATATTTAGAGTGAAGCAGTTTCTGTTGGTTGCACCAGCTATTGCTCTGTGAGCACCGGGTCGAGTATCAGGGCCAGGTGTAGGACTAATCTTATTGAAGTCTCCTGTTCATTGGCATGTACTCAGCTCTGCCCTGCCAACTGGATTTGTGCTGCTTGAGAGATTTTCTCGGAAAAGGTTACACATAATTGTTTTATACTTTATTGGGTCAAATGTATCCAATTGATTTAAATGATTTCTTTAATTAAGTTACTTTGAAATGGACTGTATTCTTACTTAAGTAAAAGGAGAGGGAGAAAAAAATACAGATTGTGTTTCTGATGATTCTAATGGAATGTCCCTTCACAACCCATTGTACCCTTTAATATCATTCTCCAATCTCACTCAGAGCATTAGGATGATTTAAAAACTAGAAAGTAGGTCAATGGGAGCATTATGAAAGGCAAAATGATAGCACAGATATGTCCTCTTCTTTTTTTTCTGTCACTTAGACCTCTGTCACACACCATATTACTTCAGACCATCCAAAATTACTCACACTTAAAAGAAAAAGAGCAGTAGTCTTTTAACCCAATGAAGGCAGACATCTTGCTGACTCACGGCAATAGCCTTCTTAGGGCTGATGCCAAGGATATTATGGAAATGATTCATTAAAGGCCAAGGTTTTTTGGTGGTTTTATCCAGCTTTCAGGGCAGCCTGACAGTGGGACATTTGATCTCAATTGCAAAGTGGCCCATTTCCCTCAGACATCACCACTGCAGTCTGTTTCAAGAGCCTAGCGCTGCCTTTTGGCGTGCTTGCCATGGGGCAATCAGCTGTTCCTATTTCCAGCACCAGTGTTTACAAATGGAAAATGTGTGTTGTTTCGGGAGGGAAATGAGCACCATTTTGGACTGCCGATGTAAGCAGAAGATTACCTTAGAGCCCAATAGAAATGAATCAGGTATAGATTGATGGTCGCCACGGCTCATTAAGAAGGAATGTGTGTGTGTGTTTAATTGATGCAGTAATTTTCAGCCACTCAGGAAATGGCCCTTGGGTGGGTCTTCCAAATGGCACACAAATATTTACTATCGACACAAACATTTTTATAAGCACATCCATGCAAGCCTGGGCGTGTAAGGTGAGGGGAAAGACAGTCCCGGTGTGTGATACAGTGCATTGATATCATTATTGCACTGGCTAGTTTGGCTGGGTGTTCTGCTGGTCAGCTGGGCTCTGAACCGCTTAGATGACTCATCAGTGTGCATGAATTCCTCTATGCTCTCTCTCAACCCCAAGAACTCTTTGTACTGATGGGTACAGATGAAGTTAAAATCCGCCCCCGCGCTCCTCATCCAAGGCCAGATGCAGGCCAAGAACTTGAGCACTCCGGTCCCATTTTGTCCGTGTCTGAAATGTTAGCGTTCAGTCATCACACACTGTTCCTCACATTCAAGTGCTCTGAGTAGGATGATATTTTTCCCCCAATGGATTGCCTGTGCTACTTAACACAAGAGGTCTGACTTCTCAGCATTATTGTATCACATTTCCTTTATGCGGGGTGCATCCACGGGTTTCTGTGTGCGCACATGGAGGCATGTGTGCTGTGCATGACTTGTTTGGTCAATGCATCCTAAGAAGTGGGTCAGAGTGCCCTAGTTCTCATTGTGTGGGCGTGCATGTGTCTGTGTATTGCATTTCACTGTTATTTTGTCCTGATTGACTTATCTGCAAAAACATCTTCTTGCTTGAGCTCTCCTGCTGTTCGCTAGCATGTTATTCTCTTGTTTACCTCTCTCAAGGTGAACAAGAGCTTTTAATTCAACTTTCCTCTGGTGCACTCGTTCACTTGTGGAAGGCTTGCAACAACTGCGTTTGGTCAGGTAGCTTATGTTTTGTCTTATTTAATCATGTCAGGCCATATTGAATTTACAAATAGCGGTCACGCCGCATGTGTAAGTGAGCTACCCCGTTGAGTATGTGCAGCAGGGCTGGGCTGCAGATTACATGATATAATAGTGTTTAGGCATCGCCTCTCCTTTTAAATTCCTTTAACCTTGACTCCCCTTAAATGCAGGGAGAACACATCTGCCAAGCTGGTGTCAGACATTAGTAATACACACCGCTCGGGCAGCATTGTCACTTTTTATTAACGCCCAGAGCTTTGCATGGACACCAGCTGTTGCATCAAGTGGAAAAGCCTTGGCGGCATGAATGACCTTGACTTTAACTGCCGCTCCTTTGGCTCTTCCCCTTTTTAATTCTTTTGTTTGGTCTCATACATTTTAAATGGCTTAAATGGATTACCATTCCTGACAATGAAGGTCATTTCGGAACTCACTTTCTTAAGATAAAAAAACGGAGGCTGTATTACCAGCAAGTGTGTTTCAGTGGGTGGCGGATTGGGTATAATCTAGAGGTCAGTTGAGGGAATCAAGGTCACATCTAAGGAGATCTAATCCGTGACATCTGTATCGGCACATTTTTATGTCAGCCTACTGGTAATTCCACGGATCTACGGAAGTGGCTGAAAGTGCAATGACCTTTCCTGTTCCTGGTGTCTTTTAAGTACAAGAGGAGCGAAACAGGGAGAGAGAGAGAGAAACGGATGAAGAGTCCACCAGCCAGGGGATGATGAAGCTTTCACCCCTCCCCATCACTTTCCCTCCCACTCACATGTACGTGGCCGACTGTAGGGGTAAAAATCACTTTAGAATGGTGCCTGCTCTGTCATTGGCTGACATTGTCAAGGATAATGGATAATCACCACAGAAACCGTAGAGCAGCTCATTGGTGCTGTGGTGTCCCACAGTGGGGGAGGGGGGTTGAGGTCAGGCTTTTTGGGTGCCACCACCAATGAGATGACATGTTAACAGATGTGTAAGGTCATTTTCAATGTATACACCAGGGGAGATAATGTAATAGTAATGCACATCACACATTCAGAGAGAGGAAAGGAGGAGGGCTGTATGCTTTAGGGGCTCAGTATAGAGGACAGCTTTCCACATATTAAGGTCATTTATTTGTTAACAGAGCTCTGTCACTGAACAGAACATATTTTTTCTTGCCCTTGCTGTAGCAGGGCTTTTTAACACCAGCTCTGTCATTACAGGTCTCTCAAGAACCTGAAGGTCTCCACTTTGTTTAAAGAGTTATTCACACTTAATGCGAGATAGTGAAGGCAGTATCTCTGTTGTATATAAACTAATACAGTGTCATGTCATTGTGTCCCTGTGCTGCCTTGTCTGCTCTGTATTGAAGTGTCTTTGGGCAAAAACATAGACAAGGTCAACCCTAATTCTAAAGGTTCATTGCCAGCAGCAAAGAGATTAGCAGAATTTCTCATGTTGAAAGCGTGTCAGTGTTTCTTTCCCATTTACATTTTTTCTCTAACTAACAAGGGGGGCTATAACATGGCATATTTGTCACTTTTCCATGCTATGTTGAAGTTAAACACCTGTACGTGTTTACAGTGCTGATCAAACGTGGTGTTACGGAGCATTCTATTATAATTGCGTTAAGCTCGCTGGCGGGAAAATAGCTCTAATCCTGAGCATCTAAGATTAGCATGACAGCAGACGTCAGATGGCCTAGTATGACCAGGTTGGCTTTTGTTGTTGTCAGATTTAGGTCATCAGCTTAAAAATGGCCTTGAACTGTAATTGACGCTGATGGGCCTGTCCCAGTTAAGTCATTCTTTTCCATACAATGTGGCACAGTCTGAAGAGTCTCATCGACCTTTGGACCTTTGGTTGTTAGAATTGCTAACCTGATTGTTTTCCTACTGCTACTCAGACTTAATTGTGCACTGATCAACTTAAAACGTTTAAAACCTCCAGTCTCTAATCCCAGCTCATTTTCAAGGTGGCATTAAAAGTGCTACCTTGTTGGCCTTACTGTCATGACAACCTGTGGACCTTGGCCACAGGGATGGATTTCAGCCTGATTAGAAGCCTGCTGCCTTGTTGTTTTTGGCCCATGCTACACTGCTCTCTGTGAAGTATTTAGGCTGGTGGCTGCGTGGGTTGCCATGGCCTTTCGTCATAATCAAGGGCTGCTGTCCTGTTGTGTGACCTGCTATGTTGGTCCACTCAGCGGACACCAAAGGTGAGGACGGCATCGGGAAAGGACACGGACAGCAGCTGAGGCGAGGTGGAAACTCTGTATTAATTAACCTTTATGGGATGCGGCCAGGACTGTCGGAGGTGTCCTGTATCCACGGAAACCACGCTGACAGGGTTCAGAGCAGAGGTCTCCCAGGGCAGTGCCGCTGACACTGTCATGGCAACTGGCACAATGCTCACCCCTGTGTCACCGGTTCTGCCCTCCTGACAGTGGTGTGGTGTGACAGGTGCACCTGATCCTTAAGCCACCCCCACCCCTCAATACACACACACAAAAACACACTTGACAGTCAAGTACAGCTTGTCTGTTAGCTGTATCCTTGCTGGGATTCTCCACTGCCTTTGTACTATAACCATAAACAGACTCGCATTAAGCAGTTGAAATTTTGCTCTTGTTTTTTAATTTCAAAATAATTCATGGAGGATTCACAGCTGGCCAGGTGTTAATAAAGAAACTGCGTAGGAACCAGGATAAGTTGCACATGCTTTGTGTATGTAGAGTACACATGTATATGTATGTATATATCCATCCCTATTTTCATGCTTGCGTCTAGGCATGAATGGTTAAATGCTAACTTGTATGCATGTGGGCGGGTGGCTGCCGCTTTATGTAGACCGAGGGTTGCGTCGTGTGAGATGCTGCTCAAGTGCATAAGGAGCAGGAGGTAGTTGGGGAGGGGGGGGGATAATCCACTGAAATGACAAGCTGCATAAGAAATTATTCACAGCTCTCACAAGGCCCTTCACTTTTGAAAGACATCGCTGTGAGGGGCTTGCAGCTCAAGACCTGAATGTTTTCAAGGTAGTGGGCTTGAATTTTCAATTTGGATCCAATCAGGCCTAATCTACATTTGTCGTCTGTTCGGTGGCTGCAAGGGGAGAGTGCAGAGAGAAGGAGCCGTGTGCAGTCAATCTGAAATGTTGCTAAGTAACAGAGATGGCAGACGAGGTGGTGAAATGAATGTGATATAGTGCTGTGCGAATCCCTGCTTCTCACACAGTTTCTCCTTTTTCTCCTCTTTTTCTCCACCCAACCATCTCTTTCTCCCTCCCGCCCTCTCTCTTTTCTCTCTCACTTACTCCCATAGGTCCCCCATGTGAGATCTGCAAAGCTGAAAGGCGCCACTGACAGAACCACAGCCAGGCCTTCGGACAGACATCCCAAACAGCCACAGCCACGGAATGTGTCAACATCTTTGTGGCGAAATCCAGCTGACTCGTTGCTTGCTTCTCACATAAGCCTGGACCTGGGCCTTCTGGGATCCTGCAGTGTTTAAAGGCATAAAACAATGCCTGGGAGGCCCACCTGCCCCAGATTGCCTCCAACCATGGTTGCTGTTTCACCATAGTGCTGACTGTGCCTGATACAGAGAGGGATCACATCCGGCCGGTGCATCCTTTAGTCCCCTGCAGACTCACTCTGCAATTGCCTGCCCTCTTTTTGGTATTTACTAAGTACTTGCCACTGTCAACCAGATGACCTAGTGGATATTTGTTTCCCAGTAGCAGTGCTGAACCATACGAGGGGATCCTAGTATTGAACATGACTCATGGGGAGGAGCCTGGCCCTGAGACACACAAGGATTCAGCTGTTCTAACTTATCTGGAAGGTTTACTGATGCATCCAGTGGTAGCCGGGCCAGGGGCCACGGCTAGTGGAAGGTCTGAGGCTGCCCACAGCAACCAGGAGCAGGGTGACAAGGTGGGTGGGCCCTTCCAACTGCCAAACCATGGCCCCACAGCCCCCAAGGCTGGAACCAACGGGCCTACACTAGGTTCTTCGCAGCACCTGAAGAAGGCCCGTCTACTGCGCTCTGGAGCCTGGAATGATCCAGGGAACCAGCGGTTGAGTTCCCCCCCAATGGAGCTGAATGGCCAAGGGGGAGGCCTGCAGAATGGAGCATTAGAGGGGTCTCCTCATGCTGGGGAGAGCACCCTGTTGGCTTCCCTGCTTCAGTCATTCAGCTCACGACTTCAGAGTGTGGCAATGTCTCAGCACTCTATTAAACCTCCCAGTGAGTGCTCCTCTCCCTCCAAGGCACCACCTGCAGACAAAGAGCCACTCCCTGTGTATGGGACCGCCTCAAGCCGCTTGAAGGGCCTCATGAGGAAGAGCAAGCTTCAAAATCACAGCAACACACCTTACAGTCGCCGGGGGCACAGTCAGGATAGACCACCAGAATCTCCTCGGTCAGCACACAGTGCCACACCTCCATCTGCTCCTACAACTGCTGAATCAGTGTCCTGTGCAGAGCGTCTGAAGGCTGTGGCCAACATGGTGAAAATTCGTTCCAGTCCAGCACCTTCACCCAAGCCCAGTGTGGCCTGCAGTCAACTGGCCCTGCTGCTGTCTAGTGAAGCCCATCTTCAGCAGTACTCCAGAGAGCATGCGCTCAAAGCCCAGCTTTCAGGAAGATCTGCCAGTGAGAGACTAGCTGCCATGGCAAACCAACAGCATGGCCAGGACAAAAGGCCACCTAGTGCGGGAGGGACTGTGCCTGGAGCCCCAGACACACTAAGCTCCTTAACAACCCAAAATGGAATGACAACAACAACTACAATAACAACAACACTCCCTCGAACAGCCCTGTCCAGTCCACAGAGCCCCTCTTTGCTGCATGGCCATAGCCAAAGCTCCCCACCCACTCCCCCACATGTTCCAAACCATACTCACAGCCAAACACCTAGGGAGAAGCGAGGCTTTGACTCACGTCCAACCCGTCCCCCCCAGACATGCAGCAGCCTGCTGCTGCTGCTACTGAACAACCACAACAACCAGAAGCAGCTGACCAAGAATGGGCACCTGGAGGACAGTTGTGGCATTCTGCCACCGAGCGGCTCCTCTTCAGTTACGTCAGACAGCGAGTGCTCCACCCAGGAGAGGAGCTTGACTAAGGACAGCAGTGATGCAGAGAGTTCTTACTCAAGTTGCTCTCCTATTGACCTCTCCATGAGAAATCGGGCTCATACACAAAGTACCGGGCCCAAAACTACCACCCCTACTTCCACCTTCTCCTCCTCCTCTTCTTCCACCTCTACCCTTTCTTCTTCCACCACAGTATTTTCCTCAACCCCAGTTGCGTTTTCTCCTCAAGCTTCTGCTCACCCCTCCACCACAACCTTTTCACCAACCTCTACTGTTGTCTCTTCTGTTTCCACTGCTATTTCTTCATCTTCCTCCTCCTCTATCTCTACATCCTCCCTTGACAAACTAACAGAATCTTTAATAAACAAGTGGAAGCCAGAGCCATCAGGATCAAAGGTGTCCAATAACAAGGAGACTGAAACAAACCCAGACCTGAAATCCCACCCTAAGCTCACACTTATGCAGCTTCTTCTTGAGCGCAGAAATAATGAGATGGCTAATAAAAGCATAGGTAACCAGGAATTGCCACTTGATATTACTATGGCCACCATGTCTCGAGGCCAAACAAAGGGCCTGGTGCCCTGGGAGGAGACCAGGACAAAAAGCTCCTTGGATAGACCTGTAGCTCCAGCCCAGCCCCTGTACCCACTTAATCGTGACCCCAGCAGTGCACTATCCCCATACTCATACCCCTCCCCCAATGTCCAGTCCAGCCCACTGGATTTGTGTAAGTCTAAAGCCTTCCCTGCTGAGAAGGCTTCAGAGCCTGCCTTCAGTGCCAGTAAACTGTTACAGAATCTGGCTCAGTGTGGCACAGCTTCTTCCTCCCCTCCCATCCCCTCCAGCAAAGGGGTGGGTCAGGAGCTTGATGCCAGTAGACCTCTTGCCCTCTTGGAAAGGCTCAATGCTCCAATCCATAGGACCACCACCACTCCTCTCTCCGACAGACCCTCAGGCAGTGGCACACCTTTCAGTCAGAAGGAAGCCTCTCCTCCTTCATCACAGATCGAGAACCTTCTGGAGAGGCGCACAGTGCTTCAGCTCCTTCTTGGAACAGGCTCAGCTACTTCTACAGTCAACCGCAAAGATAGACCGAGTGGCAGTGGAAGGAGGAGTGTGGAGATGGCAGCGGGGTGCTATGAGAAGAGCCCTGGTGCTTCTATCATTTGTGACAGTTCCAATGGGCCCCCTTTGGACATTAAGGTCAAAACGGAGATTACAGAGGAGGTGGGGCTGTCCTCAGCCATGTCTGAGGACTCCAGTGGCAGAAAGAGACCTAGTAGCTATGAGAAGTCTAGTCCTTTCTCTGATCAACAGAACTTTAAAACAGAACCACGGCCTGCAGAGGTCATAGCAAAATATGGCCTCCTCAGCCAATTGCTTAAACAACAGACTGCTACCTATTATACCAGTGCTGCTATGCAGACTGAGTCACAGCCGAGACAGGTTAAAGAGGAGCAGAGGGAGTACCCAAGCCCCAGTCCCAAGAAGAGACGCCTCTGCTCTGATCGGACTGATAGTTTGAATAATATGAGCTCTCCTCGAGCAGTGGACAATGACACAAACATTTTTGCCTCTTCTGCTGTTCAGGAAGAGCCTGCACAGCGGAGGAGTCTGAAGGAAGAGGAGGCTCCACCTAGGAGCCCACCAAGTGAAACCCTTACAAGAGAAAGTCGAGGCTTCAATGTGCTCAAACAGCTGCTGCTCTCTGACAACTGCCTGAAGGAGCTGTCCCAGCAGCCCCGGGGGACACCCAGTCCTTCTGTACTGCAGTCCAATGGCAAGGCCAACGGCAGCATCCTCATTCAGCCTTCCCATAATCACAGCTTCCTCCACATGCCCAGCTGGCACCCCCATGGTTCCCTTAACTCAGGGCTTCCGAGTAATCTTAGACCACTGCCCACCCCCCCTGCAGGTGACAGCCCTATTTGCACCCCCTGGAGCCGCCATCCGGCTCCGTGGCCAGTCACTCAAAAACGGGACCCCCCTACTCTTGTCAAACAGGAGCCTGAGAGCCCTGTGCGATGGAGTAGTCAGGAGAATGAGGAGGAGGAGGAGGAGGGCTGTGACTCAAACCTGGACTCTCCACGGCTCTCGCGTTCCAACCCCATCCTGTATTACATGCTGCAGAAGGGCAGCATTCAGCTGAGGAGGGAGGTGAGGGATCAGACAGAGGAAACCCAGTCTGTGATCAGAGTTAAAGAAGAGCCAATCAGTGACATGCATGCCTATGAACATAGTCTGAGCTCCACCCCACAATCACCGACTCACAACAACAAGCACAGCCATGAGAGCCAGGGGCTGAGCCAATCATCTGAATAGAAGTTGTATCAACTGAAGAAAAATACAAAATGGAATCGAACTCATCTTTTATTTTTCCTTTTTTAATGACTTGCCAAATTGGTTTGATGAGACATATAACAAATAATTAAAGTTTTGTTTTGTTTTTGTGGAATAGAGCAAGTTCAAATTAAAATGCATATTTGCATCGGTTTCTCAATTTTAGTAAGCTAATGGAATGGTACAAAAGAGGTCTATCTTGGCAAAATGTCTAATTGATTAAACCAACAGTCACACATTTGACCTTTTCCATCAGTGATTATCATGCACTACATATTTGATTTTGTCAATTATGAAGTCCTTTACAATTTGGTCTTGGTTTACACTTCAGCTATTATTTGTATCTAAATTGTTCACATATCACTTTTCCATGTCCTCTTTGTTGCCTGCCATAAAACATTTAGAAAGAACATTTCAGGCAGCATTTATTATTGATGACTCCAAAAATGTTAGCGCTCAGTTCAGTGGACATTTATTTATTTTCTCTATCAGAACATTTTCAGATAGACAAAGTCCCATCAATTTTAGATAAGATTCCAAATGAAGTCATTCTAGGGCTGACACAGTGCTCTATTACAACAATGTACATGATAAATTCATTCTAAGGAGGACCTTGAAAACAATATTCACACTGCAATAGCTTCAGTGAGGATCCTACCATGATGAATGCTTTGTCTTGCTTTTCCTCAAGATTCCTGGTGTGGTATAATTACCAAGGAGTAAAGAATATATCAGAGGAGGTTTGAATAGTCACAACTCATTGAATTATGCTTTTTTTAAATTGAACTTTTAAGGGCAATATTCGACAGTGCAAGCTCGGAGTGATTTGTTTGCAGATTATGCAGTTTAGAGCAGATGGGTCAACAGAGCGTGTGTGTGGTGCTTACAGTTGAGCAACTGTATGTAAACAGGTTTCTAGAGCAACAGTTAAAAGGCTGCACTGTCTGAGAAACGTATCTTGCCATCCTGGGTAAACCCGCACCACTTTTCTTCATGCACACAAACCTTTCCGTGTCAAGCACGTGGCTTTTTCTTTCCATTTCATAAAAAGGAGCACCCAGAGTTTGCACTGTCGAAGCTGAGTCCTCTGTGTCCTTTTCAGAATAATTTAATGGCATGTAATAAAAAAGTCAGTATTGTTATCTGTTGAGAATTTGACAGTTTGTGGGTTTTCTTTTCATCATTTCTTAACTGTTGTGGTTTATGAACATCTTTTTATTTGTGGCAGTCTCTTAACTCATAAAATGTCAAAAGAATTGCATGATAACTAAGAGAAGGCCACAGGTACATCTTTATTTTCAAAGCAGCTGGATATGTGTACCTGCCCCCCAACAATCACCAAGACACTTTGGTGTCTTGAGGGATATCTGGTATCTAGCTCCTTATTTTGATTGTACTGTATTATTTTCAGTTAATTTCACACACGGCTTTATCCATTTAGTCTTGTGATCTTTTTAATACATATATCTATGAAGTACGTCTCTTCGATTAATACATTTTCACAATGGTTAAATATATTTGTGTAAATAGTACTTTCAGTATGAAAGATGACTATTTTGTAATGTTTAAGAAAAGATATTACCCTAGTTTTTAATGCCCTGATATGTAAATATGAATTATATGCGTACAAGTGTACATACAAAGGCAGAGGATGCTATGCCCATCTTTTTTTTGGTTGGTTTGTTCTTTGCATGTGTCTCTATGTGGTAAATGATAATCTATCCTGCGCTGTGTTGTGTAATAATGTCTGACTCTCCTCACTGCTGCCTGTTGCATGCAGACGCATGGGAACTACCTGTGTATCCCTACTGGTGATGGGGGAAAATGTCAAGTCTTAAAATAGGTCTTTTTTTATCACAGAGAGAGGTTCGTTTAGAATATGAACAGTCCCTAAATAACCACAGACTGTTGAGCAAGTTGATTAAAATGTGTGAAAAATAAACGTGCATTGAATATTTTTGTGATTTTTCTTTTCTGTTACTGGTTAACAAAGCTCTGTGAAAGAGCTCGGGGCTATAGTGGGGGATTGACGTACAATCATAGATCTGCATTGTGCATCTAAAGAAATACATTTGTAGCAGCAAATATATATATAAAAAAAAAAAAAAAGGTGTTTCATTTTTTCATGTGAAGACCTGAAACATTTCATTTTTTATGTTTTCATTTTTGGTGTTCATTTGCACTGATATCTCAGAAATAAAGTACTAAAATGCATGACCTAGTATGAATGTGTTCCTCTTTTTCTAGTTTGCCGTTCAGATGTGTGAATTTCTTTTGTACAAAATGGGGATGTGTGCAAGTAAATCAGATGTTATACAGCTTGGGGGAAACTCTTGTCTTTCAGATGCCACCATAAAACACAATTGTGTTTACATGGGCCTAAACATTGTCTTGTTCAACGGCAGTGTGCTGCCTAGTTTAAATCTGAGTGATCACTTTTACAGTACTTATTGACATGAGATTATTACTCTTTTTTTTTTTTCTTTTTCTAAAAAGACATCAAAGAAAGCTGCACTTTGTATAATCAAAGACTCTGGTCCATTAGAGTCGAGTGAGAGGATGTCCTGTATTTGCCCTGAAACTTGTGCTTCTGAGTTGGCTGCTGTTCACTCCAGTGCTGAGTCTTAACAAAGACAGGAAAGACACTGAAAAGAGGGAGGACACATTGAGGTCACCAGATGTACACTGCATGCCCAAGGATGTGCCTGACAAAATGCAGCATATATCTTTTCTGTAGGACCCGAAATAGATCTCATAATACAGTCAATACAAAACCTTAATTCTTGTCCTCAGTCCAGAAAGTTTGGTGATAGTTTTCTTGACTGGAGAAAAACAGCCCGTAGCGTGAGACTTCCTAAAGGTGAAGATGAGTTCAAGCCAAACTTCCCTTGCTCTGGGTTTGAATATGAAGTCCAGTGGGTGAACAGACCGTCTTTTTGTCTGCTGTGCACTTTTGAAATCGCAGCGCAGTTCCTCAGTCCCGACTTCCCTTTTATTTAATACTCCCCATGACTGACTGCACTCTCTTTAAACTCGCTGTAACCTTTCCCCTCAGTGAACTTCTCCATTTCAAGATTCTTATCAAGGCTGAACCGCCAGTAACCTCTTGATTTCCTCTGATTGCTGAAGCAGCGGCACACATAAAGGAGCGAGTCACAAGTTTAAGCTGAGGTCAAGGTGTAAAACTTGACAATCGGCTATGTGTCTGAGGCTTCTCTCTTTGATTTCCTGACCTCAGTATGAGGCCAAAAGGATGTGAGTGCTGCACACTAGGCCACCAATGACTCAACTAGAGGCCAAGGACTCGGAAGTCCCACAACAGGCATTTCATAGTTAAGAGGCCTCCCAAAAACTATTTCCTGGCGTTACAGATGTGTGTTCTCCAACAAACAACTTAATGACTGCACTTAATGTGTTCGGCGTACATGGGAACACACGAGCTGTTTAGAACACCAACTACTATTGTGCATAGATTTGAGTGGTAATGAGCTACTTTCATGTTGGGTGCTTTGTTTATTCACATGGAGGTCATACAGAGCTAGCACTTGTCACCAGTTGTCATGGTGATTGGTGTGATAAATATGCTCACAGATGTTCAATCACCCTCTCCCCATACAAGTGTTTGAACTTTGAGCACATGGTCTGACCTCACATGTTATGTAAACACACACGCACGCGCGCGCACACACACACACACACACACACTGTAATTAGCATTTTATGGGTGGCATGGCCCCATTTGGAGTGTCATAACGAAAGAATATGTTAATGAAAATGCTAAAATACCACTTCTCCGCCGAATGTATCTGCACTCTGCCTCGGTGTGATGTTACTGCAGTGCCTGGATGAGTGTACACATACATGAGAGCAGCGCCTCCAGTCAGACAACAATAAAGAGGTTAAAGCAAACACCTGGGGAAACTCCTGCTCCGAGAAAAGGAGGTCAGATTGGTTTATTTTCCCAACCTTATACCGGGTCCCCCGGTGGGGCCTTTGCTTTTGAAGATGTACCTCTTTGTGAAGTCTGTTCCTTAACCCCCTGGGTCATGACCTTTTGGCCCCCTTCCTCGCCCTGACCTGGCTGATCCTGTTTCCCGGGACAGGATCAACTGTTGGCCTGCAGCTGTGGCAGCTTCTCCTCCTCCTCCTCCTCCTCCTCCTCCTCCTCCTCCTCCTCCCCCCCCCCCCCCCCCCCCACACACACACACACACACACACACACACACACACACACAAAACCACGCACCACCAGCACCATCCGCCTCCCCCCCCTCCCCAGCATTACACTGAGGCCATTCTTCTAATGTTTTGTGTATATATGACAAGTGGCAACATGGCTTAAGTCCCTTCTTTCCTTTTATGCCTGATAGCCTCTTGACCCCTACTGCTTCCCATGGCCTCCTTGTCTACGTACATGAAGAGGTAATTAGTCCTGACAAATAAGCTTGATGTGCAGACAGGTTGGAAACATTATTGGGTATTGGGTGTAAAGTACAAGAGTAAAGTACAAGAATTTACTGTTGTTTTTTGTTTTGTTTTTTTAGTCGCTAACATCAACAGCAGCTATTTTGAAACACTTCCTTATTGGTGGCCATGTGCAAGCATGTAAACAGAGCCAATGCAATATTCATGATGAGCGAGAGTCCCCACGGACGTCCACAGTTCAGCCTGTCAGCTCGAGGGATCTTGGCTGACACTGAAAGAACATGGATGATATTTGCCATGTCGGATAAGCACAAGGGTAAATGTTTTACAAACTGGCCAGGGAGAACTAGCAATGTCAATCCCCTGTCTGCCTAACTCCACAGTGGAAGCATTCTCTTGTTAAGTCCTCTCAAAGAAAGTCTCTTTCACTAATCTGAAGGGTTTGATTCCTGAAGATAGAAGCAAATCCCCTCTGCGCTCAATGATGTTTTCTGAGGTGATTAATCTCGCTCTCTGACCTGACTCTGACCTTAACTCACTCTCAGTTTACACCTAGAGCGGGCTCCACTCACAGCTATCGCTTGAAATTCTAACACTTGCATGTAGAGAATGTCTTCTTCAGGAAATGTATTTACCACCAACTTCCTGCATGTTCACTCACAAATAATGACGCTGCGTTCGATCTGCATGGGTCATGAACTTTCCAAGTAAACATTTCTCGAAATCCCCGCTAGAATGAGAAAGGTCAGTTCAGTGTCAACTAGTCTGGCTGAGACCAGCTTGGGATGTGAACTTTTTGCTGCGGGGGCTAAGGGCCATTAAGGACGAAGCATGCCAAATTTGACTCTGTTGAGTTTGTGCTCTGATGTTCCACGCAGTGTGAAGTCAGACAGAAAAAAAAAATAATAGCGCTGCATCTGCCCTTCAGAGGGGATTTTAGTTACATCTTTGAAAAGAATGTTAGGCGCTCTTACCAAGTCTGATGATGGGAAGCAGTACTTAAAAGAGCAATGTAACTGGACGATATGACGAGGGGACAGAAATATGTTATTTTGATACTGTTCAGTATGTTGTCATGATAAACAGCAGTACTGGGTCATATTTGCAATCCTTATGATCAGGCAGTGCTCATATTTAATTTATTGGCTGAGATCTTCACTATGCTAGCAGCATGGCTCGTTGACTTTCTGTCAGTCAGCACACCCCTTTGTCCCAAACTGAAATATCTCAACAAATATTGGATGGATTAGCATGAAATTTGGTTCAGACACTCTCTTCCCACGCAGAATTATAGATTTTATTTAGCACAGATGATTGTCAATATGATTATAGATAAAATCAGATGATTACATCATGCAAAAAATAATAGAAGAAACACAAAAACAGTAAATATTTATTGAACATAATTTGAAGAAATAGTTCCAAAGTGCCAAATATCAACAGAAGACACACAAACTAAATCAACAGGCAGTAATTTGAATGGTAATGATTAAATGTGCAAAAGAAAATCTAAAAAAGAAAATAAATCAGGTGAAACAACTTTGGTGATTCCTCTGACCTTTCATGTAGCGCCCTCGTCAGGTCAAAATGTAAATTTGTCCGACACTTAATGATCAAATACTTGCAAAACTTTAATCACTCTACTTTTTGATTGATGCTAATTTGGCAAACATAAGCATGCTTACACTCTTGAGTGAGATGGTGTACATGCCTAACACTAAACCTGCTAAACATCAGCATGTTAGCTTCGTCATCCTTGAGCATGTCACCAGGCTTTTGTTGGCATTTAGCTCGAAACACGGATGTGCTGAATGTAGGCTACAGCCTCTCACAGCCGCTATGACTGCAGGCCCTGTCATCGGTCATGATGATGAACAGTTAGATTTCGGTGCGTTTCATCCTACAAATTATTTCAAGTATGATCTTTTGGAACTTTCCCAATGATCTGGAGTGACTGTCGAATGGATAATACATTGAAAATGAATATTATTGAAAATATCATATAAATCAAGTAAGATGTGAAGCATAATCTCAGTCATGAAGAAGATGTTTTCTCCCTTTCTCATAAACCCTGTGGTATAGACAAACTCTGGCTTGTGTGGTGGTGGTGGTGGTGGAGGTGGTGGAGGTAGTGTGAACAGTATTCAGACACTTTTCCTTTCTCTGTAAAAGTAGCAAAGTTCACCGTGAAAAACACCACCGCAAGTAATGTTCTGAAAATGTAAAACCTTACTAAGAGCAATATTATGTAACTAACTTCTTACCTTGAAATAACAGTTTCTAAATAATTTTGATGGTACAGTGTCTTGTGATAAGGGTAAATATTGTCTCACTCCAATCCTCCCATCACTATGTAACTTCAGTGAGAGGGCAGCATCACAGTGTTACATAAATGTTTACTTCACCGGCCAGGTTTATAGTTATAGCAATGAGTTGATGAGTCTGACAGATTGTTACAGACCTGAGATTTCTATTAATGACAGTGGTGTTGCACTCAGAAACTGTGGGGGGGTGGGAAATAATTGTCCCTGTCGGTGTTTTGCTATTGCCGTCGTTGTCTTTTAAATGCATTTTTAGATCTGTAACTGTTTTTATTTGCTTGTTTTGGCTTGTCATTTTACTGCGCTTTCAATGCGGTTTTAAAATGTTCTTAATGTCTCCTTTCTAATGTATTTCTATGCTCCTGTAAAACCCTTTGAAATGCCTTGTGTCTGAATGGTGCTATATAAATAAACTTGTCTTGTATTTAATACGGTATATGTTTTTAATTTTACTGCTGCATCACATTTTCCAGGTTTTTGAACCATAGTTTTTATCTTATTAAGTAGAATATATATACATGTATAAATATATATATATGTATATATATATATATATATATATATATACATATATATATATTGTAGAGTTTATATTGTAGACTCTATATATATGTACTAAGCGCAACGAAAATACACCCCACCGCCCTAAACTTGAATATACATTGTATTTCATTACTGAATGGGGCTGACTGGTGACTAGTGTTGAATAGAAATCTTGAAAATGGCTGAAATCCTCTGAAACAAATATCTTGTCAGGATGGGCTACACCCAGCCACGACAGGGCTTAACTACTTCATTCTTTACACTGTCATAAAATCAATGCTCATATTGCAGTCAGAGGCAACGAACAGCGGAAGGAAAAGGACACAATCAGTGTTGTTTATAATTAAATGAACTATGTATTACTGCTGCCACAACTGTTTCCAACTAGATGCATTAATATGTGTTCCCGACTGTTACCCTCGCTGTGCTGTGGGTGAGTCTCAGGCACACGGAGTTCATAGCTCCACATAGTATCACATATTAACATCTGTGATAGGTAGACATCCGTGTCAGTATTTGATATTAAATATAAGGGTCGGTGGGTAAAAGCTCTGTGTGGCGCTGTAATTTCCCCTGACCGCCAAACACACTGAGGCTTATCTCGCTTATATGAAGACCGAGACCTCATATACAGTCCCTTATTTTAGTCCCAAGAAAAATTGCTTTCAGGTGACACATCAGTTTTTTATAGTTCATGTTTTATGACGGATAAATATCCTGCTGGGGAGCTATACATTTGTCAGCAGAGGTGAAAATGTCTTCTGGGGTTCGCTGCGAGAAAGGGGCTGAGTTTGATTGATGCATTGATCGACTGGCTACTTTTCTCCAGGAAAGCAACCGCCGCAGATGCAGTGGTTGTGATCCATGTGGGCCTGCATGATGGTTTCTTCTTCTACATAAACTAACCTTTTAGCAGAAATAATGTTGTTGAAATGACGTGTAATTGGATACTAGTGTTGAGATTTACCAATTAAAAAATTGAAGAGACTGGACTCGGGCAGCTTAAAGAAGAGATCTTAACAATTAGATCAATTTACACAGTGACTGTGCCAACTCATTTGGACTTAAAACCATTTATGTGATAGACTACACTCGTTAAAAGAAAAAAAAAAATCACAACTCAATTTCTTATAGTGAACGGCACAATGGTCTGTTCCAGAGCGTGTGGATGATAACGGATGATGCTTTGTCAGCCATATTCAGAGTCATGTAATTGCCGCAAGCCCTTAGTTAATAAAAAAAAATTGCTTCAGTCACAATAACTCTACAGTATCCATCTGCAGCCTTGGAGCCTGGCCTGTCTCTAAAACCCCCGGTGGGGCAGAACGTGGACAGTGAGTAAAACCTGGCAAGTGCACAAACAGACTCAAGAGGGCAGCACAGAGGAGATGACCATGGACACGATTCAAGACTTTGCTTCCAAAACATTGTTGCAATATAATGTGTATGCAGAGTGGGTGTGCATGGAGCCAACCTGGTCTTATTTTAGCGACAGGCTGCGCGCCGTGATTGGTGACATCTGCTAAAAAAAAAGGGAGAGAATCCGGGGGGATACTCTTAAAATATCTTCATCCATTCATTTCCTATATCTGTTTATTCTTTTTAAGGATCCCAGGAATGTGGACGTCAAGGTGAAATGTGCACCAAGCGAAATTAAGTCATGGTCAAATGACAAGTAAAGCATAAAGCAATATATTTCTCTGTTTTATTCAGTGTGGCTAATGGCGTCACACAACGGGCAAGTAGATGTCCGGAGACATCCGAAAGCTCCACATCTAAGATACCTTTGAAAATGTAATATCACAATTGAACCTCAATGTAAAGTCCAAATAGCTAAATTCAGGAAACATGTAGGATCTGCATGCTAAAAGGTGAGACATTGAAACTCATCAGTTGTTTCAATGCAACAGGATACAATCTGTGTACAACACATTTATTATATTAACAACCACGGCCATTTTTCTCTGTTGTTAATAGAAATGCATTAAATCATTCATATTACAAACACCACCTTTGCAACAAAAACAGTTTGTCTCATGATTTTGATACCACTGATTAATTGTTACATTCAAAGCTATCTGCGATGGATGAGTGAATGAGAGGCAGAGAGAGCAGGAGGAGGTTTTAAATGTCCTGGTGTGAGTGAAGCTATTATCATACAGCCCTCGGGCTCACTTTCAGGATTCGTTTTGATCTCCAACAAACAAGTCTGAGCTCTTTATATCAGCTTGTCAGCCAAAGATCCATTCAGACTGCAGCGGCTACCGTTTGACTTTGCCAATTGATTCATCAACTTATTTTTTGATTGGTTTCCTGACAGCCTCCCAGATTCCCTGACTGATAGCTCTTACCTCCTGCCTTGAGCTCCACTGAGGATGTGTCTGCACAGACAAGGAAGGCCATTTTAAGAGGCGTGCCGGCTGCTTGAGGTAACCTTCATGCACTCTGGTGGTGGGTCAATATTTCAGCATGCTGCACATAGAAGTATAAAATATTAATTAAGGTGCAGCGTTGTAAATTGGGGGAGACTTTGTGATTTATAATGCTACTTGATTTAACAAGTGCAATCATTTTCATCATTCATTTCCTTTTGCACATTCCTGCTGCTAATGCGTTGAGTCTGTCATTATGCAAGCTGGCGCTCCAAAGGAGGATGTTGCCATCTGCTGGACAGAGGCTGGATGACAGTGTAACGTTTAGCAGCTAATGTCTGTGCTGAAAAAAAATGAAGACATTAAGACTGTGGAAAAATGTGTTTTGATATCAACAATATATTTTTGCATATCAATCAGATGGAACACAGCAGGACTTGGTTTTAATATCCTTCTTCTGTATATGCTACGAATGTATGTCCTCAATGCTGATGAAACCTCCCCTCATAACGTCCCTGTTGTTGTTGTTGTTGCTGCAAAATCCTGCCCCCAATAACACAACAAAGTTCTGACTATTCCCATTAATATTTATATGTGCTAGTTAGATGACACAGTTCATGTTAACAAAGCATGCTGACTGCTTCGGTTATAACTATTACAACAATGCTATTCCTGAACATCTAAAGGATGACCCAGTTCTTTGCGAGAGGACTGCTCTCTTCCAACTCGCGCTGAATTAATCACAGCTGACAGACTTGAATGCCCACTGTTTGGATGTTGGTGTTATTTCATCTGTCTGAATAATCAGGCCACAAATTGGACGGCTGAATTTAGCCCCTTTGTCCACAAATGACTCAAACCTGTGCTGCTTAACCAGCGAACCCTCATGTCAGACTCCAGACTCCAGCGCGTACAGTGCGCTGTCGACAGGGACTGTGATGATTCCGGTGATCACACGCTGTGAAGCTGGTAGAGGTCAAGAGCTCTCTATAAATCGGGCACACTCAAAATTTGGTGAACTTGGTTCAGTCGGTGGTTCAGATGTACGTACTGATCCTGCTTTTAACCTAGTGATTGCCAATACCATATTATATTCAGTTTTCATATTCAAACAATGATGGCCCAAAATGTTGTAATAGACTATTTAAAAGGCTTTCAAGCACATAGATGTTACTCATGTCGAGGTTGAGAATGAAATGTACGTTAGTGTTATCATTTCTTCCTTCTGAAAGGTTATCCAATGCACTGAGAGGAACCTTAGATGAGTTTGTGAAAGAGTGTATGTTTTGACTGCAGTTGGAGTATATCGAGGTGAATATGCTCATTAAGCTTTTGTCTTTGCAAAAGTATCCTCTTTGTGTTTTTCTCACTTTTCTTTTCTGGTTTGTTTTGATTGTTTAATCTGTTTATACGTGTTCATGCTGTGACAGCAGTAAAAGATGTGGGTGCTTATTTAATTTGACTAGGTGTGTTCGCTGCTCTCCTGATGTGATCTGTCTTGCTGTTTAAAAAATACATAAAAATCTGAAAGAATGTTGCCTTATTCTAGATAATTCACCTTCTATTATAATACGCTCAAAATATTTTTTTTTAAATTGGCAGATGTGCGCACTTGTTTGAAGAAAATGAGACTTTTATGATTTAATAATTGACACAAATTACTTGGTCAAATTAAGATTTTTGTGTGCACCATGCAAAACTTGAATCTGCAAAGTAATACAAGCTTGACATGTAGTGGAGTATAAAAATGTCCTCTGAAATGTTTTTAAAAACTCAAAACTCAAAACTAAACATAGGAATAGTACTAGATGCTTTGGTTCTTTCCAGCACTGCTGTTAAATTGTTGCCAAAAATGATCAGGAGTGCTGTTATTGAAGCTGTGGAGGTAATGTGTGTTTGCATTGATACCTTATTCAATAATAGTGGAGTGGACGTTCCAAAAGTTTGCACTATTGTTATAGCACCTCCTGCAGGTCAGATGATAGTTCTAACCTAAAAGGAGCTGAAGATAAGGAGCAGGAGGGAAACAGTTGAGCAGTTGTGGTTATACTGAAGGATGCATGCTGTTGGGTTGTGGAAGACTTTATCTACCTCAAGCAAAACTACACTGAACAAACAAGCGCAACATAAGAGATAACAGCAGCAGGGCAAAATAAATCATTTCTAAGCTTGATAACCAAGCACTGAAGTATTTCACAGGTGAAATGTAATGAAATGAAACCATCATCCCTGAAGCAGATGCTTTTCATGAAATGGCTTTATGTGTAAAGAAGGGAATTACATCAGAAACTAATACTCTGCAACCCCTTAGTACAGCACCATTTCCTCTCTGTTCTACTCACTGCTGTCATGTCACATAATGGAGTAATGGCGTGGCCTTAGTCTCACCTGACAGTGACTGACAGTTCTTATGTGAAATCATCAAACCATTAAATCATTCTGTAAATTGTAAAATCAAGCAAAAACCAGTTGCGTTTAATTCCAATTACACTCACATGACTTAACTTGACTTAAATGTTGATTTTTCTAATATTGAGTTATTAATGCTGAGTTATTGAATTGATCTACATCTCTGTGAGATGTAGATCCAACCAATCATACTATGAACTACATTGTAGTTCATAGTATGATTGGTTGGATCATTTACAGTGAAGATAGGCTTGACTTACCAGAAAAGGCTGAATACGAAACAAGCAATGTAATTATGTGGAGTAAATATGCAGATTTAGACGCAGATCATTTCCTCAACTTCCTTGTCTGTAAAACAGTATTCACACTCAGCCACTTGTAAAATCTAAATGATTTACATGTACTTATAAATACATGCAATACAAATATTTGTTATATATATGTTTGATTCTCATTGTTTCCACTGCACTCAAACATGCCAAAGCAGTATCTATCCATAGCTAGACAAACTATTACTTGCACAGTCAAATATCCAATCTTTATTAATTTCTAAATATTATAAAACCATTATAAAAAAAACTATTTACAATACTTTTATACAAAACTGAGATTTGTATGCATATGGTGGAAGTTGGAAATAGAATATTCCGATTCTGATTCTGAATATGGTTATTATTTCTGTTCCTTTCTTTAAAGGGGCCATATGTAGTTTTGGATAGAAATTCAGACTGGAAATTTTAATATTTACAATATTAATGAGGTAATAAAGGGCAGTTGTGGTTCAGGGGTAGAGCCAGTGTCTTTTTATCTGAAGGTCGCTGGTTCGATTCTGCATGTCAAAGTGTCCTTGGGCAAGATACTGAACCCAAAACTGCTCCTTATGCGCTTGTTGGCACCTTGCATTTCAGCCACCGCCATCAGTTTATGAATATATGTATGAATTACTGTGAGTTGCTTTGCACTAAAGTATCTGCTAAGTACCATAAATGGAATAATACAACCACAGAAATATATATTTTTTTCCATTACTGAATAAACAGGCTGTTTCTATCAGTCACAAATATCTTAGTCTTCTGATTAAAATGGCTGACCCAAAATGACATAGTGCACCTTTAAAAGGATGTATGAGTATTACAGCATATATACATATCCAGGACAGAAACACCAGGGAATAACACACTAATACAAGTCAAAAAATGGAACAGTACAAAAGATTACACACATGAAATATTAAAAGTACTAAAGAGCCTACATTTGCACATTATAAAATGTTGAAAAGGGGCTTTCATCTTTTTGTATTAATGTTAAGAATTGTACTATTTTTTAATAACGTGGGTGCTTAGATGTGTTCATGGTCTGGTCGTGAACGTCAAACAATACATGTTCACAACATAACGGAATCCAAGAAGGACGTGGATATAAATAACGCCTCAGATATCAGGCTAAACTATCCGTATTATTATTTTTTATCCACGATTTCCAAAAATCTGAGCCGTGACGTAAGGTGCATTTCAAACAGACGTGAGTAATCGACCCCAGATCTCAGTGAAGCCAGAGCAATGTTTTCATGCCTGCTGACGACCTGCGCCCATGGCGCCCGTAATGTCGCTGATTAAGGAGGGGACATCATAACATCGTGTTTTACGTCGCTTTAGTAGAAATAATCACGTGCGTTTTGCTACCCCTGGTTTAAAGTTAATTAATTTCATCTCTAAACCCGCCATGACCGTGGAGCAGAATGTCCTCCAGCAGCATTCTCAGAAGGTAAGCTTACAGAAGCTAACTTGATGGCTAGCTAACTTTAGCCTAACTGTATAGCTACATAGTTTTAGGGCTTAAAGTACTCACCGACCCGGCTAATCAGCACATCAGTTAGTTACATCAACCTCGAATTGTCGTTTTATTTGGCATCCGTTGGTAAGGTATCGTTTTTAAATAGCAAGTATATTTGTTTGGGCTTGGCCTACCGTTATGCTCGCGCTAAGCGTTATCCAATATTTTGCTAACTATTAGCATTGTTAGCTAACGGTCCTACGTAAAGTTAAGGTAAAGCTTAGCGTCGTCTATGTTCCGTTAAGTTATGTAACGTTTACGATAGCTAGCATTTCATACCTATTGATATGGGCGATGCTTCCTTTGGTAACGTTAGCATCTTGGGCTGACTGTGGCGTCAAATGAAATAAACAAGGCCAAGTGACAGTGACAGATTTAGCTTGAACGTAATCGTTACTCTCGGCAACTTCGTAATATTTAGTAAGCACATTAACGTATATATTGTTTTATATTAACTGGGCATTTTTCTGAAGACATTTGATAATGTAAGTTACCAACAACCATAATGTTTAGTTCTAAGTAGATACTGCGTATTTGTGTGTGCAAATGTTCCCTGGGTTACGCATAGCGTATCTGATATCTTTGTTTACAAAGTATGGCCAGCGGCGAGTGTGGAAGCACAGCCGAGCCTTGATGCTTGGCGGAGATGGAGGAGCCAGATAGCAAGCCAAGTGTGTAATGGTTTCGTTATCGAGAAGGCACATTTACTGGATTACATTCAAGCATATGCTCGGTCTGTGAAAGTGCATGAAGGGGCGATTTCTGTTGCTTGGACTGGTAGTTACGGGATTCTGTGACCACCAAACCCAGCTTTGCATAGCTCTGGTTAGTTATGTAACCACTTGAGCGATGCTGCTAAAACGTAGGTAAGATGTTTGCTCCGCCAGTCCGAATACAAAGAAATGATCATTTTGCATAAGGTTTATGTAACAAAGCCATGTTTTACCTTACTGCATACAAGACAGTGCCCCTGTTCTGCAACATAGTCCTTTTGTGTTGAACCACATCTGACGTAGCTCACTTATCTAAAAGACATGAGATAGTAGTGTGAGGTGAATATCGGATGGGGTGGTGACAGTCAGACAGACGTCAGTTGACAATTTAAAACTAGCGGTGTAACACAACCCCTATTATGCAGTCTGACCTTTTCAGGGCTGAAATGAAACCATGATTAATAACAGTGACAGCAAAGACGGGCTTACAACTTCCGTGCATTTTTTAACCCACTTTAGTCCACAAATTTTAATGTGAATATAGATAATCCTTCTTGTCTTTTAATAGCTTATTTTTTGTCATAGTCTTTACGAGAAAATGTTCAGATTTGATTTGTGTTGTCAGTGTGTGAGTGTGGTGGTATGTTATTATAGTTTATAGCATGTGAGCAGGTTGCAGTTAGGTTTTCATGTAGGTAGAGTGATGAGGTCATGTTGGAGGACTCCTACTTCTGTCTGTGCAATTTGTATTTGTTCGCAACTCCTTCACATGCTCGTTCAAAGCAGCCGTGAGAGGCTTGATAGTAGATTCACTGGGAATGCCCCCATCTGTAGCCTCAACGATGTTTCCTGTGCCATGCAAGGAATTATGTGGTGTTATTCACAAGCTGCCTAGTAATGGCTGATGACCAGTGTGACAAGCACTCATGCCAGACATGTCACATGAAGATGAGAAGTGTGTGTGTGTGTGTGTGTGTGTGTGTGTGTGTGTGTGTGTGTGTAACTGCTCTTGTGGTTGACTCGGCCCGAATCTGTCACAGGTGTAACTTCCCTCACACTTCACTGACGTCGCCATCCTCCGTGCCAACAAACCTGCATCCATCAGTCTGACAGTGACCAAAACACATCGTCATCTTCATGTTTACTTGTCTCCAGTGGTTGAAACATGGCGATATGTAAAAATGTTGTAAGTGCACGAGTTACAGTTCTATGAATGCAATTGTAATAGGGCTTTTTTGGAGCTGGAAAAACTACACTGACCTACTGTAATTGGAGGCCTTGGGATATAGGCTGTATTTTCTTTAGTGTTAATGTTCTAACACATAGTGGCCAAAATAGTTGGAAGAATTGAGAGAAAGGTATAAATAAGGCCTTACAGTAAGGTATTTGGTTAATTCCTATCTTTGTTTTATTCTACAAAATGTATTTCTTGTGAATTAGCCCTGATTGTCAGACTTCCACTGCAATTTTTGTCGTTCCTCACAATGAAATGTCAGGTACAGTATAGCAGCACCTCCACTATAAGTTTGGTATAAAACAGTAACATATTGTCATTTACCAGTCCATTGCTGTGAGCTAACTTGCTGCACAACTGTTAAGCACACTGTTAAATTATGTATCCTTGTCTCGTAAACTGTGAGCATGGTCACAGACAAATTGGGTTTAATGCATTATTTATGTGCTTTTACTCAAACAACACCATGAACTTTCTTTTCACCTGCTCCTGTGACTGTATGAAAAAACATTGCCCCTGGGGTTTAATAAAGCACTTTTGCTTTCGAAAGCCCACTGAAAATCATGTAGCTGATGGCAGGATTGGAGTCAGGTCTCAAACAAGGTGCAGAATAGTTTCCCCAGGGCTGAAAGAGTAAGAGTGTCTTACTTCAGGACACTACAGTAGGAATGATGCCTTTCTGATGTCTCTGTCTTGGTAGGCCTGTCATGATTAATACTTTGGTAAGACTTTATATTAACTGTCAACAGTAGTTAATAGTTATTTCACAGTTAACAAACAAGGAAATGCTTTATAAGTCATTTATGAATCGTAAATGGTTTATAAAGCATATGAATAGTAAATGGTTTATAAAGCATATGAATGGTAAATGGTTTATAAAGCATTTATTTATATTATTAACAGGGGAATAACTGAACTATTAAAGTTTAATTGACTATAGATTTACCAGTTATTAGTCATTATTATAACAATTTACCAATACTTTTGTTAAATAATAAATAATAAATTGTCTAAGCAATTTTATCGTAATTTTGGACACCAAGATAATGATGATAGAAATCGTTTAATTACATAAATCCTTATAAAGAGCAGTACACTTTTAATCCCTAATATTCAGACATTGGAAAGGAAATGCGAAAACATATTAAATATCCTGAATACATAAATAATAAATAAAGTAAGAACATACAACCCAAACCATAGAATACAGTAGAATTGCACAATAATATTGGACTTGCAATATGGCTAACTGCAATATCCAAATCTCAGTAGCTGCATTTTAAAAAAAAAATGTGATAAATGTGTCACAACATGACATTATAAATGAAGTTTTGTGATTTTACAGAGATCCCCCAACCTACAAATCATGTTCTCCAGAGCTGAGGGAACATGCTTGCTCGCTACGGACCCCCCAAAACCATCACTTTTTTTCAGTCAAAAGTAAATTAAAAAAATACTAGTATCACTAAAATCGCGATTCATATTGCAGTAGAAATATGTGTCATCATGAAAATGGGTTCTTCCATTGCCTATTGTTCAGAATGCAATGTGAACAAAATGTTATGGTGCAATTCTTATAATGGGAGGGAAAACCTTGCTTGTTAAAATGTTGTTGGCTAAATTGTGACATTTTTATGTGAACAAACGTGCACATAAACACAACAAGCATGGTCAAAGTCAGTAAAAGTTATGAAGGTCGTATTCATACGTTGGTAAGTCGATAAGATATGTACAGTAAGTCGGTATCGATATTGTGGCAGGCCTATAGTATAGTAATCCCTCCAAGCTAGCATCTTCAAACAATTAATGGAAAATCATTATTATTTTCTTGTGTCTGCAGTGTGTGACTATAAAATGTAAATGTAACATATAATTAAGTAATCTATATATTTAATTTTGTGGCACTCCACATAGATTTTTTTAATCACAGCCACAGATTCTTTTTCTCCAAGGCCCGCCACAATCTCTAGTGCAGTGCACATCATTTTTTATGCCCGACTGACAACTCTGTATCACTTAAATTTCTTCTACCTATACAGTGATTTTTATATGTTGATTTGGCTGTACCATACCTCCTTTGGGTTCAACAGTATTTCTGTCTTAAAACCAAATCAGATTTCAACTATGAGAAGATAAAGTGACTTACTTTCTAGACTGCTTATGATGCAATTATGCACAGGGTTATGCACCTCGGAAGCTTTTTGTGTTTGTTGTGGCTTTAAAACTGTCTAAGAAAAAAACTGTTTCAAACACTTTGTATCATAACTTGGGCACACCAGCTGTGTCTGCTGACTTTCCCAATCTGCCTGCCAGCTGGCGTGTTAGTGGTTTAACAGAGAGTGTAATTTCTAAATCACTACACTGTTATTTTGTAACCCTGATAGCAAGTGATGTGTCAGACCCCTGCAGAATGTGGTTGGAGGTAATGAAGGGGATTCATTCGACATCACTGTAAACAAGATTTTGTTTTCCTGGCAATGTTGTATGGGGCCACGTTTACACTTGAGAGAGTTATTTTTTTTCCAGAACTAAGGCCATTTTCTTTTTAGAGTTCAGTACTTAGTATAGTGCTTTTGGTGAATGTTGATATCTTGTGTTTAATTAAGGTGCCATCAAGATTTGGTTACCTTCATCATTTTGCATAACTGGTGCAGATTCATACTTCCAAGCATGCATGGTTTAATTGCCTTTTTTTAAGCTACTCCATTAAATTGTTGCGAGGTATAGATGGTGTACAGTTTTGTCATGGATGTGTGTTTTGAAATCAATGTGTGAAAAGTACAACCTTCAATGTTTAGTCCTAACTAATGTAGACCCATTTGAACTGATGCTCTTATCTGTTGCCTGCTGCACCTGTGACAGCAGTCAGAAAGCAGTCTGTGTTCCTCTCACCTAAGACTTCTGCCATAGCCGCTGACATTAAGTGCACTCCCTCTTTATTTATAGTGCATTTACTCAAGCCTTTCCTCACAGGTTGAGTGTGTGTTAAGGCCATGCAGTCCAACTGTGTTTGACATCAATAAGTCACCAAACTCCAGTAAACTCATTAATATGGACAGTAATTCACAGGTCTGATTCTTGCAGTTAATACTGGTTATGTTCATGTTAGAGTATATAACTTTGTGACTTGCTATTAGGATTTTTGTTTTGATTAACTTTTATCGTCAGTGATGGTACTGATGAAACAGTTTAGAGTTTCCAGAGTCTATTTTGAGAGTGAAGCATCCATTTGCTATGACTCAGTGTTCAGTTGAACACAGCAAGAATATGAATCAATCAAGAATATGCCAACTGAGGCACTTGTGATGGTGCAACATTATTTGTGCATCCCCACAACTGTAGTTCCATGTGTATAGCTGTTAAGAGCAGCTGCACCTGCATGTTCAAATTTTATTTTGATAATCCAAATAATTACTAATCAATATCCAAATACAGATGTAGTTGAAAAATTGGTTGTTTCACATTTACAGTTGTGGGTCCTTTGCATTGTTTTTGAACCTCTGCTTAACATTCTCCTCCATCATGCATTGCTTTGAACTGACATGTACCCCCTTTTTTTCTATTCAATAGCACCAGCAGACGCTATTAAACCAGTTGAGGGAGGTCACAGGCACCACAGATGTTCAGCTGCTTCAGCAGGCTCTGCAGGTAGATCATAAAACACATGCATTACAAATCCTGGTACCAGAGCTGATAGATACACACTAAACACACTGTTCTGTTATAGTTTCTCTTTCTGTCTCCTTTACACTTTCAGACACATCAAGATATTGTCTAATGTGGAGACAGTTTTTACTGTTTACAAGCTGTTTTCACACAATCCATACAAACACATGCTCAAAAAAACAGCAACAGACCCATTTCATTTATGAGACAGGAGGCTTCTCTACCTCAAATCCATGTGTGATCCATTCATGTGTAACTGCTGGCACAGGTTAATCTCTAGTTGTCACAGAAATATATAAGCAGTTCAACTGATGTTATTACTAAACTTTAGAATTACACAATTTTACATTAGATAAACACATGTTGTGAGGTTTTTTTGCACACACTTTTTAGAACAGCTATTTTCCTCAACCATTGTTGGCAAATAAAGATGAAAATATATATGCAAGCCTGATCTGCAACAGGCTTCAAGGCCTAGCCAAGTTTTCCAACCACTTATTTTCCTGTGTTCAACCATCTGACATAAGCCTTTACAAAAACATTGTTGCTACAGGTGAGCAATGGAGACATGGCCGAGGCAGTGGCGTTTCTGACAGAGAAGAATGCCAAGGTTCCACAGCAAGATGAGACAACTTACTACCAGACGTCCCAGGTGGCCAGCGACAGATACATCAGCGTGGGCAGCCAGGCAGACACAAGTGAGCAGCTTACTTTTGGTGTGGGTGTTCTAGACACCTAATAGGGATGATAACAAAAAAAAGACATTAGACTGTCAATATGTACAGGATGATGTGGAAAAGATTAACTGTGCGAGTATAAACCATGAACATAAAATAGGTGTTCATGCAATATAAATTACTGTGTGTGTGTACTTTTCCTTAATGCAGATGTGATTGACCTGACTGGAGACGATAAAGATGACCTGCAGAGGGCTATCGCCCTCAGTCTGGAGGAGTCCAACCGGGCATTCAGGGAGACGGGCATCACTGATGAGGAGCAGGCCATCAGCAGGTGGGCTTAACATTACTCAGCAACTGAGAGCAAATATGCCAAGAAATTCTGGGCCTAACATCTGACCAAACAGAAAATACAAAAAACAAAGCCTTGGATGAATATCCACACTTACCACCTACATTGTCTCCATCTTTGCCCAGGGTGTGATGAAAATATGTCTTGCATTCATTTGTGTTGTGTAACGTCGAGTTGCTGATCTGCAGTGAAAAATCAGGGATGTCCTAAGCTGATCCTAAGGATCGGTCTCAAGGCAGATCTGGGTTAATTTTAATGGGTCAGTATCAGGTAAAATAAAGCTGATAGAAATAGAAACTAGCTGGGATCTGCCCTGGGTGCAGTTGGCTCTGTATGCACGTAAAAAAAGTTAAAATTTGTACAACGATTTGATAGTACCAGTGCTTAACTCTGACCTGACTCCAAGATTGCAAAATAAACTGATTCATGAAAATCCAACACTAAGGATAGTTATATCTTTCCTCTCTATTTTCAGCAAAGAGCAGTAAAAGAAATGCTGAACTTTTTTTTAAAAAAAATTTTTTTAGCCAGCACATACGGGTGCTCTCCCTGGTTAAAATGACAAATATCACCCGCAGCAGTTCATACCAGCTGTCAATAATTAATGTAAATTCTGTGAGCAACTTGATGACAGACCAATGTTAAACTTGGCTGATCTCAGCTTGCTGGGCTCTCTGCAGCTGCCAGACCTTCCAAAAACTCTTAACAGAGTGATACATCCTCTCTCCTGTAGATTGCGTCACATCATATTCACAAGTCCTGTTAAACTTTCATCTAAATCATATCAACAGTTTAAACTAATACAAGCTGTAGTTTTTAATCAGGACCTTCATTATTTTGGATCAAGACGCCCATACAAAATAATCATCAGTTTTGCAATAGGGTCTCAGATATTTTGGACATTTCCAGATTAGGTTTGGGGTTTGATGTCATTTGAAGGGCACATTTTAAAAGAATAAGGGTGGAATTAATATTTTGACAGGTCACCACTTTAACCACTTAAAAGAGTTGTATTTTTTCCTTTCATCCTCAGTCTGAGGCAGTGCAAATGGTCACTTACCTTGTTATAAAAGCGATTGATTTATTATGTCCTGTTAAGAGAGAATAAGAGCCTTAAGAACATTACATTTTAAAGCACAACCCTTAATATCATGTACAATTTAACCTTATTGAAGCACAATACTCAGACGCCACTATCTGGCAGTTTAGATAAACTCCATTCTCACTGAACTGATGTGGACCGTAGAGATAAGCCCCATTAATGGCTAACTATGTCGAAGTTTATACAGGGACATTTCACTTTAGAGAAACACTTTTTGAACTTTATTTATTGCAATAGAAAGATACTGTATAATGAAAAAAATAAAACTGTATGTAATGTATATAATAATCCCTCTACTGCAGTGGATTCCAGCCAGACCTTTAAAATGACACGTATGGCAATGCTATGATGTTCAGTGCCTTTTAATTAAATTTGTATGTTTTGTAATTTGTGTTTCGCCTCCCTCACTCTTTTTAGAGTTTTGGAGGCCAGCATAGCAGAGAACAAGGCAAGTCTGAAGCGTACCCACACAGAAGTATGGAGTGATTCACCCAACCCACATGACAGGAAGAGGATAGACAGCTGCCCTGTGGGTCTGAAAAATGTTGGCAATACCTGCTGGTTCAGTGCTGTCATACAGGTGGGCACACACACACACACACACACACACACACACACACACACACACACACACACACACAAAACATATTCGATATATATTGTAATCATAACTTGAGACACCATCTGAGACTTTGGACAAGATTTTGGTCTATATTTTTGTATTTCTTTCCTTGTTCTTTTTTGGTTCCCTGTTAATGTAATGGAGCAGGAATCAGTGCTTGATCCGTTGTAGACATCAAGTAGTACTGGATAAGATAATCTTTTAAATGTTTACATGTTTGAAAATACTGAAAAAAAAAAGATCTGTTTTCAAAAAGCCTTAGTTTCCTCTGTGTTGGTAGAGTCAGTGGTAGAATGTGACCTGAGCTGAAATATGCCACACGAACACTGGATACACCATCACATGGTGCCTGGCTCTTGTGTGTAATGTAACCCCCGACCCGACCCTGCTGCACTTGGTGAAAGACGGGAGTAAACAACTTTCTTGTTTTCCTGACAAGATATCATAACAACTTTTATATTCACTTTTCCAAAACAGAAACTACAAATAATCACTTTGGTTATAGCAGCGAGAGTAAGTGGCTTGTGTTATTATGTGTAGATGGTTACTCTTGCACAATGTTATTAAAGTACTAAAAAACGACCTGTGGTTATGTGGAAAGGAAGGAAATGCTCATTGCTGGAATATCTGACTCAGTCTGGTGTGATTTTTGTTGGATGTAACAAAAACTGCACACATTCAACTCAGCCTTTTTCATCGATGACAAGTATTCCATGCACTAAAGACAGGGATCAGGTTTACATTTTATTTGTGTACAATATTGCTTTAATTTCTGTTTTATGAACTGGAGCTGGCAGGAGCATGCCGATAGATCAGCTGGCAGGGGTTTGAATTGCCAGAGGGTAGGTCTATTTGTAATTGCACAGAACAAGATGCTCTAAGATTGTAATCTGAAAAATTGTTTTAATTTCATTTGTTGAGACATCTCATTGTGTGACAACTTCATTGATCTATATTATTGCACATAGCTAATTTTTCATCATTTAAATTACCCTTTTATTTAGAAAGTCCTTCCAGTAATCATACTACAGCAGTCTACAAAATAAAAGCTGCATCTTTTCAATACATAAACATTACAAAAACAAAACATTTGTCCATCTGCAGTGCCGTACACTTTTGTTGTTGTCTACAATAATATTATTTTCACATCGCAAATTTTAGGATAAGGTATTTATTGACTCCACTGCTCGCATCTCTCTCAGAGTTGGACGACAAAGTTGACAGTGCCTTGGCTAATTAGCTGGACAGAAGTTGCGCTCAGTGTGGGTCTTGTGCTGTTACATAAGTAACGTTGGCCTAATGTCTGCCCACAATTGAAAATAATGCAATGTCAAGACGTCACTTTATTGTCCAGCTGTCCAACAATCAACAATCAAAATAAGCTGCAGACTCTCAATTAAGCTCTCTGTCCATATCGTGAAGCATCTTATGATTGAGAAATTACCTCACATTCATTTTTGGCAGTTGTGTACTTACATTATCCCAAATGTTTCTAAAATTAAATCCCAGAAAAATCCATGAATTCACTCAAGGTAATGATGTATTTCATTTGGTCACATATCATAACTTCTACAGGAAAGTCACAGCGAAGGAAATTGATGAATGAGATTAAACATTATGTTAATAAAACTTAAAAACATTACCTTGTCTGTGAACTCTGGTGACTGAGTCCCATCAGATAGATTTCTATCTATGTTTGTTTATTAACCCCAAAGTAGTTGTAAGCTAGCGAGCAACGGCATGCACTGAGGATGTGTGTGCCTGTGTTTCTCTGTGTTTGAATTCAGGTCAATCACTGCGCTCAGCACTCAACAGAGACTCCGGATGTCTTGCTTCTTTTCCCCTCACCTCTCTGTAATGTTACATTCATGAAGTAAAGTACATTTCCCCTCCAGCTCCAGTCAGCAGTCAACACTACAGTGCATTAACACCTCTGCAGATTGCTGCTGCAGTCAGGTTGATAAACAAAAGTGAGGATAAATCCAATTTTTATTCCCAAAAGTTCAAAAGTAATCTTAGGAGCTCTCCTTCCATCGGTAAAAGGCTCCGGATCAGAGCAGAGTTCAATTCGACTTTTATTATTTATTCCTTCAGAATGTCTGGCTCTACATCTGACTCTCTCCTCCAGAGGTGGCCGGCTCTGATCAGCTGAGCAGTGGCTCTGCTCCGCTGTTCCCTCCCCACACAGCACTTGGCCAACATCTTTTGTTTTGATTTAATAAAGAGAGCCCTAGTGGCATACATTTTTATTAATCATTAATTTGTTATTATAATATTATGGGTTTAATCATGGTCAATCTCTCACATGAAAAATGTAAATGTGATAAGGTTGTCCTATGATTCTGTGTTACTAACATTTGTTTATCCCGCTTCAATTTCAAGTCTCTGTTCAACCTGCTGGAGTTCCAGAGGCTGGTGCTCAACTACTCACCACCAGCCAGAGTCCATGACCTGCCTCGCAACCAGAAGGTTAGAGCCCATCTTTCTTCTTAGGCTCTCAGCAGAGGAAAAGAAAGCAGCAGTAACAAAATCGGAGTGTGATGTCTTTAATGGTTTTTAGCTCAGTCGTCTATGTGTGCAACCTCACATCAGCTCTGTTGATATTGAGCAGCTCTTCTGTAGCTTATCACAGCAGCTAGCAGTGCTTTAGCTTAGAAGGTTTGACCCTCTTGGAACTGTGAGCTACCATTCAGCAGCTGTGTGATCCTGCCCTAAGGTCACTGCAGCTTAATGTTTTGCCCCTTCTCGTTCACATAGCTCACTGCTAGCAAGCTGCTAGAAGTAGCAACTTATGTGAAATGTTTGAAGAAAAATCAGGACATGCAGAGAGTGTATTTTGATTGTTTATTTTGTTTTGTTTTTTTTGTTTTTTTACATTTGAGATACTCAGCATGTGTCCACCACAGGGTCAGCAGCCTGTCGCTAATCTGCTCTAAGCCTCAGCTGTGGAAGTGTGGCTCTGGGCAGTCATCTCTTCATATCACTTCCCTTAGTCCTAATCACTGACCTTTTACTTCAGCAGTACGAGACTGCAAGATCTTACAGTCTAATCTTTTAAAGCATCTCTGACTCACTTGCTCAGAGAAATAAGTGTGTTGTTATTATGCACTGCTGAGTCATGTTGCCTCTGCATCTCATGTTATAATGTCAATAAAGCAACACTGCACAACTTAAAAAAGAAGACTTGGGGTAAAGAAGCTATTAACTTGCTGTTACTAAAAGTTTGAGTCATCGTTCTAAAATGATACATGAGGACCTTGTTATTTTCTGATTATCAAAGATCAGCGTTGAAATTTGGAGGTAACTGACTGTTGCTTTCACTGGTTAAAATGTTCAATGCCAACATCAGTGGCAATGCTGAGACTTTTGGTCTCTCTAAAGCTACTGGATACTCTGCCCAAAATTGTTTCCGAGAACAGTGATGCCACTTGGTAACGTCACTCCGCAGCAGCAGGTGAAGTGATTTTGCAGTTCAACAGAGTGACAACTCTTTGGAGAAATGATCTGGCTGATTGAAGCACCTTAAATACAGTTCCAGGTGAACTTCTTTCTGAATCAGCACAACCATTATCTGGATCCAGCCTAATCAGCTTTTTTATTATCGTGTCAAAACAATAAGTATCAGTCAACAATCAACATTTCATATCTACTGCTGCTCAGCTCATTTTCAGGGTGTAGCCGCAGGTTGTGAAATCTAATTAGGTTGGCTTGATTAATGTTGATGTTAATGTTGTTGACTAAGTATGTTAGCTACCACTAGAAACTGTAGTATGTCTTGCTTCATACCAAAAACAGGTGATGATCATAAATTGACATTATTACCCCTCAGCTGTTCCTAAATTTGAATACCTTGAAAGATAGACTGTTGACATTTGTTTTTTTTTTTTTCCGTGAAAAGACCAAAATGATGCGGGTTAGTCCATCTCTTTACATTTTCTTTCTTTGGCACACAAAAAGTAAACTCTGTAAAAATGGGTCACAATTGCATAGTTTTAAAAATTAATACTTTTATAAAGGCTAAATCATTTCCGAAAACAGCTGGGTACTCTAGTACTACATGTCAGTATTAGAAAGTGGAACATTCCCTTTCACTCTTAGATGAGAAACACTGACTTTACCGAAATTTGATTCACTAAGTAGTTGATTTTGTGTTACTCTTACCAGGAACACAGGAACCTGCCTTTCATGCAGGAGCTGAGGAACCTCTTCTCTCTCATGGTGGGGTCCAAGAGGAAATATGTGGATCCATCACGAGCTGTGGAAATACTCAAGGACGCCTTCAAGTCGAGTGAATCGCAGCAGGTAAGCCGCTTTCTGCCATAACCTGCTCAGCATAATAACATTCACTCGGTACAGGCAGCGCTCAATTAAGAGAGCTTTGTTACATCAGGCAGGTAAGAGATAGTGTTCGTGTTACTGCATTTGTATCTCCTACTGACAAAAGCAACGAGACGGCAAACATGTTACCCAGAGAGCATCCATAATGTGCTGTGGAGAACACATGGCTCCACATTTCAGTTTTGACTAGAGATGCACAGATCGATTGGCAATATATTCACAGATTCGAACTTACCGGATCAATAACTCATAAGTGAAACCTTGTTAAAACACAAACGACGGGTCTTTCCTACCGTGGTAAGGTAGACAACGAGCTACAACCGTATTTTTTTATCAAAACCAGCGGTCCTCCGGGTCTGTATGGTCAGCCGTCTGTGAGATGAGGGCACAGGGACCGTCAACAAAGTGCAACACCGAAAAGAGAAACTACAAAAAATATTCAATAACTTCACTACTATTATTCAGAGTGTAGTGCCACCAAAATCACGCCACAAATCAGTGGTCTCCTGCTGGTTATTCTACAATTTTTTGTTGGGAAAAAATTTGCTTTGCCATAATTTGGGGGAATTTCTATTGGGAGAAATATTCAATAACACTAATATTCAGTGTGGTGTCACAAAAATCACCTAACTCTAACCCTACTTAACAAAAACTGTTTTCTAATGTAACATTAACTTGATATTGGTATTTAAAAAATGTTTTAATACATAATCCATGTGAAGTGAAGGCCAAATGGACTTGCCCCTAAAATGACAAAACTCCCACCCTGACTGCATGCATTCCCACTAGTAAGCTACAGTTACTCTATGTAAGCTGAGTCCAAGTTGTCTCTAAGAGAGTCTCTAGAGTGTGAAATATTGCACATTGCCTCAGCCTGCAATAAAACGGTGGTCAATTCATGATACTTTCTCATCTCCTAATTTTTATACTTGATAATACAATGTCAATGTTGTGTAAGAAGAATCATTAATTAAATAAATGAAAGTTACACAAGACAACAATACAGAAGAATTTATGGATTTGATGCTGTGATCGGTGATCGGCAATATCGGGATCGGCTGATACTGCTTTCGGTGATCGGCCCCAAAAATCCTGATTGGTGCATCTCTAGTTTTGACCTGGCAGATGTTGAGATGCTCAGGAAAGTCATGACAACATTGAAGTCTTCTAATTCTGTTTATTTATCACCCCCTGCAGCTGGATGTTGTCCCCTACAGCATATAAAGCCATGTTAGTTATGTTAGCCTATCTGCATCAGCACCTAGTAACTACAGACCAGTCTCAAATCTTTCAATTTCAAGTAATATTTTGAAGAAATCTTTCAAATTAAAGTCCTTGAAAAAGAAATGGGAGTCCAGATGCCGGTAAACCTTTATTTTTAGTACTAATTGCTGCTGTTGATTTGAGTGTTCACCAAATTCTTTTAAATAGACTGACGAACATTGGCCATTCCTGTTTTTGGTTTATGTTTATGGTTTCCTGCTGTTTTTTTCTGCATATATTTGTGCTGTCTATTATCAGCGTGGCAGACCTGCAATAATCAGACATAAATGATTAAATATATAGATGGCTCAATTATTAAATGAATATGCAATTATATGCAACCAAAATAAAATTGAAATAAATGTTGGTATTAAGTAATTTGAGAAATTTGACATAAATAGATATTTCTGCTGGAAAATGGCCTCGATATTTAGTTCCCTTCTTTATTTATTTTCCCATTAAATTTTCGCATAGTAAGAACGGGATACTACCAACGCCTGTAAGACATTGTATATCAGACAAGGCCATAATCACATCATCTATTCAGATTTGTAGAATTTATTGAATATTTGAATCTTCAAAAATCATGACCCTCCTCCTGTCTCATGCTCCCATGCTTCTGTCCTGTGTGAGGATTTAACAGCAACACTCCCCCGGTGCTTCAAGTCCTGATGTCAAATGATCAGACGCAAATGCATGGCTAGCTAGCTAAGCAACAGGTAACACTAAAGCTGTCAGGCATTACAGCCTTAGTTTGTTATATTCCATAAAAAATGGATATGAAAATGTAGATTAAAATGGTCAGAGCATAAAATCAATCTTGATATTTACGAATCAAGACTCAATAGCTTAATATGCCATAGCCGTCAAGGCTGAAAATAAAAAACGATTAAATTAACTTGTAACCTGAAAATAAATAAAATAAATAAATAGTCAAACTGTGGCTGTGGACAGTCATGGCACCCCTGTAAAAAAAATGAAAACAAGAACATACAACATGAAACACTAAATTAAAAGCTAAAAAGCAAAAGAAAAAAAGGCTCACAAAATGCTCCAGCTGTAAAGCTACAGTATGTCAGCTAACATTAGCAACCTGCACATACTGACTGGAATCCTCATCCTGTCTAAGATAACTTGATGAGAGATAAATATATGAATGGAAGAGAGGGGATAAATCCACTAGTGTGTAGTGCATATCACTAAATCAAACAAACATTTGTATGGCATCTTTTTTAAGGAGGACTGAACCTATGCACATACCGGAAATATTTAATTCCCTTTATCCCCTCTTTGTGCCAAGTCCTTTCAACCGAGGGCATGATTGCTCAGTTTCATTTTTGTTCCACTGACTCAGCTTTACTGAATCCAAGACACTTAACCTCTCTTATCTATAGCTATTACTCCTCCAACCCACATCATCCCCTCTGATCTTTGCAAAAAATAATATTGACATGGAATTAGCTGTTTTGTGCATATATCCTATAACGTGACATACACATGTCAAATGTACAAACTGTTCCGTTGTTCTCCTTACATAAGCATTTGCACTAAGCCTGTGTCACTTCAGAGGTTAACTCAGGTTAGCCCTCTGGCCTCTGTACTCATCAGTCATGTCACTACTCCGTGTATTAGTCAGGTTGGATCGGCATTGGCCTGTATTATCAAAGGGCATTGATGTCTGAGATGGTGGCCTTGTGTCATGCAGGTCCCCTTTGAAGTTCAGCTGTCAGTGAACCCCTCTGCTAAGACGAGTCATCTTTTATCCAAAGCTCAGTGTACATCAGCACATGACAGACATGGCATTGATTTGACTGATTGGACTGACTTGGACTTGATTGCTCGTAGGTGCAGTTAAGTCTTGTAGTTTGACTCTGTGACCTCTGTTTCCCAAAGGCAGTCCCGTAATTGGTCATTTTTTATGTACGTCTGTGCTTTGATCAACAGCAGGATGTGAGCGAGTTCACCCACAAGCTGCTGGACTGGCTGGAGGATGCATTCCAGATGAAGGCTGAAGAAGACAGGTAACCACAGCTCTTTTATATCTCGAGGTCTCAAGCAGTAGACAAATGCCTGTTGGTGTTACTGGGCAGCACATTTATAAGGACAGACTCAAATTAGTGAAGTAACTTCTTACTTGGAACGGAATTCCAGATGTCTGTCAACAAGTTTGACCTATGTTTTTGAATACCACCTCCTTGCCTACAGGGAGGGTGAGAAGCCAAAGAACCCCATGGTGGAGCTTTTCTATGGTCGCTTCCTTGCTGTCGGTGTCCTGGAAGGTGAGTTGAAGTGTTCAGCTAATACCAATAAACAGGAAAAGTGAGGGGCAGCTAGAGAATCACAGAGAAATAAAGCATTAGCATGGTCTGATTGCTGCAGCCAGAAAGCAAGCAAGTCCTTGCCCCTAGTAATGAAAGGTGACCTTGTCTTAATGAGATGTGCTCCATGTAAAAGAGGAGAGCGGTTGCATTGATCGTGGAAGACCTTGATGGCTGATTGACATTGCGCTTATTATGCATGACAATACTGGCCCAGAGCCACCGAAAGCTGGGCCAGTGGACTCTGCTGCTCATAAAATGACCTTAATGCCTCATCTGCATGTCCGCTAGCAACTCCTCTCTTTCTCTTTTTTTGGCCTTCTCATCAGTAGTTTATGCGGGGAGGCCTGTGCAGCTGTGTAATGATGAGTGAGTGACTGCTGAACAAGTGAAAATCAGCTTGGATGCAAACGAGTGTGAAATGGCTCGTTATTGCTTTTACTTTCACGCTCTTCGCTTGTCCAACTCTTCTGTCACGCCTGGCACACCTCTGACCTACATGATGTTTAAGGACACACCTTAACCCTATTCCTCTTTCAGTCAGGTCAGCAATTAGGATCTGTTATTAAATATTAATTACAGTGATGGGTTAAAAAAACACATTTCAATAGCAAGGGAAATGCTGAATATCAGTTCCAGTGAACAGCCAGGCCAATAATTGGTCCACGCATAGTAAACAGTATCTAGTCACATACTCAACATATAAATAAATGTATAATTAACACTTACTGTTACTTTTGATACTTTGATACCCAAAATATGGAGTATTATTTGTATGTTTTTTCAGTACTTTTCTACAACACTGATTAATTACAATTTCATATCTATTCTGTGTTTGTCATTTCACAGGTAAAAAGTTTGAAAACACAGAGATGTTTGGGCAGTACCCCCTGCAGGTCAATGGCTTCAAGGATCTCCACGAATGTCTTGAGGCAGCAATGATCGAGGGCGAGATCGAGTCCCTGCACTCAGCAGAGAACTCTGCCAGGTCCGGACAAGAGGTCAGCGCCAAAGCAGAATACCAACAGTTGTTTCCATGGAAATGCTCAGGACATTTTGAGAAGTTATACAAACCAAAATGAATTGTGTTTTGTTTTCATTCTCAGATGTTTATACAAGTAAATCAAAGATTATTTGTGTTGCATAGAAATTGTTTTGATAGCCTTGTGGTGTGTCATACATATTTTCTTGAGGCCCAACACCAAGTCAGAGACTAAACACTTTCACTAAACAACTATCAGTCACCACCTTTCAGTAGCACTCTTTACAAAAGAAGTCAGGTCAGGTTAAATAGTTAGGGCTTATGTGTGGGATCTTCTCCAAAGGGTTGCCCTCCTTGCCCTTATGTGACACATGTGCTATTCTGGGTTTGACCTCTGGTTAACTGTAGCCTTCCCAAACACTGTCCCATAGCAGCTGGGAGCAGCTAATTACCAGGTCAGTGCACAGATGAGTATGGCACCAAGCCCTCTGGAAAAGCCCCTGCCATCATCACAAGTGAGCATCAGAGATAGAGCGGGAGTGACGTTTTATCCACATCACACAGGATAACAGGGTTTCCCCCAGGGAAATTGTTAGCAGAGGTGATGAGCCTGTAATCACAAAAAGAGTTAGGTGATGATTAATATATGCAGGGCTCTTGCACAAGTTCTAAATTTGTGATAACCTGGAGCAGTACTTGTACTGTCAATTAAGAATTATGGTTTTGGTGTAAGTTATGGTTGCACAAGCAACCTCTCAGTCTCCCTGTCCTCTGCTCTCTGTTGAAGTCTTTGAAGAGGGTGGTCTGTCCAGAACCCAGACATACAGAGTACAGAATAGAAATTGCAGAGCGCAGTATGTAACCAAATGTCAAGTTCCCATTGTCACTGAATAGTGAATACTAATCACATACCAAACAGTGTAATGCAGTGCAAGAGAGGTGGTAAAGACAGAGTTGTTTTGTTCCCAAATTAAGAAATGAATTAAACTGGATACCTAATACTTATGCCTCCATATCATGTTAAATTTCAGGTCAAATCAAAATCTGCAGCCAAAACACATCTTGTCTAATGGGGATATTGCAAACTAGATGTTGCTAAAGGGATCTGTGACAGGTGAATGTTTGAGAAACTCTACTCTCAAGGGTAAAGGATAATGATAATTAATCTCAAGACCAACTTCCAATTTTCTTTCAGCACTGGTTTACAGAACTCCCTCCTGTGTTGACCTTTGAATTGTCAAGATTTGAATTTAACCAAGCACTGGGGCGACCTGAGAAGATCCACAACAAGCTGGAGTTCCCCTCTATGCTCTACATGGACAGGTAACAAACATAAGCAGCAACTTTGATTGTAGATTCTACAGTATTTGTCTCTGCAGGATATATGGTATTAATCTCAAGGCTCTTAAAAGCTGAAGCCTCCGCTGTGGTGTTTGTGTTGTTAGGTATATGGACAGGAACAGGGAAATAACCAGGATCAAGAGAGAGGAGATCCGGAGGCTGAAAGAGCATCTGACAGTGCTCCAGCAGCGACTGGAGAGGTACTACTCATCCAACTATATGTGTTTATTTAGCTAAGGTCAACAAAGCTCTCTAGACAGCCATGGAGAGTAATTTTGCTCTCCGACCGTGTCCTGTCTTTATCTGTCATTATGCCCTCTATTCTTACTTCTCTCTCCCTCGGCTTCCCTACATCTCTTTGACACACTCACTTCCTCTTTGTTCTCTCTCAGGTATCTGAGTTATGGCTCAGGCCCCAAGAGGTTTCCTCTGGCAGATGTCCTCCAATATGCCATGGAGTTTGCCTCCAGTAAGCCAGTGTGCACTTCCCCAGTGGAAGACATTGACTCATCAGCACCCCCTGGTGGCACAACAGGACAACAGCTGCCCACGCCAAGGCAAGTTTCATAACAGATGGCCTGCTGTTTTGTTATTGCTGCTTTTCATCTTTTCCATCATTTGCTCTGTTAGTTTCAGGACCTAACAGTGCAAACAGGGAAACATCATTTTCATATTATTATCCTAAACCCCTCTTACTTTTTGTGAGGCTTGCTCATACAAGTATTTCAAGTCGGGTACAGCTGGCCCTCTGAATTGAGCAAACTTGTCATAATTTGCTCATTGAATTAATTGCTGGCTATTCATGAGCGTGTGCATATTCACGTGAACAAGCCAGTTGCAAAGATTACAGGAAAAATGCATTACACTACTCTGCAGGGGATATTACACTGTCAGGTGTTATGCAGACAGATGTTCAACTGGACAGCCTTAGCTAAAAATCTCCCTGAAAATCTAGCTCCACCAATTTTACAAGTTAAAGAGTGTTCATAGGCCTTGGGGAGTACTTATACATATCTGAAAAAAGTAGTGTTGAGTGTAGAAGATTTTCCATTCTATAACCCACAATGCAACTAGGCCACTGAGTAACACCACCGGAGGCAATTTATCAGATTACATGCAGCTTCCTCTGGAGCCACAAAAGGCTCTTTACTGCTTTTTTAGCAGATGTAGTAGTACTCGTCAAGACCTGCACACACTTTAATGCGTAATATTGTTGAGGTTACCCAGTAACATTTTGGTCACTTGTTTAAACTTGCAGTAACCTGCAGTGTCACTTGAGGGCAGCAGAAAAAGGTTGTGAATACAGTATTGATAGACTGTTAGTCCATTAACTCTCTTTTAACTCTTGATTTGGGGTGTTTACTGTGGTCTCTACCACTTCTTAAGGGAAATAGCCATCTCTTTAGCTACCTAATGCTAATCTTTTTGGTGGTGAACAGGTTCAATGCACTGTAATTTTGGAGCATTTTTTTTTTGCTTAGCTTTTTTTGTCCTCCTGTGGCTGTTTTGTCTTATGTACTGTGTCTCTCACCCTGCAGCACAGCTGAGCAGGACTCCTTGCCTCCTCTAGAGAGCTCAGGCCCTGCCTCAGGTCCCACCACAGCTCCCGCTGCAGCCCAGCAGCAGAGAGTACCCATTCATAAGCCCTTTACCCAGTCCAGGCTACCTCCTGACCTTCCCATGCACCCTGCCCCACGCCACATAACTGAAGAGGAGTTGAGGGTGCTCGAGGGCTGCTTGCATCGCTGGAGGAGTGAAGTAGAAAATGACACCCGTGGTAGGTCTTACTGTCGCCCATTTGCAGCTGTCTTATGATCATCTCTATTGTAGTGGCTTCACCTTGAAGACAAATAGTACCGCTAAAGTAAACATTATATTGGCACTTACTTATAGATTGTATATGGTGTTCTTCCCATCAGATCTGCAGGGCAGTATAACCAGAATCCATAGAACCATTGAGCTTATGTACTCTGACAAATCTATGATGCAGGTGAGCAGCACTTTTCTGTAATGAGCAATATAAAAAGCCACATCTACTGCTCCATTTGTAAATCAGTATTTCACATCTCCTTTGTGCTGTTCCAGGTTCCATACCGGCTTCACGCAGTGCTTGTCCATGAAGGCCAGGCTAATGCAGGTCACTACTGGGCTTACATCTATGACCCACATCAGCGTTGCTGGATGAAGTACAACGACATTTCTGTCACAAAATCGTCATGGGAGGAGCTGGTCAGGGACTCGTTTGGAGGCTACCGCAATGCCAGTGCCTACTGTCTCATGTATATCAACGACAAGAAGCCCTTTCTCATAGAAGGTACACATGGATCAAGGTCTAGCTAGTAGGAGGGTCTATCTTTCATGCACAGTTGTAGGAATTGCATATGTTTTTTCTTTATTATTCCAGCCATTTTTCTTAAAAGCATGCATTTGCCTCGGTTACAGTTACAGGCCCAAAGAGAGCTTCTGCCACTTTTGTCAGGTGAAGGACTGATTCATTCCTCATATATCATCATCATATAAACATCATGTCTTGGTAAACCTTTTGACCACTGATTTCTACTGCTTATTCCATCACTTGGATCTTACTCCCTTGTTGATTATCACATAATCTCATTCCATCGAATGTGGAAGTAGTTGGCATGGAGTTTGATGGTCCTCCTCAATTTAAAAAAATTGGCTTAAAAAATATAGCTGTGTACAAATTGTTTGAAAAGCTAGAACAGATAAATAAACAACACACAAAAACCTTTATGATACTTGCCAAAGACGACCACCAGTCCACTTGAACTATGAGGTAATTTAGTTGTTTTTTGATGCTTTCCACATTGATTTTACATGGATTTTCAAATTTTTGTCCAATATCTGTTTTCTGTTGACTCAGTTAAATCGAAGTAATGAAGCTGATTCCACTCTTTGCACTGCATTTTGTCCTGGAGGAAAGTTTGCAATGGTTCTTCCAGCTCAGACTTGCTGTCAAAAGTGAAAATGACAGAAAATCAAGGAGAGTTTTAGTCAAAGGACAGGTTTCATCATCTCAGTATATGTAGTGGTGTTGGCGGTGATAAAAAAAGCATTTTAATTTTTTTAGTGTTTTAAGTATAGCAATGAAAGAAAACCGTAAGACTTGTCTGTTGAAAGAGTTACACAAAACATACATTTAAAAAGCTACTGATGCTGAAAAAAATGTTCATTGTCTCATTCTGTTGTCTTTGCAGAAGAGTTTGATAAAGAAACAGGACAGATACTCAGCGGCATGGACAAACTGCCTCCTGACCTGAAGCAGTTTGTGAAGGAGGACAACGAGCTGTTTGACAAGGAGATTGAGGAGTGGGATGCCCTGCAGGCCCGCAAGGCCCAGCAGGAGAAGCTGGCCCTGGCCGCAGCCGCTGCAGCTGCAGCAGCCTCGGCAGCATCCAGCACTTCCACTTCTTCATCTTCCCCTCAGCCCATGAGTATTGAGTCCAGCCCTCCAGACAATGCAGGTTAGGGTCATGGCGCTCAGAATACAGAGTAGAATACTTAATTGAGAATCAATACTTGGTATGGAATATATATACAGAAAAAACTCCTGTTCCCTAGAGGGTTATATAAACAGACGAGGAAATGACCTTGTGCAGCCTTACAACTCAAACTCCCTTTGACATGTTGTTGTCTATATGATTGTATGCAATATATACAGTACATCACAGCAAAGGTTGTGACCTGATCGGTTTGTTTAAAACAAGATGCTTCAGCCCAAAGCGTTCAGATGTATTTATATTAAATTGTAATGTGTCGTGACACACAGTGTGTTTATTGACTAAATTACGCGGTGAATTTTAATTTAGAGTTGTCAAAGCTTTTTACATGCAATCCTTGATACTGGTAAATACTATCGTTAAGTTCTCTGGAGACATTTGTGTACTGCTGTTTTGGCATTTGTGGGGATGGCGAACCTGTAGGAAATCATTCTGAAAAAAAACTTTTGAACCGTATCATGCATTTGTGCATTTCTCTAATGTTGTCGCTGTCATCCTGCAGTACCCCAGCAGGATCCAGAATACATGGAGCAGCCATCACCCACCAATGACTCCAAGCATCTGCAGGAGGACACGGAGCGAGCCATCTCCAGGGCTGCTGCTGAACAGGAGGAGAGGAGCCCCGAAGCATTATTAAATGCTGTATGTAAAACATGCAAAAACAGCACACCACATTCTCATAGAGACACAGTAGGCTGCTGTTTTTTCAGCAAAAAAGCTCTTGAAGTCCACTGTTTATTGCCTGCCTTGGATCATGTAGCAGAACAACAAAGGTAGGGACTAGATGGTCAACATGTGTAGAATTTAGCAGGTAAAGGTCCAGATGTTTGTCTCAGTAGTTGTTGGAAACTTAAGAGATCCATAACGAGGAGAGTACTGGACATGCATTCGCCAGTTGGTCAGAAACAACTGAAAATGAATGATAATGTTTTTCTGTAACTGCTGGCTGCTAACAAGTTCACCATCAACTTTAAAGATGCTAATACAGAATGTTTCTGTTGTGTTGTGTTCAGCTTCTGCCTGCTGCCCCCAAGTGACCAAAAATTCAGTTAAATGCGGGGAATGAAGTTCAACAATCAACTACCTCTCTCCAGGATTGCTCACCTCACCGTTAATGCAGGTCTAAAGGATGGTTTCGACACTTTTCAAAACAGTCTAGTTTCCTTGCTGAGGTGCTTTGAGGAATGGTACCACGAAGAGGGAACTTTTTAATAAAAAATGCTATAACAACACCTAGTTGACTAGCTCAGCCCCATGAAGCATCTTAATTAATTTCAGCTAACGTCCAGAATGCATTTTTTGCACAGACGGCAGTATATTGACTTATATGTCCCCCATTTGAACTGTGTTGGGAAGGGAGCATTTCACAGCTGGTATAGAGAGGAGGAGCACTTACCTGCTCACTCAGCAACAAAATAAATCATCATACGTATGGTAGTGTGAGTGTTGTTTGAAGACATGCTTGAAAAATTCTGAAACTATCCTTTAAGCCCATTTCAAGCTTCTTCTAGTTTCTAACACTGTGTCCACACATGTTCCCAGTGAGTCTGAATATGGATTAAAAGTTATTTGATCTGTCAGGCCCAGTGAGAATATGTTAATCTTTTGAGAAAACCACATTATATCTTGTGGTATTCAGGTATAAAATGCGTTGTGTTCTTTATAATATTTCACTGTGTCTTTTCTCTACATTTAATGTTCCTCACATTTCCATCGGTCCTCTATCCTTTCTGTCCCATTCTCCCTGCAGTCTCTTCCCCCTCCCACCTCCCCTCAGCCTGAGGTCCAGGTGAGCACCCCTTCCACCCCTCCTCCTGACCTGGTCACGGACGATGAGTCCCCTGGCCAGCGCACCGTAGAGGTGGCCATTCCTAATGTTGGGACCTTTGTCATTGAGTCAGAAGAGGGGGGGTATGATGACGAGGTAGCTCTCGCCCAGACAAACCCTCTCCCCCGTGTTGTGCTGACAAGTCTGTGCCTGTTTGATATATTGAGTGAGAGCATCATTGCCCATTCACACGGCTCCACATGAAGGTTTTTCACACCTGAGAGAATCTGACACTTTATGCCAACATATTTCTGGATTGGTTTGAGGCTGAAAAAGCTGCGCAATAAGCCTGACCTCTTTGTTGGCCTTTCTGCGGTACTCTTGTGTGAAAAGTTTTTCTTGAGCCAGTCTGCATCTTGGCACAGAGGCAGGTTGACCTTTTGCAGAAAGCTTAAGTCTGCTGCTTTACACAAGTCACTCTTACATAGAAAACGACAAGAGCACAGGCTCGTGTTGTGATATGAATAAGTTGTTGTATGTTTGGCCTGTATTTAAAACCGAATGCAATTCCTGGGGATGTTAATGAGAGTTTGTACAGATTTCATGCAGTCATCATGGTTTGTAGTTTGTTTTTCTTTTGGGTTGCCTTGTTAACAGCAGTAGTTGTAGGTCAGTCTGGTCTGAGTGTTGAGTTGCTGCTGTATTCCAGCCTGTCCCCCCCCCCCCGCACTGTTGGCTATCTGTCACACACAGCTGTCACATGGCTGCCTTGGTTTTCACACATTATCCTTGTGAGGGTTGTGCATTGTGCCATTGAACTGACTGGCTGTGTCCCTCACAAAAGTGTCACTCTAACCAATGCATGGACTGCTGAGTGATGTCTAGCATGCCCTGACTGTGGTATGCTTCATTGTAGCGCCTCAGAGCGCATAACATAGTGGTCGACCTTGCTCGGTTTGTCACAAGGACCTGTTGTTGTGTTTAACATGGTTCCTGCTTCCCGGGCAGGCGATGATGACCCCCAACATGCAGGGTATAATTATGGCCATTGGCAAAACCAGCAGCGTATATGAAAAGAATGGGCCTGAGGCAGCCTTTTTTAAGGTACACACTATCTCTCCTTTACCTTTCTTCATTCCACTCATTCACCCACTTAACCTCCATCCACCTTCTCCTCTGTGTATGTGTTTCTTGGTCTTCTCCTTTTGTGCTTTCTTGCAGTGCAGTAAGACAGATAAAAGATATTTAGTAACTATGACAGAGTAACTCAGACTTCACAGATCTCATGGTGCTGGGTTTGAGGGGAAAGTTATCCGTATTCAGACATGTGCTGTGCAGCTACTCAGCTCTAAACTTCCTAAATTTTGGGGCAGCATATTAGATTATTTAAATCAGCCACGTTAAGTCAGCACCTCCTGTGTTGCCAAAATCATCTTGCTCTGAACTTTCAAATCTCAGCAATGAAAAAGTAAACTTTAGGATAAATGTAATGGTTCTATATACCATTTCTCATAATGACAGTGTAGTGAAGTGAAAGAAAAAGATACATTTCAAATTTAATAGAAGCCAATAATGGAAGATAAAGGTTCCCCTAGATGGACTAGCTTGAGAATAATCTTGCTAAATTGCGTATGTAACAGTTTTCCAGTTCTGAGGGAGAGGAGCATTTGAGAGCGAGTGAATGTGTGTGCCCACCTTAAAATATTTGATATTTTTGAGAATCATGTACCATTTTGTAGAAGTTACACTGTGTTTGCATCTAACTCTTAAGTGCATTGTGACTTCAACTCAAAATTTGTAATATGATGAAAACAATCATGTCTTAAATTGATTTAACTGCAAGCCTTTGCAGGTTGCCTTATATTTCTGAACTCAAAGTGTAACCGTTTTTCCAGTCTTTCAAGTCTCGGGGAGTACTACTGCATAAGTCAAAAAAGGTGTATAAAGCCTTTTGTGGCTCCAGAGGCAGCTGCATGTTGTTTGATAGTGCCTCCAGTGATATCACTGAGGCGGCAGGTTTTTTTTAAAGTAAGAATAATATGTGATATCTATATTTTTAAAAAAGGTGATATCTCTGGTTCTGCTGTATCAATTTTGATCATGTTTCCATAATGAGTCCAACATGTTGGTGTTAGTGAGTGTAATGCAAGACCAGATGACTGCAAAAAAACCAAAAACATAAACTACATCCAGCATTGCCCACAATGTAGCTGCACTGAGTGACATCACTGGAGGATGTAACAGATTACATTCAGCTTCCTGTGGAGCCACAAAGGCTTTATACTACTTTTTTTTTTTTTTTACATATGCAGTAGTACTCCACCAATTACTCATCAAAGTGTGTTTACAGGTTGTGGGGAGTTACCCTTTAAGAGGACCCAAGTCAGTGGTAGTATCCTTATGAACATACTACCTCAACCTTATTCAGCATTTGTAACCGTTACTCTGCCGTCTCTGTCTCCCTGGTCAGGCCATAAAGCTGGAGTATGCTCGTCTTCTGAGATTTGCCCAGGAGGACACACCTCCTGAGAATGACTACCGACTGCAGCACATCATCGTCTACTTCATCCAAAACCAGGCACCCAAGAAGATCCTGGAGAGGACTCTGCTGACACAGTTTGCTGACAGGAACCTGGCCTTTGATGAGAGGTAGAGTAGATGGCTTTAAACATTCTATTTAAAAAAAAAATCTGTTATACAATAGGATTTTATTCCTGTTGTCTGAAACTTGGTCAGTTGAAAGTTACCAGATTAGCTATTTCAAATCACCAGCAGAGGGCAGCACAAACCTAGACTCTGACATGCAGAACATATAGGTTTACCCTCAGCAAATACTGACACTGTGTACCAGATGGTGATCTGATGGTATTCCCTCTTCATTTCTTCTTTCTTTTTCAAACAAAAATCTTAGGAGACACATGTCCCGTAATGACTGTTCTTTTCTTTAATACTGCCGGCAAATATCAAGACTGTCATTGTAATGCTCTTGTCATTAGGGTATATAATGCTCCTTACTATCTCTTAGAATTTTCAACTGCGCTTGTTGGCCTCAATCCATATTCATGAGTGAAAAATTGATTTCTTCCTTCTTCTCTATTTTAAGCAAGATAATTAGATTTATGTGTGCATGTGGCCTCAATAGGAGCCTCCGGAGGAGTGTTTCACTTCTCCTCTCAGCACTAAAGTGTGATTCATTAGGCCATGTTAAGGCCTAGGGGCAGGGTGGACTCTTTCATCTCCTGGAGTACCTCACAATGACTCACCATCTCATCGCTAATGCCGCTTCCTCTTCCTGTCTCCCCGCCTCCCCCCACAGATGTAAGAGCATTATGAGTGTGGCACGTGCCAAACTGGACCTAATTAAGCCAGAGGAGGTCAACATGGATGAATATGAGGTCAGCAGTGGTGTCTTCCTGGTTCTATTTATCTAACACAGTAGATCTGTGTCCTTTTATACTGCCTCTAATGTAGCATTACACATAGTCTTTGTAGACTTTGCAGTATTTGACAGTCGAAGTGACTGGTTATGAATTTCACTACACTTGCCTATGGTAACCTCTGTTTCTCCTAAACCAGATGTGGCATCAGGTCTACCGGAATTTCCGTGAGATGACCATCTTCATGGTGACTGGCTTGGAGCTCTCACAGAAGACAAAGTATGTTGACACCTTTCTAGTGCTTCTGTACATACCTAATATTAGGAACACCCAGCCTCCAACTACTACAGTATAGTTTTAACTCAGTTTAAAGTTGCACGTCACATTCATTTTCAGGTAATTGCCTGTCTGTAGCTGCCAGTAAATGTTAAGATGCTACCTGCAGAGGGCAGCATCTGACAGTCTGCATAGCTCCTAGCTGTATAGTTGTGCAGGGAGTTCATCAGGTTTATGTCTTCGCTCCAACAGCTCACTCACACACAAGCTCTCAGTGCAACTTTGATACAATTTTATCTGACAGTAACATCTGTGCATCTCTCTCGTTCCAGTTACATGGAGGCCCTGATGTATCTGATTTATGCGTACCAATACAACAAGGAGCTTTTGTCCAAAGGGCTGTACAGAGGGCATGATGAGGAGCTGCTTGGCTTTTACCGTCGGGAGTGTTTGTTGGTGAGGGAATGCACGCAGCCACACAGTGATACATTCTATTGATTATTCAAATTAGTGGATATGTTTATTCCTTCATGCCGTATTTCTCCAGTTAAACAAAGTGCTCACAAAGTGGGCATTGGCTCTGTGCAGCGTGTTGGTGTCCAGCAGTGCTCTCCCTGTGATCTCCGTCTCTTCTTTGTCACTCCCTTTCCTCTGGATCGAACTTCCTCTGTTAAAATGACTCAGCAAAACTTACACGGCCAGACATTTCCCCTTCAATACCGAGCCGTGGTACTATAATCAAATTGCTTTCGCTGAGATATTGCTTTGGCTTGCTTGCAGCCCACAAAAGATTCCACCGAAGGTTTTTCATCTGATACTGACAGATGAAAATCCTTTCAGCGTTGTGATGTGAGCCCCTTTTCATTTCAGCCCCACCAAGCTCCAGGCCGCGCTCTGGTATTATTGGTTAGGGCCGAGGGTATTTTGGTCTGATCAGCCTCATACTGGTCCTCAGAAGCCCTCTTGCTGCTGCACTCAGTAACCTTACACCAGCATTGTGCTCGTAATGTAATCATTGGAGTGGGAATAGGAAGCAGGAGGGCCAGCGAGTGTAAACACATTACCATGAGACACAAGTGTGTCCTCAGCTAACCTCAAACCTCAGCTCTGCACAGCCTGATCGGTCATCTTAGATCTCTGGCCAGGACCTCTGGCTGCGTCCGTTCAGCTGTTTACCTTCAGCTCTTGTTTTAATTGAAAACACTGCTAACATTGACACAGTTAATGTACTTGGATGTTTTTTGCAAATCCAGCCTTTCGGTCCCCGATTCCAAACTGGCTAGGGAAAAAAAAGAAACTTGTCGTTTCCTCAGAGAGGAGGTCAGGGAGTTTGTCTGTGACAGCAAGGTGGTTTAGGCCAAGAAGAAAAGCTCGTATCCACATGAATGCAAGAACGCCAGGATCCACTTCAGTTCCAGTGGCTGCAGGATATTATGTGATATTAATGATGTGTGTGGGATTACTGTTAGTATTTTAGCTGACTAGGATTTATCTATTAGAACAAATGAAAAACTTTACTAGGAAGAACAAGAACAGCAAAGTGAATCATGTGGTAAAGTTGAAAACACTCAAGAATATTGTTTGGAATGAAAAACAATTATATAACACAAATATAATAAATGTGTGTTCTTTGACAAAACAATTTTAGAATAATTATTTTAAGAATTTAAAATATTCAGCTGTTAAAAAGTCGTCAGAGTTAAAACTCAAATCTGAACACAGACTAGAGGCACATAAATTCAGTGTCAGCCTGAGTGTTCAAATATGTTACTGTCTCTTTGTATTACCATTTATAAATCTGCTAACTCAGAAAAAAGACGATCATTAAAATTGTGCAAGTTTCCTGAGAATCATCAGGTTTTCAGGTTTACTTCAGTATCAAAGTAATACAGTGATAATTGTCTGTACGTCTGTGGCGACAGTGCAAAGAACTGCTTTTAGGTAATTCTGCATATTTTCAGTGGCACCAGTTTTAAAAAGCAAATGTAGGCACGACAAAATAAAAAACGGTCTCAAACTGTAGCCCACAGCTAACTCATTACCTCTACCTTACCTCAAATCCCTACATTTGGGAACTGTAGTTCAAAAACTTGATGACATTGAAGATGTAAGCCAAAGAATAGTAACTTGAAATATTCACTTCCAGGTTTTACTGTGTGTTGGGCGCGGTTCTTGCACATCCTTGGGCAAATGTAAAGCTATATATCACATGTACTGTAAGAGGAATGAACGTAAAACATATAATCTTACGAACTCAAAATTCACCAGTATCTCCCCCCTCCACAGAAATTAAACGAGCAAGCGGCTGCCATGTTTGAGTCAGGAGAAGAGCCGGAGGTGACCACTGGCCTTGGCATCATGAATGAGCTGGTGGTGCCCTGCATCCCTCTGCTGCTGGTCCACGACACAGAGAGGGACCTGCTGGCGGTAGAGGACATGAGGAACCGCTGGTGCTCCTACCTGGGCCAAGAGATGGAATGTGAGTCCCTGGGAGAGGAGGAACAGTCTCGGCCTATTAGATATTTCTGGAGAGTTGAAGTCTAAGGTTACTAGTACATTCCCCGTACCCCTGCCAAAGATCATCAGAATCAGGCCACTGCTCAGTTCAAACAGTTGAAAGCCTTCAAGGTTGAGAAGCAGTTCCACTTATTCTGGGAAATCTGAAAATGCAAAGTGATGTTTTCTCTGGAAAAACTGCTCGGGATCATTTTTTTCATAAAATGTTTAAGATGATTTAAGAGTTTCCCAGCAGTAGTTCCCCCTTCAGTGAAAGTCAACTCAAAAGTCTTTACATTCAGTCCCTCTACTTAACATTAATAAGCAGTATATAAACATCTAAAAATTGTTTGTTACAGACTGTAGTGTAAATGTAAGCAGATATATTGACATTTGAAGTGTTTATTAATGTACAACACTGAAGACTGAAGATTTTATATTATTACAGCTGTGTGTTATCATTCGTTATCTTTTTAGTAGCCTCCACTTGTGAATGCCCACAGGAGGAGTTATAGTTGTTGATAAATACATTTATGAACAATGTCACCTGCTTACAATTACATAATAGTGTGTTATTCACTTGAGTTACATTTATTAGTTGATCAATCAATTAGTCCATAAACATATTAAATCTGCAACCATTTTAACCCCAGATTCAACCGGGCATGTCTTGCATCACATTTTGGCCACAACACAGCTGCCGGAGCTGCTCTAGACAATGCTCGTGGTTCTGCCAGGTGCACCAAGATGCATGTGGAAGTGCATGAAGTGTCTTTCCGCACTGCTCCACAGACAATATGCTGCAAGTCTATTTTTGAAGGAAGCGGACAGAAGCCACATGAAGCTGCACAGAGCAGGTGGAGCCAGAAGGAAGTCAGACACAGGAACGTCATAGACCATCCGATCAGTTTTCAAAATAAAAGACCCTGTGTCGACTTGAGATATATAGCTCAGCGAAGTCAGAAATGGTAATAAAAACCACACAAAACAGACAACAAGGAAGCAATTTAACCACTCAAACTGCTCGTCCATGCTAGAAGCACAGAAGTCAAGGAAAAATGACCAAATAAACACAATCAGAGCAAGACAGCAGTAACAGGCAGGCATGATGCTCCGCCTCTGAAATGCTCCCGAAGGACAGAACAAAGAAAGTTGCACACGTGAGGTTAGAGAGGTGTGACCGGTGGAATCAAGCCATAATAATTCATTAATTGTCATAGTCATGTTTTAAGCAAAAAAGCCAAATATTCATCAGTTCCAGCTTCTCAAATGTCAGAAAGTTAATCAAGTTAATCAAGAAAACAATTAATGGATGATGAAAATAATAACTGGTTGCAGCCTTGATATGAACCGTTTATTAAATGTTTTAAATGCTGCTTAAAATTGCTATTAACAGCGGGACAAAATGTTTTTTCCAACATATTCTTTTTGACTTGACATTTCCCCTTTGACTCCCTGTCAGCATATCAGCAGCATGTATCGGAGATGTTGCATATAGATTATGCAAAGTATTGACTGACAAAAAATTACTTCGAAGCTAATTTGATAGTCGTTTAATTGTTTGAGTCAGCCATAAATTTGAGTAGTTTGTGTTTCTCACTTTTATGTCTTTGTAAACTGAATAGCTTTTTGTTCTGTTGATTTGTTTGTATAAACAAAACGGTGAGTTGCAGCCCTACAGAAATCAGTCATTTTTTTTAGATGTGGGTCAGATGGCTGAGAATTGTGCAGAGAACACTCCTGAAAATAATTTCTTGGTAGAAAAATAGTCCTGAAGAGGATTCAGCTTTTATCAGTATGTTCCAGTAATAGTCCAGAGGGAGCCTGTTCTCCGTATTGCTGGCCTTTGTTCAGGAAGAGCTGTGCTTATCACTCAGACCACTACTCACTGGGGTTTTACAATCTGTATCTGTTGTGGAACATGCTTTGAAACCACTTGTGATATCACATTGAAAACATTTACCCTGCGATTCCTTGTGTCTGGAATCAGACTTTCACCACATTGTGATGCAAGGCCCTTACAGTTAATCACTTCTATCTTTCTGTCTGTCTGTCCTCCTCCTCCTGCTGCTGGCAGCCCACCTCCAGGAAAAGCTGACCGACTTCCTCCCCAAGTTACTGGACTGCTCGACGGAAATCAAAAGCTTCCACGACCCTCCCAAGCTGCCCACCTACTCCACCCTGGAGCTGTGTGAGCGATTCAGCCGCATCATGGCCGCCGTCTGCAGGTTGCCCACCGAGGGGAGATGAGCTCAGAGGGGACGGCAGTACACCTCTCCCTTATCACAGGCCCCACCCAGGGCAGAAATCCATGGACCTCTCTTAACCCATGCCTTCCTTATAAATCCAGGGGTCACTCGCTTCTAGCTGTTATTCCTCTGTTACTCTTTTGCTGCTATAGGTTTTATCATGATGAATATTAGTTCACTTTTATTTTAAACAAGACATGACGGAGGCAGGAGGAGAGGACGGACTGTTGGACTGTTGGGAGGGAATAAAGAAATGAGAGAAGTTGATGGAAAAACAGTGGCAATCCTGCAGTGGTTGAAAGCCAAGCACATTCTGCTTCAGTTTAGCAAAAAAAAAAAAGTTTGAGGGTTTTTCATAGTTTATAATTGTTGTTGTTGCTGTTTGATTCAAGCTTCCCCAACCACGCTCATAGCCCTTTCTAAAGCACCCCTCTCTGCGTGAAAAGGATCACCCTGCTGCTCTGCCTCCAGTTTGGTACAGTATTACCATGTTTTGTTTTATTTTTCTAAGGAAGTAAAGTAAGAGAGCCTTCAGATTTATCAGCGGCTCAGAGTATCTCAAAATGGGTCTCATGTCTTTGTGGACTGCGCCAGAATGAGATGTTTTAAGTGCTGTGGTAGACAGCCATGGACTTCCTGTGGCTTGTTAATAAATCGAGAGAATAAAATTTTATTTATGGCCCTTTTAGGCCAAATAAACAAATCTTTTGCCTGGTGTTGATTTTTACTTTGCTTTGCATGATAATAACTTCTACTGACATTATATTTAACATTTCACACCATTGTTACAAGTGAAACATGCTGTCATTTGAGACATTAAAGAAAAATTTCACCCAAAAAAAAAACCAAAAAAAAGAATTCTGTCATTAATGCCAAATGCTTTGCAGCTCCAGAAATGTTTTGTGGACTGGGAGGTTTAACCTAACTTTTCATCAGCATGGGGAGTGAGTAGATAATGACTGAATTTTTATCTGTATTTTTATTTTTGGGTGAGCTTTTCCTTTAAGGTAACGGCCAAAGCAACTGACAGTTCGCAAGGTAAGTACACTGTAAATAATTTTGGGCTGTTTGAACTTAAAAGTGTAAGTTTAATTGCTGCCTTAAATATTTAAGGTTGAATAGTTTGTTTAACATCTTTTAAGTTTTCTTCTTTTTTTTTTTTGTGAAACGCAGTTCAAATATTAAAGTTACGCCAACGAAGGGTAACTGAACTTGAGAATGCATGTTCGACAAACTTAAGATATTAAGTTGAATCTACAGCTGTTGACACTGACAATCATTACAAATAAATTTGATATCTTTTTAAATGTGATGATTTCTCACAGTTCTTCATTTCACACAGAGTGTAGCTGCAGGAGCTCCTTTGAAGTAGAGTGTCACAGGATCAGCATGGAGTCATTACATAAAGCGACTCACGGCAGTTTGAAAATGCACAAGTGTGATGGGTCTGAATGCAATACTTACGTCTGTCATGGCTAGAAATTTTTTATTTACTGTATGAAAAAAGCAACGGTGTTTTCAACCATGACTTATCTTGACACACAGCAAGTTTCCATAACGGATGTTTTCTTCACACTATAAAAAGAAGTGACTGGAAAGTTTTCCCTCTCTAACAATGCATGCTGGGAAGTCTGCCAATATTATGGTCATGTTTCTTTAGAACCCCTATTTCTATGAATTGATTGAATTCTACATTACATTCATCCATCTATCAGCTCAAGTCAAAAGACCTCAAGTCAAAAGGAACTCGTGTTTATAGTTTGGAAGTGGTGTAAAAAAAATGGCTATAAACTTTTGAGTTGAATCAACATGATACAACTAAAACGTGCATATTTAAATTACGTTAACTAGAAAATGTATGTCGATTCCACTTAAATCTGAAATGACTTTTTACAGTGTAGCGGTTTAGTGTCCCTGAAATCACACTAACATGACTACCGTATGAGTCAAACCTGAGATCTGTAGTCTCTAATCTCATGACATCCCGCTGCACTAATGCTGCTGGTATTATGCAGCTTATTAGAATCAGACTTTCATTAATGTGGGGAAACAAACTCCAAAGCGAACAGCATGTGGCCAAATGAATAAAAAACCGAGACTCAATTTTAGTTGCTTTGAATGTTTTGGGTTTTTTAATGATGCAGTTTTGGACTAATTTCCTGAAGTAAAACTAATTTCCGGGAACACTGATCTCTACAAACAGCCCGAGTGATGAAGGCAGGATGCATTTCCAGAAACCCTCTCAAAATGTTGCTACCAGCCTTGTGCAGGTCATAAAATGAAAGGCATTTTTCAAAATTGTTTTGATTATACTGTGCCATGTTTTGCATTTCACTCTGAGCTGGAACCATGAAAACTAATCAGTCTGAGAGAATGCAACTTTTAGAACCTTTTTTTTAGAACCTATCCAGTATCTCTTCCACTATATTACACCGATGTGGTTACAAGTACTTGGTAACGTCTCCACCTTTTAAAATGAGACCAGGACTAAACAAGGCATGGACGGCTTGTCTGCATTGACTGAAGGCGGTTATTAAACCGGGGTTCAGAAGAGCAGCTGTCACAAGATCACAAAATATTCTCCAAACTTTTGGACACACTTAAATAACTTCGGCTCTGGCTAACAAGCCGCCTGACAACCAGTTTCTGTGATGGTTTGTAGAATTTACTGTACGCTGTGTCTGTCGTTTGCCTGGAATGAACTTGTATTGACAAGTTAACAACTGCTTGAACATTCCTCGGTGTCTCTCTGTACCAGCGTTGGACGGTTGGTTGACAGCTTGTCTGCGACAATTGAGTCTGCCTTCTCTGGCCTTTTTATCACTGAGTCACATTTCCAGCCATAGGCCTGTCACGTCATTGGCTGGATGTTGTTTTGAGTGGTGGAGCCATGTTTCTACACACAAGCAAACACACACACACGCACACGCACACACACACACACACACACAAATACAATTAAACTGTCAGTCACGGCACATATTGACTTGTTTGATTTCACTCTGCATAAGAGCTCAAGCTTTATTGTGAAACCTGAACCCAACAGTGTTCGCATCTTTACTCCGGTAAAAGTACCTAATCAGTAATGTAAAACTACTCCATTACAAGTAAGAGCCAGCAACATGTGCTCATTCCATCGCTGTCACTCTTTGATTACTCTGTATGATATTATCAGGTTGTTATTGCTGATACATTGATGTGTAAGTAGTGCAGTTACTGTTGTAGTTGGTAGAGGTGGAACTAGTGTGAACAACCTACAGCTTGGTGTCATGAAATGGTTAAGAGGATACACAAATCTACTTATCTTGTTTTTCAAATGTTTCATCGTTGGACATTGAACAGATATCTAAATGAAACCATGTGAGAAGTTTACAGTGGGAATCACTATCTGGTAGGCTGATAACAATTCATAGATCCGAAATGTGTCGAGGTGCCACAGCCCAACACTGCTTCTTTTGTAAGTGGACTTGATGCCAAACATTTTGCAAACCACAAATCAAAGTAGAGTTTTGTCTTTTTACAGCCCAGTACCACGGGCTTTACAATCTGCGCAGCGTGCAAAAACCCTCCATCCCTACCAAATTACATAGCTCAGGCAGAGCATCCACACAGAGGGAGAGAGAGAGAGACAGGAGGAGAGAGCGAATCTCCTGCAGGATGAAGATCCAGATCCAAACATCTGGAATGAGGCACCGACAGCCGAGAGTGTGGAGAGAGAGAGAGAGAGAGAGAGAGATGAGGAAACCACTGGCTCCACCTTCTACAATGTGTCATATTTTATAAACTTATATTTTTTCTTTGTGGACAAACTTGAACTGAAAAGCACCATGTGACTATAGCTGCAGAGCAAATGTAGTGGAGTAAAAAAAAATACAACATTCTCACGGAACTGTACTGGAGTTTGACACAGTTTAGTTTACAGTTTATAATACAGTGCCTGGGACTATAAAGAGTAAATAAAAGGTTCCTACTAACAGACAGCAGCAGATTCACCCTGCTATTTCAAATTAAAACGTCACACTAACACACAGCGATAAATAGAACGCAACATTAGAATGCTATGACAGCAGCGGAGCAGCTTTTACTAACATTTGCTCTGCTGACTCATTTTTAGAGTCTACTACTGAGTCAGCTGGTTGTTCTGTTCAAATCTGTTCAACTGTCTGTTTTTTTCTTTCTTTTGATCCAAGTCTCCCTGTCAAATAAACTGCTGTCTTCCAACCCCTGTATAGGACTTTCCTTTAAATACGGCGCTTCAAAGGCCAGACAGATTGTGTGACCTTCTTGACCCTCACTCTGAATGTGAAGATTAATAAACTATCTCTCTGTTTATGAGTGTTTAAACCCAAGACCTGTAATAGGAGTCTGAGATTTACAGTAAGTAAGTCTGTACATTGTCCTCGTTTTAACCGTCTTAAAAACACCGGGGCAGGAGTTATCATCGACATCGCTGTGTGTGTGGTTATGTGTGTATAACCACCTTCGAGTTGGCCTTTTGATAGACCTATCCAAGCAGACCACGTAAGGACTGAAAATGTTTGGGGGGCATTAATTATCATTATTGGCAGCGGCATCCCCTAATTTTGCTCATTATTTCTATTGACTTGAAGTGGGGCATGAGGCCAAGTTCTGTGATGATTATAGAGTAGGAACTGTGGCAGTTTATGCCGTCCATGATACTGATGGACGGGCTTAATTGGTGGTTTGAACTGGTTTTACAACGGCATCCAAATTGAAACCCAAAGGCCCAATTCATGACCCGCAGTTGTTAGTGGGCAAAACCAGCTGAGACAATACACCAATCTCTGCCAGGTCCTTCAAATTATATATTCAATAAGATTCTGATGTGTGCATAATATATATTTTACATGTACGTGCATCTTTGCTTATAAGGCTGCCTCCTGTTCAGTTGTGTACAGGTGAGAGCTGTCTGGGCTACACAGCACCATACAAAGACGACTCCGCTATAATATTAAGGATAATAACTAGACATTTCTGATCCTACTGGGACATTTCTATCCATTATTCAACTTCCTCTTTAAATTACCCTCCATAACTGTGACCACAGTCTAAATAATTTAAAGGTGCAATCCAGCCTCCGGCCATTAGCTGCAGTGCTGCTACTGAGCTGCTATACAATCAGGAGGAGGGAAGAAGATATCCGGCGCCATCTTTAAATCTTAAGTATCTGTGGCTTTTGCAGGCCTCCAATGCAGGCCCGCCGGATGAGTGCTAGGCTTTGAAGGCAGTTTTTCGCAGCAGCCAAAAGACTTTCTCCCATAAGCTAACATTGTGTATGAATCTGTAAAACAGTGGATACAGTTTGAGCCCTGGGAATAGACGCCTTTTACTCTCATGATTTGAGCCATTAGTTGCAAAAATCCATGATTAAATTGTAGCTTAGCCGCGTTCAAGTTAGCCGTATGCTAAACCAGAAAGTAGTCGGTTCAGTCATGCCCCACACAGCAGCTTCGTGGGAATGAATTGGGCTCTGTCTCCATGGGTGTGTCCAGATATAACTTAACTTCCTTGCTCCAATGGAGTGTTGTAGGGATGACGTATTTTTTGTAGCCCAACCCGGAGGTTAGCATTGCCATGGTTCCCTTGACAGAAAGCCTATGAGATCTTTGTATTGGATTTTTGGAATATCGCCTAAAATACAGTAATCTCTTAAGTTTATGATACTTACACGTTTTGATCAGCAAAGTAATCTTCACAGATGAATACCACAGTTAGCCAGGCTGTAAACGGACTACATTGCGGTCGCAGGACTTGAACGTCACCACCACTCAAATGTGTTACTACACAATTACTATACAGGTTTTCCGCGAATTGCATTACATCTACAATTTGTAAAGTTATGGTCAGAACAGATTGTAACCAAACTCCGCCTGTAAAGTCGGGCCAGTGAGTAGATGAGTTTCTGTGTTCAGCATGTTGACGTTTAATGTCCCCCGACAGCCTCTGTAGTCTCATTTAGCCACTTGTTAGCAAATGCTGTTTTTAACACACACAAGCACTTTCTAATATTCAGTATTCAAGAGTGGGACATTCATTGATGTATATTATGTTGTGGAACAAATCATGTAAATATCTACAGCCCGTGGTAACCACACATCTTATTACAGGCGTTTAACCAAAAACCAGCTCAAAAAGCCCACTGACTTTGAGATTAGAGAAACGAAAGAACAAAAACACTAACTGATTTCCAGGTTTTAGGACACATAATTACTGCACTCTATGATCCCATCCAATCAATTAATTCAGCCTGTATGAAAAAAACGGACAGGCTACCTGTCGCTGCACATGACTTGACAAGGCTGCATGGATGTATTGCTAAAGCTATGAGTCAGCCAATTGCTCAAGAATGGAGAGTGCAGCCAAAATTTCTGAATAGTTAATAGTTGCTTTTATTAATGTTAGGTGTTTTTCATTTCATGATAATGTGAGCGAGACATGAGGTAGCGGGGTACTGTATGATGAGCTATGACAACGATGTACTGCGCTCACAGCACACAGACACTGAACCTGTTGTTCAGCAGCTTGCCAACTCAGTAGCACAAAACGTCCAGCCCCTGTGGCAGAGGATAGGATCTGCTATGGCAGTAACAGACCAATTCGCGGGCACAAAAGCACCCGCCCACAGCAATACAGGGTTTTTCATACCCTGACACTGGCCAGGAGGATTCCCTCGGAAAGCAAAGTGCAAGGTGTTAAATATTAAAAGTGGCCATGATGGCAGGCTGGTGCTTCAGAAGACTTTATGACAACCAGATACTTTTTTTCCATATTCCTTGTGTAAACTATACATCCTTGTTAATCTTAGAAAAGAGGTTGTGTGAAGATTTTGAAAGTCCTGTTGTGTGTATATACAAGGCACAAGGAGCGGCCTACTGTGGCAGGACGATAACTGACATTACCAAAGATCTCTACATATTCAGGTGATATACCCGTCATCCCTGGATTGGTGGAAACATTGTCCCATGCCCAGTTTTTCTTCAGGTTGTCCTTATACGAGGCTAGCCCCATGTTGTAAGGCCCTTGATACTCAGACACCAACATTATCAGCTCATCCATGTTTGCTATTTCCGCGATGCATGCTGCCATCTATTTGATTGGCCAAAGCCAGGCAGCAACCGCCAGAAATTCAGCATGGTGAACAGTGATCGGCAGAGCAAAATCTGTTTGCATTCCACTGTCCAAACCGCTTCCCCTCTACCGCCCTTCCCTAAATGAAATGCCTGGAGGCGGTGAGTTACCGCACAGGGGTGAGAAAACCTCTTTAGGAGCAACTGTCATTCATTCATTCATTCAATCTTTAATCAAATCTCGAAAAATCATTGAGGGCAAGCCCTCAAATTCAAACTGTCGCTTTTTGCAAAGTGAGGTACGTTCGTGACGGCCATTTTGCTTGTGTTTATACAACAGTGGCATTCAACAGAGATGTTCATCGACGTATTGAGAGTATCAAACTAGTTGCTACCATGTCTCCCTGCTGGCCAGCGAGAGCTAGAGGGCTCATGGACAGTTGATGGACGTCAGTACAGTCAGTGTGTGTTCATGTTCCCTCTCCACACCTAGGACTTTCAGATCATCTCTCACTGTTCCTCATCCCAACATACAAACCCATCAGGAAGAGAACTAGGCCTGACATAAAAACTTTCAAAACCTGGCCAGAGGGGGCTCTTGCACAGCTACAAGACTGCTTCGAGCAAACTGATTGGGACATATTCGAACAACCAGACCTGGATGTATACACCCAAACTGTACTTTTCTACATCACAGCTTGTGTGGACACTGTCACCGTGAACAAGCAAGTCAGGGTTTTTCCAAACCAAAAACCTTGGATAGATAATACAGTACAGACTCTTCTTAAAGCCCGGGACACTGCATACAGGTCTGGGGACACAGTCAGGCACAGCTCAGCGAGAGCCGACTTGAAAAGGGCAACCAGGGGGCACCATTTAGCTCAGTTGGTAGAGCGTGTGTCCCATGTGCCGAGGCTCTGCAGCGGACCCGGGTTCGACTCCCAGCCTGGGTCCCTTTGCTGCGTGTCACTCCCCCTCTCTCTCTCCCTGTTTCCTGTCATATCTTCAGCTGTACTATCAATAGGGCCAAAAAAATATTTTAAAAAAAGAAAAGGGCAATCAGGGAGGCTAAACAGGACTACAAAAGGAAAATAGAAGACCACTTCACGGACAATGATCCAAGGTGGGCATGGCAAGGAATAAAACACATCACAAACTACAAGGGCAACAACTCCACACCCCCCAACACAGATGCCTCGCTAGCAGAGGAGCTGAACTGCTTCTTTGCTTGCTTCGAGGCAAATAGTCCAACACCAGATGTGCGGTCTTCCACCTGCCTCCCGCTCCTTCCCATTCACAGTGCCGGAGCATGACATGAGGCAGGTGTTCAGATCAGTGAACCCAAGAAAGGCTACCGGCCCAGACAGAGTACCTGGAAAAATATTAAAAGAATGTGCTGACCAGCCCTGCCCCTGCAGTCTGAATGACTATAGACCTGTGGCACTCACCCCTATAGTTATGAAGTGCTTTTAGAGGCTGGTACTAAAGCACATCAAAACCAGTCTCCCATTGGTCCTTGACCCACATCAGTTCGCCTACAGGGCAAACAGGTCGACGGATGATGCCATCACCATAGCTTTTCACACAGCCCTAAACCATCTGGAGCACAGTGGGACATATGTGAGGATGCTCTTTGTCGATTACAGCTCAGCGTTCAACACAATCATCCCAGACATCCTCATCAGGAAGCTGACTGACCTTGGACTCTCCTCCCACATCTGCCACTGGATTATGGACTTTCTAACCAACAGGCCCCAAACAGTGAAACTGGGCCCACCACCCTTACTCTCAGCACCGGCTCCCCTCAGGGCTGTGTGTTGAGTCCTCTGCTATACTCACTGTACACCCATGATTGCAACCCCTCCCACCCCAACAACACAATCATAAAGTTTGCAGACGACACCACACTAGTCGGACTTATCTCTGGAGGAGATGAGTCGGCCTACAGAGCAGAGGTCCACGGACTGGTTACATGGTGCAAAGATAACAATCTCACTCTCAACACAGCAAAAACTAAAGAGCTCATCATAGACTTCAGGAAGCGTGGGGCCGACCCACTCCCTCTGCACATCAACGGGGAATCTGTTGAGAGGGTTCACAACTTTAAACTCTTGGGAACCCTCATCTCGGGCCGGCTAACATGGACTGACAACATAACGGTGGTGGTGAAGAAAGCACGACAGCGCTTGCATTTTCTCAGACTTCTTAATAAAACCAACCTGTCTGAGAAGCTGCCGGTGCTCTTCTACCTCTCCATTATAGAGAGCATCTTGATGTACTGTGTGACTGTGTGGTACACTGGATGCTCGGCAGCGGACAAAAAGTCAGTACAGAGAGTCATCAACACAGCACAGAAGATCGTTGGCTGTCCTCTTCCCTCTTTAGAGGAAATCGCCAAAACAAGACTGCTCTCAAAAGCCACCAAGATCATAAAGGACTGTTCTCACCCTGGTCACTCACTGTTTGAACTTTTGCCCTCAGGGAAACGCTACCAATGTCTAAAAACAAGGACTAGTAGATTCAGGAACAGCTTCTTTTCTAATACAATAACAGTTTTAAATGAAGCCAAACTTATTTTTTATTGATGCGGTTTGCACTGACTGACACTCAGCACTTCGCATTTTATTATTTTTATGTTTATGATTGCTAACAGGGATACATCTCTGTGTAGATGTTGGTGTGGGTGTGTGTATTGTGTGAATGTTCTGCATTGAATGAAGTGTGGAATGAGTTTTTATGATTAATGAGGCACCTTACTGGAGCAGCTCTCCAATTTCGTTGTACTTAAATGCAATGACAATAAAAGCATTCTATTCTATTCTATTCTATTCTATTCTATTCTATTCTATTCTATGTGATCTGGAGACTATGCTGTGGACGGAGGTCCGAAGGGAGGAGGTGGGATTTCTTTGGTTGGATACCTAAAAAAAAACCGTCTACAATCCTACCAACCTTAGCTTTTTAATACATTAGCTGCTGTCCTCACCAACTCAGGCAGCTCCAGCACTGCACCAATGAGGACTTTGGTGAGGGTGTTTGTCTTGGTACATGGGTTCTTGCGAGCCCCAATGAAGAACACCATAAACAACCTGCTTAATAAACACCTGCTGATTATGCCTGGAAATAGCAGCTGGAATGGCTGTGATTCTGACAGGCTGTGGCTCTGGGCGTAGAGACATGGGCTCCAGTGTGGCGGTTATGATTACCTAAGCTGTGAGCAGTCGCTGTGACAACATCTGGTCATATATGATTCATGCTCATTTGATAATTTCTTGGTTGGTTTTCTTTTTGTAAGTCTAATTTCCCCATCCAAGTTTTAGTTTTAGTTTTACGCCTCTCTCTGATGTTATATTGTAGTTGGTCTGCTCTTGTCTTTTGCTGCTGTTCAGACACATCAAATGTCCGCAGGTTTAAATACATAAGCTGTTGCTAACAGGTTTGTTTTCCATGCTAAAAGACCAGACAGGTAGCATCATGCCAGCCCCAACGCCCCCCCAACGCCATCCCTCCCATGCCACTGCAGTGGGGTGACAGCCAGTGACGCATGTCATGCCTATAGATGGCGAAAAGGAAACAGGTTCCAACTTTGCAGCTAATAAATGTTACACAACCTTTTCTTCCCCTCCAAGCTTAAATGACTCCCATTTCAGCTGAGTCAGCATTTTGAGTTTGTCAAAGAGTTCCTTCTTTAGAAATGTGCAGAAAATAAGTGTGAGAGGGAGCTCAGGCCTCTGCAGCTGCACTGACTGATTCAGGGTAAAAAAAAGAAAAAAAAAGAAAGAAAGCCTCTGAGAGCACAGACCGCTCCAAGTTCACGCTGCAGGCAATTTGCATCCGTCACATGAATAGAAAGCAGCGGAGGGCATTCTTCATACAGCCATTCTGAACACATATTTAACATCTTTGTTCATGCAGGTCTTTAATCCCCCTTGAACCGAATATCAATTAACCGCAGACTCTATAGTCAGGTTTGAGAATAGCTGATAGTAAATTGCTGCCTGTTCACTTAGCACTTAATGGTGCTTTCTGAGAGCCCTGCCCTCGTTGGGCTGTTTTTTATGGTCAGATAAAAGTTGTGCAGGGAGAAAAATGCCATCTGGGCTCCATGCCAGGGACTGGTGTTTCACAGCAGCCGCTGCCTCGCACTGGGATGTGATGAGAAACTCGGTGGAAGAAGAGGTCTCTAAAGGTGCCACCTCCATGGAGACGCAGTTGGGCCAAACAAGACTTCCATCGGTTGGCAAACAAAAGGTGAGGAGGCTGCCTGGCTGCCTCATTACTGGAGGCCCAGCAGCCGCCGACAAACTGCTGAGATCTGCTTTTTCGTGCCGTCAGTGAGGGCAACGCTAATCAACATCTTGTGGTAGTGAGTGATGTTAAGCATAAATCTTTTCTCATGGGACTGGCTGTTGTTGTGGCCGCTGGCTCGGTTGCCTTGGAAATAAGCATCTCGCTGTCGGAAGCAGGCTGCAGTCTGTGTGCGCCTCCTCTCAAATCTTTTTCATTTTTGAGTCAACTCCAACCTCAAAACTGGGCACATTTTCTGTCACTTGCTTTTGTTTTGTTTAAACACGTTTTCTTGCCCTGCTGACTTTCTGTCTCTGTCAGCTCGGCGTTGTCACAGGGCCCTGTTTTTCAGCATGCTTCTTTAAGCAAGTTTGAAGACAGGGCACTGAGGTCGCCCCGTACTTGACTGTCCCTCTCACCACTCCTAGTTCTCTCTAATCATCAACATTGGGACTCTTGGAGTGTTGGCTGAAAAAGCAGAAAGTGCCACCAGTCTCATTTCTAAACACACAGTGTAGCACTGTGTTCATGATCTGCATTCAATCAGCACATGTGGGGAAGAACCCAGCATGTGTTTGCCCTGATAAGACTGCAACAGGATGACATCACAAGATGGTCATGGGGGATTGTGGGAGTTTGCAGACCGTAACCTGTTGTGGCTCTTAATTTGATT